>NC_090207.1:7684500-8024000 GCF_033026475.1 Channa argus
TGTATTTTTGGCAAATTGCATTTATCCTTCAAATATCATACAAATGTTTTCATTAATCAGTCCCTCCAGGAATCTTCGATGTAATGCAACAATTAATTCAACTAATCCCCTGTGGCTTTTTGTGACCTCGCGATTTAAAACATCATAAAAACATTGCAGCATGCATGACATCGTTTTCGAAAAGCCTGAAATCAGGCCTTTTAGGCTGCAATAACCACAAAAATGTCAGTGAAATCCCACAGAGACTGATTATAGTAATTTATTGCTCAAGTCACTTTTGGGCCTCCGTACTTGGTAGATCATACTGTGAACAACTGTAAGCCATAAGGCATACACTGATAGTGTCTTAAAGACAAATGCTCAGGTCTTACTATTTCTGTCTGAAAAAGTCCTACTGTACTGTACCTAAAGAAAACTTTGAAAAATGGATATAAAGCGATAAAACCGATCCGCTACAAGTTGAGCTATCACCAGAAATAAAAGCCATATGCATTCCTTTCACACACTTTCAGAGAGAGTGATACAAGGCAGACAAGCAGCTCCAGTTATTGTCTCCTAAAGCCCTGCAAATCTGCCATAGTCCCCCACTGGCAGCGGCTGACTGGCTTCTGCGCCTGTGACAAGCAAGTGACAGATCATCGCCAAGGGGGGAGAAAACTGTCCATAGAATAATATATCATGACACCCTCTCTGAAGAATACATCTCGCAGCTCATACAACAATCACAACCAGGTTTCATCACAGCATACTGTCTCTGTGACATCTGCAGAATCCACGGAGTAAAAATCAACCGAGTTTAAAGACTTATGACTGTACTGGGACATGGAATGGAGGGTGGAAGGGGTCAGTGGTTGCCCAAGCATGCATGACGTTTGGAAAATCGACAATACAAAGGCATAAAAACAAGATGGCTGCACTGTAGGATGAAGCACAAATAAACAGGGGGCGTAATATGAAAACTCTAAAGAAAAGGTAAGGGCAAATTTTCTGTGAGGTGACAGTAGCCACTAATCTACCCGTCAACCAGGCAATCAAACCAACAAACGAATTATTCGGTCAATTATTGTAATTTCCTTGATAGTATTTTTCTCTGACAGTTTTGGAAATATGCCTATTTTCCTTCTTACCGGGAGTGAGATGACAAGATCGATTATCAATTTCCTCTCTGTGTGTTCAGTAGAGATGAAAGATGTGTTTAGTCTAGCTTATTACAAATTCTAGGAGCAAGAGGAAACAACATGGAAGCTGCATTTTAAATACTTCAAACCCATTATTTTAACAGGTAGAGGCGTGTTATTCTTTTATTATCAATTCATTCTGACATTATTTACAGAAACTTCGAAAATAGTAATAACAAATGTCTGTGGCAGGTTATCAGGGCCTTACTTGAAAGTTAAAAAGTTAAAAAGAGGCCGATTATAATTTTTCTTTTTTTTTTTAATGAAGAGAAGTAGCAAATGTCCATATTTTAGAACGTGGAACTACAAATCAGATCTATCAGTCAAGTTATCAATTAACTGGCAAAACTATTACAGCTCTTCTTATATACAAGTACTTTTACACTGGCTCTGCACATGTTCTTAACTCTGAACAACCCCACGCAATTCTTGAATTATTGGAGGCAAGTTTGTTGGAAAACATACAGTTTTTCCAAAATGGGAAAACAGTAGTGGTTAAAGCAACTCACCTCAAGGTTCATTCTGTAGCTGTTTTAGAGCTTTTGAAATTTCTAACAAGCAAAACCCGATGATTTAAAATATAGATTTTTTTTTTTATATTTCCAAAAACAACTAAATTTGCTGATCAAAAGCACTAAAACAATGACTGAGACCTAGTGGTGCAGTTGCTTACTTAATTTTAAACTGTAGTAAGGGTATTTTTATTTTTGGGGTCTTCCCCCTGCTTTGGGCCTTTCAAGCTACAGGTACTGTAGGCTAAAGATGCCCTTGACCAAAACCTTTTCTGAATGCAGAGAGAGGAAACTGATATCAATCTAACTCCCAGGGAGACAGTGAAAAAAAGCATATTTCCAAAATGTCAGGATATTCCTTTGAAGTGAACAATCAAAGATATCTGAGTTATCCTTCATCCTCTGCTGATTTCAACACTGGCTGGTTTGCCTTCTATTACAAATAAAATCTTTAAAAGTCCATCTGCCAGCCTATAGCGCTCCAGTTCCTGGCTCCCTGTAGACGTTCAGAGCAACTGCAGGTGCATCCTAATGGTATTACTATCTGAAGGACAGCTTAACAAAGACTTATCAGATCCTGCTTGGCTGAATTTTGTATTTTGTTTGCTCTTAATTAGAGACATATGTCACAAGCCCAAACACTGGCGCCTGTTTCATTGTGGTCTTTTTCAGTTGCCACTACAAAGTCTTCAGCCATACGAGCATCCATATTTAGCAGGCTAGCTCAGCCAGACATGTAAGCCCAATTATTCACCCTTGTCAGCTGGAGATTTCCCTCCACTCACTAATTCTATACTTCTCTATTACAATCCAACCATGTATTTCCTGTATAAAAATGTGAACGATTCTTCCAGAAATGCATCATAGCTTGAGCGACAGCAGGTGTCCAGTTTTGTGTAATGAGTTTGTGTTTTGAATAATGGCTACTGGGAACGCAGTAGTGTAATCTGAGGAACTCACCATGTTGAGCTTTAGCTCCATGTTGAGGACTCCTCCACTGTCTAAAACGGGCATTAAGTTGATGGCAAACACAGCTGCTCTGTCTGGAGGAATTGATATATTCGGACCAAAGAAGACATAGAAGTGAACAGAAAAGGTGTCCAGTTCATTGCGCAGAGTGGGACGGATTGGCCAGCACTTGTTAGTGTCGGCGGTGGGGGCGAGGTAAATGATGCTGTCCTCTGAGGTGTGCAAGTGACTGGCGTTCTGTGACAGGCTGGGCAGGGCTGCCATCGACAGTGTGTCAGACAGTGAGAAACCCATCGCTGTTCCAAAAGACTGAGGCATGTTCATGGAGGAGCTGGACTGTGCTTGGTCCTTAGACAAATTGGGCTTGGAGCAATCTGTTCAGAAGAGACAGATTCACAGATTAAATCAGCAAATCAGATTCCTGAGTGAGCTTAATTGGTGGTTTGTTTCAGAAAGCTTTAAATGTACCTTGCAAAGTCTTGTGTAATGTAATAATCTGTGAGTCAATTTCAATAAAACAGAGTCAAGTCAATAAAAAACAACCAATCCGTGTCAAATCTCAAACAAACATGACTATACTAACTAAACCAGTTATATTACATGCATTATTATACATGCTAAGCTACCAATTCTTCTGCAAATGTTTCAAGTGATCCCCTTTGGCTCACTTCCACAATATAACAGCAAGGTTCAGCACTGTACACGCTTTTTAATGAGACAAATATTCTCCATAATTGCACACAGTATGTTTTAACTCAGCACAAAGAAACTCACTGCAAAGTGGTCATTGATGGAAACTGGCAAAGGACCATAAAATACCACCAATCCCCAAGGGAAAGGGATTTCAAAGTCTTTTCTAGCTCAGTCTTGTTTGCATAGCATTGTTTCTAAAAGGGTTTGAAGTATTTTGATGTCCGTTCAGGCAGCTGAAGCCCTCCTAAAAATAATGAAATACCAATATTGCAGGCTTGAGGCAAATAACTGCAGTTGAAACAAATACAATCTGTGTAAAATCAGTAAATAATCAAATATATTGCACGTGCCTATGTGTGTATTGCAAGAAAAAGTAATGGCACGGTTTGCAATTTCCTGGTTTTCTGCATGAATTTGTCATGAAATGTCATCTGATCTTCACCAAAGTCACAAATATCAACAAACACAATATTGATGAGCACAATCTTTTATGTCTACTGAACACAGCAACTAAACAAAGTGTAAAAAGTGATGAAAACTGTTTTAATAACTGGTTAAACAACTGTTGGCATAATTAACCTCAAGCACGCACTTCCTGTAGTTGTGGATTAGACACATTCAAGAGGAGCTTGGGACCATTTTTTTCTTACAGAACTTCTTCAGCTCAGCAATATTCTTAGGATTTCTGGTTTGGACGGCTCACAGTTATTCCAAAGCATCTCTACTGGGTTGAGCTTTGGCCGTTGATGAGCGACTCCAACAATCCAGTCCATTCTGTAGTATATTTATTTCAATGTTTGGCGTCATCACGCAGTTTCCTCTGAGCTGCAGCCTGCCAGTGATGAGCTAAACGAACACGTTCACTTTATCTCATCGAGCATTCTAACGTTGTGTCTTTGGAGCGATCTTAGCTGGATGCCCACTTCTATACAGTACCAAATCATCTCCATTTAAATCATCCATTTGCCACCATCTCTTTCACTAAAGACACCAAGGATCACGACTGTTTGTGTTTTATGAGCTTAAAAATATTGCACTTGTTATTTTTGACTTTGAGGAAGATCAGATCCTCATTTCATGACCAATTTATGCAGAAAACCAGGAAATTGCAAACAGTGAATTTCCCGTCGGCATGAATAAAGCATCTCTCTATCTATCAATCAATCTATCTATCTATCTATTAGTGCCAAAACATTTTTTTTGGAACTGTATATTACCAACTGTGGGCTGGTAAGAAAGGAGGGGCTGTGTAAACATATTCTTTGATAACATTCACAATCTAAAGAAGTGGCTTCGTTTTGCTTTCATGACTGAATAAACTATCTTCAATGCCCAATAATCTATTGAGGGCAAGACACCTGCAGTGAAGATATTGTATAAACAACAATAATAAATAATAAAGTGCAGCCTAGTTTTACCACTCTCGGTCTAGGCAGTGGCTGTGATACCTGTAAATTGGAGTGATTTCAAATAAGGGCACATATTTCTGAGACGGCTCTTAACAACAATAACCGATAACAGCGAGAAAGCAGGAGAAGGTGAAGACTCCAGATGGTCTTTTCCCTGAACCTGAGGTGTTCTTCAATTTAAATCCACAAAAGGTCAAGTAAGATCTGCCTGGCAGGAAGGGGGATAGACAGAGTGTGAATAATTAGTGTCTGTGTTGCCATGGTGACAAAGTGCATTGTACAGTGTTGAACAGAGGGAGGTGTTCGCTACATGGGAGTGGACTTCCCACTGATTTGTGAGCCATCCCTGCAGAGTGGGCATAAAGAATATCTCAGCTTTCCACGACCCTAAAACCAGCATGTAGCACTTAAGCGTGGTATCACTGGCCTCTTAGCAAAACCCATATGAATCAGCTCAGTTTGAGCTCCGGTCTTTTCTTGAACAAGCCTCTTAATGGTCTGGCTGTCTCTGGTCTCCTTTTTCCCTTTTCAAAATACATGCCCAGAATCCAATTTCCACTCCACCTATCAGTGATAAAAGGACACAACTACACCTAAGAATCAGTCATGTTTTCAAGAATGCTTGTGCAAATTGAAAAGCATAATCCTTTTCAATTTTGCAGTGTCATTTAGAATATTTGATATTATATGCTGCAGAAATCTACTTGAGCTTTGTTTGGCATCATTAATGATTTCTCAGGTTTATAGAAAAACACAGTACTATCATCTTAAATTACAAATCAAGAGCAGCGGGAAGTAGAATAATGAACACTGGAAGTAAAGCAGCTAAAGGATTGAGGCGTTAAATGTTATCACAATTTATTAGAACAATTTGAGAGAAAAGAGAAAATCCAACACATTACCACTTATAAATACTTATCTGATTTACTTTAATTGGAAAAAACTGGTTAAAATGCTCTCACTTATACAGTAATTTACAATTTCTAAAGCCCTGAGTAGACTTGCCAGCACACATTTCACATTCAGACATGAAGCAACTGGTGCGCTAATATATTGTGCTTTAAAAAAAAAAAAAACAATTCATTAATACTGTAAAAGCCAAATGTGCCAGAGACTTGTCCCAAATTATTGTTTTTAAACACAGAATGGAAATGCACATTATGAAACACCAAAAAAGACACCAGAGTTTGAATGTCTGATGTTTTTGATGTATGTGCATTCTTGTGTGTAGCACTTAAATATTCATGCATGCAGACCACTGGAGTGGTAGTATCCTGGCAGGAGTAAAAGTATAGGTAATGATATTATATAGAAATTCTGTCTCTAAATTTGTGGAATAACATGTCTTCTTCTCAATAGATTAGTGTTTTTAGTTTAATCACAAATTAAAATGTACATATATGTTTGATTTACAAATTCCTTTTCCTGCTCTCCTCCATCTAAACCGGGGTCAATTACAATAACATTGATTAAATATCACTATAATGTCAAAAGAAATAACCCCTCTCCCCTTATACAATTAATAGTTTTGCTTTAAATCTTGTACAAGGTCTCGCTTGACAAACATAACTGAGTCAGTCTGACTCCTTTTTGCTGGTGCTACTATTACACTATATTTTAACGTTTGGCATTATTATTAGGCTACAAAAGCTGCTGTTCACCCCAAGTTCCATAAGCCCACTTTAAATTGAATAATTTGATAATATATCTCTTCAAAATGAATATAATAAACTTTAGATTGAAGAGCCCTTCCCCTGCATGGTCAGACTGATGATGGCCAAGCAATACTACTTTTTTGTTGTTGTGATATATATATATATATATATATATATATAATCATGCAGGTTTATTTAGGGGGAAAAAGTAGATTAACACACGCACCTGTGACCTGCACCCCGATGCGAAAGTATACATCAGAGTTACTTAGGTATCGCTCCACCAGAATGTAGTACCATTGTTCCCAGGCAGGTACGAGGGTGTCTAACTCACAAGGGTTCCACTCCCTGCAGTCGAGGGCACTTGAGTTATGCACCGGCGGCGCCCGTGCTCTTATCTTCAGCACCACGGGACAACTGTCACTACTCTTGTTCTTGGTGCTGCAGTTTACCAGCTGAACCTTCACCTTTGATATATAATTTGGGATGAAGACTCTTCACAAGCACACACAAACAGGAGACACACAGACACACGTTTTAGGCCAAAATAATACTCATGTAAAGTACAGAAATGCAATGAACATTCTTAGAAAAGAATACTATGCATCAGCTACTTTGGCGTATCAGGTGAGCCTTTGCAGAAACATTATGCAGTACTCATACATATTGCTAATCCTCCTCTCTTCTCTTTAGGCACCCTAAATAGATCATCAATAAATGAAAATAAACCTTCAAATCAAACCAAAAAAAATCATATTGCTCTGCCTTACAAGGAGAGGAAATTAATAAAGGTGCTCACACTTTGATATTGCATCTTTTCAAAATGAAAATGCAAGATGAGCTTCTGGAGAAAACTCCAGGAAAATCATAACTTCATAAGCAGAGGTGGCCCCGGGAGGCAGATTAAGCCAAGTCCAAATTTAGGCATGTCTTTTCCTAGCAAACCCATCCTAACCTTTGGCTTTATAGATGTGCAGATAGAACACTTACTTATAAAGCGCTGATCTGTTATGGACAGGGATCATCTGGTCAATGAAGTATCCAGGATAAAGCACCGAAATCCCAATTAGCCTCTGGACAATGAGCTGAGGCTGGAACAAATACTGGCATTCTTCAGACAAACCCTGAAAAGATAACACAGCAGCTGTTTAGTTGGTACTTTGGTGCTTAACTCGCCAATATATCTTAAAAGCTCGCAAAGAGGAGATTAGATATCATTCAGACTGGCTGAAAATTCCTAATGGACTGTGTGCATAAAGCCTGTCAGCCTCCTGGATTAATATTACTCTTTCCTCCCTCTGACTGCCACACAGCGTAACATGCACCCGTTATTTCACTCATGTTGTTCTGAACCATTAATGCTTGATGCACATTACTCTGAGATGAGCAGAACAGACAGAATGACTTAGAGCCACTGATTCTACACATGCTCTGTTGCAAAAAATTGATTTTAGAAGGAACGGGGGCCTTTTGCACATGATCCAAAAGGACAGGTGTGAATTCCAAATTAGGTTCGTCATTCTTGTCAACTCATCTATCCTGCTTAAGCCTCAATTACAGTGGCATGTCATTAGTCCAGGAGCTGCTGAGGTGACCCTTTGATTTATTACAGCCTGGGAGTTGGACCTGCATGTGTGTCTCGTAGCCCAAGTTGTGTTTTAATTAGGGTTTAGTGAATATGGGTTATTGGGGGCCAGTCCTTTCACACTGTAACTGCAGGCAGCTTTTGATGGTGTTCAATACATTTCAATTTGACCATTTTCATGCCAAAAAAGATATAAGGATTAATTTATTTTCCCAAGAAGGTTAGTCAGGGTAGGATGTTAAATCCTCTAAACACTACATTTAGGCTATAAAGCACTAAATCTCCCAATTGAAACCCTGACTAATGGCATTATTTTTGCTCCTTCAATCAGAAAGACACATTGAGACTATGTAATTTTAAGGAGAACTCTGGGGTATCACTTACTTTCCTATTTATTAGGTACAATTCAAAGATCTAATGCAATACATTGCAAGAAGATGCAATGGACGTAACCACCAACAATCACTGAGTAAAATTAGTATTAGTTGTTTTTAAAATGCTACATTTTCAAAGTTTTTTCATATTCCCATTCACACACATTCTGCAATGAGATAAATAAATGAAATGAAATAAATAACTCTCAATGTAATTTAAAATCACAGAAAGAAGGCTTTTATCACAGGCAGATGTCAGAATGTATTGGATTAGAAGATAAAGGTGTGCAAACAGTAATAAGCAAAGGTAACCCAGCGCGTTTGGTGTTTGGATGAAGAAAAATTATTAGAAATAGAAACAAAGATTGAATTAGTGAATTATGGTGTGTGAAATAATATATTTTGTGGCTTATTCTGCAGACTTGTCCATATCTGCACACTCAGACTGAGCTCTATTGTACTGACAGTAGACAGTGCTGACTGGCCAATATCCAGCATTCAATGGAAGGCTCATACAGTATATACTGGCAAACCAGCATGTCAATGCCTGAATTTAAAGATCATCATAAAACTGTAAGATATTTTTAAATAATGGATAACTGAGAGAAAAAAGTTTGAGTTGTAAATGATTTGAGTTCCGACTTCATTATTTTGACAGATTATATGTAAAGTTTTGTGTTTTTCACCGAGTTTCCACAACCCTCGCCTTTTATTTCTGTGTCACCACAGCCTAAAACTAGCCATGTCACTGTCACCCAGATACAGGACACATTTCAGCACTACACTCACACCAGAGAATTTCTAAAAGTACAAAGATGGTTGGACATATGAGTAAAACATGAAATATGAATTTCTCCTCTTATCACTTACCATCAATTTGCTCATTCACACTGAGCTTTTTATGATACGTAATGGCTTCACATCAGTCCTGGAAGCATACAATAAAGTGTCTTTTGTCTTCTTAAAGATAATGAAGTAAGAAAGTAGTAAATAATGGAAAAAACAGCTAGGTACTCCAAGGACAAAAACAGCTCTAATAATTCACATAAAGTTATGTCGGAATGAAATATATATGCTGTGTAAACACATAATATGTAGCGTCTCCTAAGTGTAATAAGAGACCACTTAACAAGTGAAACCGCACAAGGAAATAATGTTTTTGACAGCACCAGTGTTTCTTTGCTTATGGCCCCTAAATCTTTACATGTTGTGTGATAAATCCCGTATTTATGAGAGATTGTTATAAACGCTGTGTGGATTCCCCTTTGCTTTGCTTGCACTGCTTTCACCCCTGTTTCTAAGAAAATATCTTGGCTGCTAGAAAGGTGCTTCAGAAGGCAGAATTTGTGAAAGCTATGCTATTTCCATCTATATAGTGTGTCACTGGAATCTGGTCACATCTTAGCCACAGTGGCATCTATTCAGTGCCCCCAAAGCAAACCAGGTCTTTTGTACATGCAATGTTAAAGGCAACTTTTGATGATATTTTTGATTGTTGTAAAGGCGCACTTTGCCAACCAGTGGAAACCACAAAGGAAGCACAACCGAACACCATGCCAATGACAAATAAATTGCCTGAAATGAAAATCAGCGGGTGTTTATGTGGCCAAACAGTAGAACATGATGAGATGAAGAAAAAAGAAAACTCTCCAACACTGTTCTGCCTCTTTAAGCTCTGCAACACAAGCTGGAATACTAATCCTGGTGAATGCTTCTATCATCTTTATTTGACTTTTTCTATCATAAAGAGGAGTTAAGTAACCATGAAGAACATACAGTTTTTTAGATGTAAATTGCATTTATATGATATTACATAACACTACCAAATAAATTGGCCTTCATTTTACCACTTATCATTAGTGAGGGATGTATGACACAAGAGTGGTCAAGGCTTTTCATTTACGGCCACAAGCTGATGCTGAATGAGATCTTTTTCTATGAATGATAATGCCAGTGTATTGGTTAGCTGGTCCATAACGTTGGTCCTGACAAACTCTTAACACATTCATGGTTCCCATTGAATAAATTATACTATCTTTGGGCATCACCTGACTCTTTATGACCAGCAGGTCACATTTACATTGTTCCACTATACACTAACTGTACAGAAATCAGTAAACATAATATATCCTAATCACTTGGTGAGTAACTTACTTACAATATATTGTAGCGCCACCATCAGAGAAACAATCCTATTTTAATTGTGAGCATGTTGCAAGATGCTAACTTCTGCATGAAATAAACATTTTGCAAAGCACCACTGTGCCTACGTACAGCCCTGCAGAGGCTAGCATGGCTGTCGCCTCTTAGTCTCGTTAAAGTATTAATCCGGTAAATCTTGAGCCGTAAAAGTGACTAGGTGAAAAATATTTGTTTTTATAATATGACCGCTGAGAAAAGATCCTTTCAAAACAGGGAATTTGATTTGTCATAGCTGGAAAGGCACAGGTGTAATTGATAACATTAAAACCCACTGCGTTACTGGGACACTTAATGGAATTGAGCCATTAACAGAATTTGTCAGAATTAATCTGTTTTCTGGTAATATCTGCTATGAAAAAGGTGCAGCGCAAATACAAAGCAGTTAACTGCATCAAAGTGAAAATCTCAGGCTCAAATTGCAACGTGAAACCGAGCTGTGCATGTGTGATAAATGGCCAGACTCACCTTGACTGAGATTTTGCCTTCATCCTTGGGTAAATGTGCGGCCAGGAACCAGTCTCCAGGGAGCGGGCTGGTCACATTGAACGCTCCTGTTGTACGGTTTGGAAGAGTCCAGGTCAGAGTCACAGCAAAGGATCCTGGGACGACTGTATCCCGAGGGAAGCGGGTGTACAGGGGGTTGATTACTGGCGGCGCCCCAGACCTGAAGTACCTATTAATCACAAAGCCAAACATTCAATTCCTGTTAGCCCTAATGTTTTCATAAACAGCAGCGGCATCTGCCAAATGTGAAACCCACCCATAGAACGGCTGACAACATGAGCACAGATGGCATTGTCTATTTAAAATATGAATGATGCGTGATGTGTTAAAAATGAAGATATGTGATAACCACGTCAATCACAACATCACAGGGCCACAGAAGACACCTGAGGAACCAGCCCTCGGAACAAACAGTGCTGACTAAAATGATAAACGTAGACCGTCAAAATGAAAAGCTAAATGCAGCTATATAATACATGACACGGTTTAGGATTAACCTGCTGTTTTAGTCTTTGCCCAAAGCTAAAGGACATAGATTTGTCTTTTTAGACCCGTTTAGAAGGAACTGATTTTAGCCTCTGAATGCAACATAAATAAAAGAACAAAATCCAGACATTAAGCTGAAAACAAACAATAGAAGAAGAGAGGGATGTATAGAAATATTGTCTTACACAGTCACATTCCGGTTTGGGCAGCTGTCTCCAAACGTGCCCCCTTGCTCCTTGAAGGTGATGAGGTTCCATACGGCCATCATGGTGTCGTCAGGCACACTGAAGTGGAACAGTTCCACACTGGCGAAGGAGTTGAAAGCGTTCAGCTTACGAGGCGTGCGGGTGAAGTATTCAGTCACAAAAAGGCAATCTGTTGGAAGAGAGCCAGAGGAAAATGTCTGAATATTTCTCGGGATAAACAGCAGCAAATATACTCATTTAGAAATTTAAAGCGATCATCTACATTCGCTCAACAAGACTATGAGTCTTCAGTCATGGTAGCAGCTGCGGAGCTGTACATTGGCACAGAACGGCTTTGACCTAAATCCAAACATCACAGTGCTCAAAGTTAAATCTAATCAAGTTTAATTCACATAGACCAAAATTAAAAATCATCAATCTGGCTCAAGTGGCTTGACAATATGTAGAACTTATAGGAAATTATTCTGTCTATCAAATTGGATAAGAAAAAAGACCCCAAAACAGTCCTTTAATGGTAACAATGACAGTGCTATCATGCAGTAAGCATAACGGATACAACATTTACCTGATGAAAAAAGCTAGTGGAAAAAGGGGAACCAGAAGAAATGATTCTATGGGAACCGTGAATCTATGTGCCCAAATATCTTGTCAACGTTAAGAACTAATCTCTCATCTACCGGTAATACACGATAATGGTTATAAACGTGTCACTGACCTGTTCAACAATGAGCTACGATTTAGTACACGCAACCACAAACATTTTCTAATTCGCCAGCACTATCATTCTTGTAAACAGAACAAAGCCACAAGAGATCTCTGTCCATATTGACAAGTTTCTCCTGAACAAGAAAACACTTTGAAGGGAGCTACGTCAATTAAATAAGTGATCACAGACTTTAACTTCCTTCAAAGCAGCTAGGGGAGGTGCATGTACAGTATGCATGCTCACTCAAGTCCTGCATAATGTCAAATCCTTGGATTACATCCACTGAAGGCTCTGCACATAAAAGCAGCAGAAGAAGTGACAGGTGTAATCTGCCACATTACCTACATGTGGCAGGCTGGCACTGAGCACAGCCTGTGGGTGGGCACATTCTGAGGGAAACTGTGTGTGAGTCAGTTAATTGCTAGAACATATTGTATCTGGTTTGGTAAGTGTTATCATCAATATTAACATAAGTAGATAAGAAAGAAGGCAGCTGCATTTCATGGGGAACAATGTGGCTGCAGCTTGATGTGTCGCTGGAGGAGAATGCTTCCCATGTGTGGCACACACCCTTTGTGTTGGTGCATCTGTACCTGGAAATACCTGTGGTGATGTATTTCGCTGTTTTCTTTCGTGCAATTTGTACAAAAATAGCGCAAATCTCTACTGAGGATGCAATGAAAAGCTTGTGCCTCTAAAGCAGCGTGCGCCTAATTCATTTACAACTTGTAGTGAGACAGTAAGTGAACTCGCTGTACTAATGCCTTCATTTGCAGCTGCTATTGTTTCTGCTTTCTGCCTTGATGGCGATGATGACGGGCACAAGGCTCTGAGGTGTGGATGTGTGGAGCAAAAGAGGTTTTCTTGAATGTGCAGCGTGTTCTAATGTGTTAGTAAAAAGAGAAAAAATTGCTCTGCTCCGCTCCTCTCCCCCACACTATTATCAGTCCTCAAAGCTCACACTGGCTCTCACCTATGGAGGCAACCTTGAATACTAAAGTCACAAAATAAGGAGGCAGAAGCTCAAAGGAATGAAGCAATCATGCTGTCAAGAGCTGAAGCCTAATCCCATATAAGGCTCACAGCTTTCATTTTATTCTTATCCCAGCCGTCCTCAGGTCTGCTATCTGCATTATGTGTGAACCTCCTTTACATTAGGGTTCTTCTTTGTCCTTGCTTTACATGGAGAGTGGGGCTGAAGAGGAAGCCCACTGCTTGTTCTACCTGTGTGAGAAACAATGAGGGTTTTTCTCCCTGCTACAGATCACAGAAAAGATCACTAAAAGGTGTGACATGTTATACCTAGTTGATTAGTTGTTGATTGGACAGATGTTTGATGAGCAAAAGCCAAAACTTGTGCACATCTGGACATTGTAGGACTGGTTATGTATGATGAAATTAGGATTAATTACTCATCACTATCAAGCCTCAGAGGCTAGAATTCAACGTTTATTACATCAAAAATAAACTTCCACACACCCTCTAACCGAAAGTGGTTCTCGGCCTGGAGGTCAGGGTCCCCACAAAGGGTTGTAGCACGATTCCAAATCAGTTTAAACTACATTAAAATATATTGATTTGTCAGAGTTTTCTTCAAGCTGATTTTATTTATGACTTTACCTCTTTGGCATCCAAACATTATTCAAATGGTATTCAAATTATTTGACAGCTGTATCTAAATGCAGCAATTTAAAGTGTTGATATGCAGAGTGCAGTTAAGTATTTTTAGTCATCCTTTATTCTACTACACACCTGCCTGTGTACAGATGTGCAAACAATACTGGTCCCAAACATGCGTTTGCCCGACTTTGCTGCTATATTTCTTAGTGTTTTGTAATAAGGTAGAATACATTGAGGTGGATACTGTTATACTGACTGAAAGCGATTCTTCAGGATACTACATTTTCACATCGAGTCCAGTCTATGTGAAAACAAGTTTCTACAAAGGAAGTTCAGCCAAAAACAGCACAGCGGTCTCAGTGGGTCTCAATCCAGCAGCCACACACTGCAACGACACTTACATGCGAACGTGCAAACATGCCAAATATCTAAAGATGCTTGTTTATCAGCTAAATAAAGATATTCTATTTTAAGATTTAAAAATGGCAGCAGGGTGCTTACAGTCTTCTTACAGCATGGCTCTGATTTAACTAATCTCTTCAATGAGCGCCTCCCAACCACTGTTTTACTCTGTTAGAGGCTTAATATAGAGATAATCCCATTTTTTGTCATCTCAACTACAGATTTATTCTTGGAGGCTTTGCTGGATCATCCTAAAACTTTCCCTTTTCAAAACAGCATAAATAAAGGATGCTCATAAAATTCTTTATCTTTATAAAGATTCTTGCATTTTGAGAAGACAAATGCTACCAAAGAGGGATCGGATCATCTGTGACAATCAGAATTTAACATTATTCAACATCGCCGTCTCTGCAAACAAATCTTCCACTTTCAGCCTCATAGGCATCAACGCCAGTGCCGTCAAAGCAAAAACAGCCAAACGACATGAAACATTGTTCAATTCTCAAATCTTCTTCTCAGCAAGACCCAATCCTTGAGTGTGAAATGTACAAGAAACATGGGCAAAGTGGTGGTTTGGGCTTTCAGTCTTCAGACAGATTTGGCAAAAGTGAAGGAGCAAAACAGCAACAAGTCTGTCGGGGAGCTGCAACATCCTCACACAGAGCTTTAATGTCTTCACAGACCACAGCCGGTACAGTGTGTGCTGAAGATATGCATTCATTGTATTCCCACGATTGAGCACTGAGGCTTTTGTTTCGCGCTTCTGTCTTGAAGCAGCACTGAGGTGTTGGTTGATGGACATTAGAAAACTGCTCCTCAGATACATGTTTTTTAATAAAAAAACAACAACAACAACAACACAGAATGAATAACAGAAGCATTTTTGGTCATTTTTATAATAAAGGGACCAAATTAAAGGGATTTAATATGTTTAACTTCTTTCTTATCCCACATTATGCAGTTACATTTGTCCATTTTCAATTCTGTATTGAATCTAGATAATTTTTAAGAAACAACAAGGTTTGACTTAAACGTTGCCTTTACTGTCCAATGAATCTGGTCATATTTTGGACTATGCCAACATGCCTTAACTTTGTCTTCTTCAACAAGGCAAAACAACAACAAAAAAATGTGTATAACCCGAAGCAAACAATAACGAAGGCGTCCAGCCTGATGTGGTCTCTTGTGGCCACATTCAGCCCTCAGGATCGTAGCCTACAACCCACAGGGGCATCTGTCAATGTGTTGTGTGCCATAATTAGCGGCAACCATCCCCATGCGACACGTTACTGAAGCCCGTCCGTGAAAACCGATGCGTTAGTGACCGAGGCTGAAACCAGCATCTGCGGACGTTCGGCAAGCAGCCTGAACTGGAAACCAGAAAGGGGATGCGAGGCTGCTGCTTTCTGTGGAGGATTTCAGCACCACGACAAAAGGAACAGCTCCCCGTGAATCAAAGCAATGCACACACACACACACACACACACACACACACACACACACACTGAACGGAAAGCACTCACCTCCAAGAGCGCAGAGATAGGTGTAAACAAGCAAGAGGAGCCTCGGAGGGCTACATCCTGAGCCCAGACGCTCCAGTTGCCACATCGTTAAAAGCAAAATATTTAGTGAAGGGCTACAGCCCGGGTTCAGTTCTCAGTCGCTGTGCTGGTCTACATTTTTTCAGATTTTTTTTTTTCCTTTTTTTCTTTTTTTGCCAACGACCAGCTGTTTGTGCATGACGTAATTCAGACGACGACGGGACGGCGCCTCCTCTTTTGCTTTGATTTGACAACCTCAATATGTCGACTTATTTCATTGGACATCCGGTCCTGTCAGTCCGGGGGACGGTGCAGACGTCGATTGCACCACAAGGCTCGTCACTTCGGCGTCCACCGGGCCGCCACACAGCACACACACACTGGGCCGTGTAAAGAGGCTGCAGGGTCCGGGTGAAGCGGCAGCCTCTTCCCTCAGGTACCCGGGACAGAAAGTTGAGGGGACTTGGTCTGATCCTGGACATGTAGATGCATGTTTCCTATAGGGAAGGAGACCGCTTACCCTGTTGAATTTGCTTCTTCTGCACTGCAGTATATGTACAGTAGTACATAAAAACATAATCAGCATTATTTTATTGACCTCATACTGAGTGAGACCTACTTTGCGATTTGCTTAAACGTGACTTTGAACTGTTGGGCATGTTTTCAAAGTATCATAAAGAAAATAATGTAGTAGCTCTGGCTCGATTCTCAGCTGCAAAACACAGTACATTAGATTTTATCTATTATTTCTTTAATTGGAACTACTTCTACAAATCTCTCATGCAAGCCAATATAGTGGCTGTTCCATGAATTCTACTTTTACAAGGTTATAATTTCTCTGTTTTAAAGTTGAAACTGTCAGAATCGGGATAATTCTACCCCATCCATTTTGAATTGGGTGGCCAAAACATTAGAACCACCTCGAATTATATTACACTCCAGTACGACTCCACTTCCCACTTTGACCTCAATTCTAAACACACAGTAGAATTCTCACCTTTCTGACAACGTTAACCGAAAAAGTGAGAAATTATAAATCTGTAAAAGATGAACTCATGGCAGAGCCACTGTATTGGATGGCACTAAATTGCACAGGTGGTCATAATATTATGCCTGATGGATGTATTTTGAAAGAGCCCATTTATATATATATATATATATATATAAAACAATATATATAAAATAATTGATTATTGTGTTGCTTTCAGAAGATGTTCTAGTCCATTAAGGAATTGGTTATACTGGGTTCTAAAAAGGTCAGAAAAAGCATGTTGCTTTTAACAAAAAATATAAATGGTTATTTAAAATAGTTCAATTAACTATATTAAAATTGGCATCTTTCCCTCTTCTATAGACATTTTACAGAGAAAACACATCTTGTAACATCATAACATCAGTCTATAATTCATTTCCCACCAGGAAGTGGACATTAGGACCGACTGAAATTCACAGTCATGATTATTTTTAGTCTGCGGGGTGACTTCAACATGAGTCACAACTGTCCAAGCAGATCTGTCAGAGAGTGAATGAGCTTCTGAATCAGGTTGGGTATAATTTAGTTGACATAAATGAATCATTAAGCTGAACTGTTGATGCTGAACTAAGAATAAATGTCTGCGAAGTTTAGAATGATACGTGGGCTGAATTTTCACATTGTGGCAATTTGTTGCTAACATTAAATAAACCTTGCAAACAATCAGAAGTGGTAGAACACACACAAACTCAACACTCAAGTAAACATGCAAGTACTTGCTCATGAAAGTACCCCACTGCAAGTACCATTTGAAATGTTTGACTCTTCTAAGGATAAAAAATATGTCACAAATTTTCTAGTAAGGAACAAAAACATCTCAGTTACTATGAGATCTTGTGTGGTTTAATAACAGCAGCCAGTAGATGTGAAGCTGGTTTTAGTCATTTTGCTGTATGTGTACTGAGGGTAATCCATAATAATACATCATCATTCATTAGTCGGTTATAGTTTATACTGATAATCAGTATCCACACAGTAACCTGTGACCAAAGGTATCAATTGTAGTGGAGTACAAAGCACAATATTTTCTCCTCAAAACTGTGGATTACAAATAAAATGAAATTACTCTGCTTAAGCACAAGTACCTCAAAATTCTTCAGTCTGTACTTTAAGTAGGACTGCAACTACTGAGCAGAGGTGAATTCACCTAATCTAAAAAATGTAACACACTGAATTAGTCCCAGTCACGAGGCTCAGAAAAGCCACTTAAAGTTTCACTTTGCTCCTTGTAAAGCAGGAATAGTGACACTTTACTGAACTATAAAGGATAAAATGCTCTTCCGCTCGGCCTTCTCCGCATGAAGGTCAGAAATCAATCACTTACAGAACAATGGGGGCAAGTGTCAACTCAAAAAGAAGAGACTGTTTATTTGAACCACTCTCCTTAACTGGGGAAGTACAGAGTTGACACTATTACAGTCAGTTACAGTATATTCCCATCACTAAAGAGTAGTCTAAGTACATCGGCAATAGCACATTTTGACAAGTAAAATAAGGTGGATTCTGGCTTTAATACGTTAGGAGTATAAGATTTCTGCCTCTTTAACGTGACAACAATACCTGAGAAAACTCTCTTTGTTGTGTCGACCTAACCTGGCGTATCGCTGGCAGTAGTAATCCTGATCTCCTGGAAACCCATGACCCACACATAGAAACCCATTGTGTCTGACTGGCTTTAGCATTAAGTGCTGCAATAATCAGCTCAGCAAAAGCACTATGCCTGACTGCCTGGTCTGTTGTGTCCTCTAACTCTATTCTCATTAAGGACAGACACAATTCAGACACAGACACTTGACCCTTCTGAATGTGAAATATCTTTTGGGATTTTGACAGCCTCCTCCAATTCTGCCTTCTTCTCCCCCCAGTGGTCCAAAGACACACTGCCTGCATACAACTGTTAATGAGGGTATATGTCTGTCTGCCAACATGTCCCAATTGTCTTTTAATCCAGTTTATGCTTGGTAAAGTGTTGTAATACCTCAAAGCCAAAAAGCTCAACAGATAGTAGGCTTGCCAAACCAAGGGGCAAAAGCAGGCCTGGAAGCCAGCCATGAGTAATTATTATTGTAATTAACAAGAAGTATCTATTTTGACAAGAGTGAGAAATATGATACACTAAGTTTCTCTGCTGTTTCTTTATTCTTATACATACACTGTAAAATATCGATGAAAACTCTTATGAATCATTAGGTCTTAGCATCTCCAGCAAGTTTTGCTTACTTCAATAAAAGCTAAACTTTTAAAAACTGGTTCACGCTGTTTGGCAATGCCTCCCACAGTGACATTTGGTGGAAGAAGATGAAGAGTAACTGGCGAACCAGCTTTAGAAATTGGTGGTGGTAGGATGTGTGTGTGTGTGTGTGTGTCTCTCTCTTTCTCACACTCACTCACTATGGCCTGAGTTATTTTCTGCTCTCTCTAAGGTGAGACTCTCCACAGACTCAGTGTATCAACCCCAGTCATACACACAGGAGGATGAAGGGCTTCCAGTTAAGCATTTTAACCACAGCTGCCTCACTGGAGGATATTGGAAAATTCTCATCTACTGTGGCACCTAATCCTTGAGCTCACTCAATTCCTATGGAGGAAAGAAATGCTACTTGTTGCCAGGGTGAAATCATACTAATATGTGAGTATACCAACTGTGCGCAACATGCTCAGTTACAGAGATAAATTGACAAAATAGAAAAGAGAGAGGGAGGAAAGAATGTATGGCCAGCTGGTTACGCTAAGCCCTCCTGTGGCTCAGCTTCAGTAGACAGCAAACTCTGGCTTCAGCATCCAACGCATAAGACTACAACCTACTCCTGATGTAACACACTTTTTGCACAATACACATGAAAAACAGTTGGTGATAGAACGAATAATACATTCTGATAGTTTCTATGTATTGGATATAAACACAATTAAATTGCACTTAGTCATCTTACAGAGAACTATGTTCCTGTAATTTTACACCAAGCAGTACTTTTATCAATACCAGAACACCACTTTGTGTGTGTGCTTTCCATATGTAGCAAGATATCAGATATTTCTGACTAAACAGCGCCCCCCGTCTGAAAATCCAGGTGCTGGCTTCACTCAGCACCAGTAATGATCCTGAATTAAAAGATAGTATTCAGACCTTGTTTTAATTTACTATTTAATTACTTAATTAAAAATATTAAATCATGGGAAGAGTTGTTTTTACATTGGAATAGTAATAGTTAAGGCATAACTAAACAGTGGAAATGTCCCACAAGAACAGATCATGATTCAGTCACAGCCGAGTACCCAAAGTTGTATGATTCCACTTCTGTGATTTTTCTTTTTGCTATGTAGTGTGTTTTTCTGTTTGTTAATTTTAATCTGATGAAACATTACACATAAGTACAGTACAGTTCAGCTCTGGTAAGTCTGAGGTCTATAGAAGTGCAACCTATTGTAAAAGAAAATTACATCCTGAACACTCCAAAATGTGTCTTCTTCGTTGGTGCATTCAGTGCTGCACTGAGGCTCAGTCCCAAAACCATACGAGTATCAGCAGGATCAATAACACCGTCATCCCACAGTCTGTAAAAAATTAAAAGTAAGAATACATCACATTATTGGATGGTGCATTACATCTCCTTTATATGGTTTGGTACTTCTTGCACAGTCTGTTATCCGTTAAAACAGTGTTAAGATGTTTCTTTTTCTGAGCAATTTCTTCTGTCATATTTTGATACACTTGAAGTTTTTTTCCCATTTTACGAATCTGTGAGAAATACCAACAGAGAAAAAATAGCACCAAGTATTTACACCCAAGATGCTAAATTGGCAAATATTTAATACTATTCTTCTTTTCTTTTTCTTGTACTTTTTCAATTCACTGATATCAAAATAGTTGTTCTGGTTTATTATTGATTGACACACTAGTCATACTGGTCCTTTTGTAAAACACATCAGTATCATCATTTTCCTGTTGGTAAAATCGAAGCAACAAATGTGTTAGTAGTCTCTATTTAGAAAGGCATCCTCACGCTCCTGGCTGATGCTGGCAAGAGTTCTAGAGTTCTACTAGAAAGACATCTAGTACATTTCTATATTTTAAATCCTTTTATATCCTCTCTGCATTTAATTTAATTCATTGTGAGCCTGGATTCTAAATATCTATCTATTTCTATAAATACATATAGACATAGAGAGAAAGACAGAGAGAGAAACTCACTGAGATTAAATCCCTTTGATCTTATGTTCTTTTATATTCTGTTTCATATTCTCTCTGTATTTAATTGAATTCAATATGAGCCTGTGTTTTCTGTCTGTCTGTCTGTCTGTCTGTCTGTCTTTCTGTCTATCTATCTATCTATCTATCTATCTATCTATCTATCTATCTATCTATCTATCTAGTCAGTTGCAACAAAGGGTATAGAAAAAAATATCATACACATACAATTTTCCACCATAGAATACACTGTGTTACAGCACACAGCATGAAATCAGCGCCCACCACTTAATGAAAAGCAAAGATGGCTCAGATTAGTAAAACCCCAGGAGATGTAATGTAAAAGAAATACACTTGAAAAAAACCACAGCATCACTCCTCAAGCATGAAGACTCTTCGCTGTAGTTATCACTTGATATATTGATTGATTGTGCAACAAATGTTGGTCTGTTTGAAATCCACCTCCGTCCATTTCCATCATTACACAAAAGAAGTAAGATGAGGTACAACTGCTGTGAAATACTGACATGCATAAACTCTATAGATATAAGATATGATGTGTCAAAACTTACCTGGCACTGGAGTAGTACGGGCTGCCTTCCTCTTCAAAGCGCCGCACTATTGGTTCCTTCATGGCAGCCTCCTGCTCTGCTGTAAACTGTATCAATTAAACAAAAGACTGTGAAGGAACAATATATAGAATCACATTCCTTTAAACAGTATTATGCAATAAGAACTTGTGCCAAGGGGGATTTTAAGGATAACTAAATTTGAGTTTTCAATTTAAAATCCCTCTCATTTTTCTTTCTGTTAGAATGTCAAAATACTTCTGACTGAACCAGAGACCGTATATATACATTAATCTAATCAAATGTAACTTGGCACAAGTGAACTCTCAGCAGAGTGATATTGTGGGTTAGAGGTGTGTGTTGTGTGTGTGTGTGTGTGTGTGTGTGTGTGCGCGCGCGCGGCAAAACCTTTCTTTACATTACCAAAAGACTATGGCTGAGGTCTAGTTTTACTCATTTCTCTCTGAAGTACTAACACTGAACTAACAACAAAGGTAAGGGAGATACCAGCAGAGGCCAACAGTCCAAGCCTCTTGCTTTTGTAAATGCACCTGTTATGAATGACCCAGTGAAGTGTGTTGGATCTGATTTAGATATGGAAATATGGTTCAAACAATGCGTGGACAGGAGAAATGAGCAGGTTTGTCTCGTATTACTGACTACATCTACAAAAAGCTCCCAGTTGTTTATCAGGGTTCAAAAGTGAAGAATAGTAGAATAATAAAAACCATTTTAAATATATTAAAAATTAACCCACAATTAGTTTCTACCACCTTTTAGTCTGTTTAAAGCTTGATACTGTTGAACCATCTTCATCACTGCTTAAAATGCCTGCCATTGGAGTGCTGATGTGAGGTGTCAATCTGAACCAATAATGCACTCTTATTACACCCATAACAGCATACCTGACAATTTAATTACAGCCATTTGATGACTGCACTGTTAAGGATAAGTCATCACTCTGACACTTAACACTGATATAATTTTATCTTTGTACCATGTCAAACCATTAGTGAAATAATCGTGTCTTTCATAAGGTTTATGCTTTTGGCAGCAAATCTAGCAAAGCTAATTTAAGCCCTTCCAGGGAGATGCAGATGGGATGATTTATGTGAAACGTTACCTCTTTTCCCTCACGTGCCCTTTGATCCTTGGTTATGGTGGCCAGGACAGTGGCTGCCTGCTCACCACCCATTACAGAAATTCGGGAATTTGGCCACATGTACAGGAATCGAGGGCTGTAAGAGGAGAATAAAGGAAGTGTCAATTTGCCTGCGTCTGTTGTGGTAGTAGATCCATCTAAATGGAAGACACAGAACTAAGACAGAAAAAAGAAGAAAGATTCAAAACCTAATGAAAGTTAAACATCATTTATGTAGACAGAGACTGAGAGATGTATTACTTAGGTAATGCTATAAAACCCAGTAAGTCTAAGCAAGCACATATTTTCCAGAATGATAAACAATCTGTTCTTATTTAACAAAAAGGAGTAAGTGGTTGGGAAACACAGCGAAGAAACTAATTCATTTTCTCAATGTGACAGCAGAATGTGTCTGAAATATTTCATAATATATGCAAATTTTACAATTAAAGGTATTAGCACACAAAACAAGAAAATATTTTAAATGGAAATCTACTGACTTTATTAATGAAAGTCTTTTTACTGGTCTTGGAAGGAACTACTGCATTTTTAAAAAGAGAAGTTATTTAAGGTTTGCTGTGGATCTAAAGGACCCCTTCGGGAAATCTTAACTGCCACAGGTGATACATTTACAGAAAGCAGCGTCAGTTGGTGCTGAAGATTATAAGTTTGAAAATCGAAATATGTGAATAATTGAGATTCAATTGCATCCATTTATTATTTTTTTTAACTGCCATGAAACATAACCAATGATACAGAGAGGAGAACAACAGTAAATCTGTAGAGTATCCGTTAGTACGTATTATTCCACAAACTCAACATCACTTACTTTGCACATTTTGAATAATCTTCATCAGGTAGTAGGCCCTGTTTAGACTTGAGCTATTTAAAGGGCAATGCCATTTGTCCTGTAGTAACACATACACTGTTGGCCTCTGTACCTGTAGGCTCTGCCGCACATGCCATAGTTTCCTGCGCCGTAGGAGCCTCCAATGATAACTGTAATCTTGGGTACATTGGCGCAGGCCACTGCAGTTACCATCTTGGCTCCATCTTTGGCAATTCCTCCTGCTTCATACTCTCTACCCACCATGAAGCCTGAGATGAAAAATGGACATTCCAAATAAAAATGGGGCTGACGTATCTGATCATCTCAAAGAAAAGTATTCATGAATGGCTAAATAGATAATGGACGGAGATATATAATGGAAAATGCAACAAATCAAAGAAACAAGAAAAAACTATTCAAAGTTGCACATGTCAACAACATACAAACCTCAGATATTAGAAACTCCCACTGACCTGTTATGTTCTGCAGAAAAATAAGTGGAATATTTCGCTGGCAACATAATTCTATGAAATGCGTCCCCTGAAAAGAAATGTGATATTCAATTAATCTGGTGTAATCCTAACACTTAAGAAAAGAAATGTAGTGGAAGAAAAAAAAAACCTGTTATTGTACCATCACTACCGTAAAGTAAAAATGGCAGGATGCTAATGCTTTATTTATGTTGGTATCTCAAGAAAACAACTATATAAACTGAACCACCAACAGAAACATGAATACATTAAAGGCATCAAGTGTACACAGTTACCTGCTTGAGGTAATAGGGGTAGAAGGGGGACTTGACTGACTAGATTTCTTGCTGAGATTTTGGTTTCAAAATTGCAGTAGCTAAAAAAAACTTTTAAGTGACCAATTTGTGACATACACATGTGATGAACAAAAGAGGGTTTGCAATAAAAACTGTCAACTTCTTCATGTTCATAAACCCTTCTTCAAGTGTGTGTCATGTGATCCGTTAGTCTCACCTTGTTCATCACCTTCCTCTGAGACGAGACCAGTCAGGAGAGAAATTTAACTACTTGGGAGGGCTGTCATCTGGCTGCACAATGGCTTTACATTTGCTAGATTTTTCTTGTACTGAATATGAAGAAGCTGAATGGCCTTCAGTCTTGCCAGCGCAACATCGAACTGCCAGAAGCTACTGCATAGCACAAAAGACTATGCACAGTGAGGAGATGCCTCATTTCCATTTATTTTGTATTGCTGAATTACTCAGGTGTTTTCTTTATTTTGGCAGTTACCTCTACTGGCTTTCGTTCAGCCAAGCTGCCTGCTTTGCCTTCCAAGTGTAAACAGAAGCCGAAGACAATGCGAAAGACGGCTGCCTATTAGAAACTGTCACTTGGTGGAAAATTGTCCATAAGTTTGCTCTGAAATGTGTGAATAACTGAACAAATCTTATTTTGTTGCTTCTGCGTTTCACAAACACAAATGCCTGGATAAAAGCTGCTAACAAGTTTGCATAATTGAAGCTTGGGCATATCTTAAATGATAACAGCGTGTCTCAAAAATGTAGCTCAAAATGCAGGTGCTGTATCGATATTTCTTGGATATGCTCTGTCTGTTCCACATCTCTCTCCCTGTGTCAGTGCCTTTCAACAGCAATTACATTTATCTGATAACCAGTGCTCGTACGTCATATTGAGATCACACATTAAAAATGAATCAAAGAATCACATTTTTTCCAGCTCAAGCTTGTTATCTAATTCAAAATGAAAAACTTATTAGTCTATAATCACAAATTCAGCTCCTCATCTTTCCTAAGCCTGTGTAAAGTTCAGCTCTGTTCATGGCAGATTGGCTCACCAATTAAGTGAATTATATTGAATGAAAAGTATGATTGTCCCTTGTCCATGGTTTCTAAATACTATGTTATTACAAAGTCATTGATCAGAGTGCTCATGGTGATCCAGACATGTGCAATTTGAGAGCTTTTCGCATAAAA
The DNA here is from genome assembly GCF_033026475.1 of Channa argus. Classification (NCBI taxonomy): domain Eukaryota; kingdom Metazoa; phylum Chordata; class Actinopteri; order Anabantiformes; family Channidae; genus Channa; species Channa argus. The sequence continues at coordinate 7,710,264 of NC_090207.1, forward strand.
GATACTGTGCTTTGACAGTGAAGGATCCCTGCTAACATTCTATGAAGACCAAAGCCCCTCAAAACAGAAATATTGGTATTTTGCTATATAATATTGGTGTTATAAGCGGTAAATCTCTTTGGAGAATACTATCTAAATGGCTTTGGTATTGTGCTAAAGTCCTTGACATTTTGAAATACACATAGCCGGCACCGTGCTTACTATTTTCAAAACATGATCACAAAGCTTGGCTTTTTAATCTTTACACAAGTGTTGCCTGTGTGCTGTTTGTGTTCATAAAGTCACACAAATCGATGGCGTACCACGTGAACGTTTTGTGTCAGCCAGATTTGAGGTTCTCTCATACCACTGCGGATATTCACCCTCGGAAACCCTATTAAATCACATTCACTTTTTAACATTCCAGTAATCTCTGTGTAAAGGATAGTTACCTTTTTTGCAGACTCTGAAAACAAGACTCCATTGTTGCCAATAATTCCAACAGGGTAACCAAATATTCTTGAAAATCCTGAAGAAGTAGATATTGGAAGTCAATTGGTGAGGTTGCAAGATTCCAGACAAGAAAAACACAAATTTTTCTTTGTGTTGGAGATTAAAACATATTTCACATACCTGTAACAAGTGTGTCTCCATAGAAAGCCTTGAACTCATCAAACTTACTGCCATCTACAATTCTGGCGATGACCTGCAATCAAATAAGTTAGACAAAGTTATAAAAGCCAGTAATGCCATATCCAACACCACAGAAACTACTTTTATAATAGGTTTACGTTATAGTGAATTAGGGATGCACTATGTTAAAAGGCTGTTGCAGTTGAACTGTAAAAGGGAAGCATTTGGTTGATGTTGAATCCTAAACGGACTGCCAATACTGCTCTACACTACAAAGTCTGACATCTTAAGAGTTAGCAGTAATTGTTGCTCCAAGGTCTACATCAAGAATCAAAGGCACAGGCTTTACACCAAATGAGAAATTCTGGCAAGCCCTGTCAGAGAGAACAAAAACAAAGCCATTGATGCCAGTAGACTATTATTGACTCAGCTCTTGATAGAGTGACCTGACAGCTGAACATCGTTTAAACAGCATTTTAAACCTGTGAAAGCACAGTGCACAATTTTCAATGCTAGATAAGTCCTGTTTTCTGTCATCCATGCTAAAACAAATCAGTTTCAAGTTATAGTAACGCTCTGCTTAACACACAGTGCACAGGGGCATCATGAAAAATTAATATCAATTATTTTAAATTGGCCATTATACAGTTTCATGTAGTAGCTTATTAAGTGTTTTCCAAATTCAAAAGTCCCTCTACTCACCAATAAAAACAAATTACACAAACAAAAACCTAATTTATCATTTTGTTACAAGAACTACATTAGAGTGGTGCTGTGCTCAATCACGAGGAAATATAAGGGCATATTTTTCTTTAAATACAGCCTAAAGTCTTCATTTAGTTTTATTTAAAGCAGAAAACTAGAGAAATCTCTTGATATCACCTCTTTGACATCAAAGTTGCGTTTCAAATTATCTCCAACTATGCCATAGAGTTCATCTGCAGGGTACAAAGGAGCTTCAGTGGGCTCTGTGGTGACCTGAAAATTAAAAAACAGGTGCTATGTCAACAGAAAGTACATATTTACATAACTTGGTGAACAATACAATGTGACTCTTAATGATGAATGGTAAAGGACTTGCCTCAATATTTTTTCTGTAGTTGAGGCTTCGCACTGCTTTTCTTGCCAAATGGAGCGCGTGGTTATCATCTAAAGCATAGTGGTCTGTCACACCAGATTTTCTGTAGAAGCAGCAACAAATGAATCACTGTGATGAGTGCATTTGTTTTATTGATGTAAAAGAAATCATATGACAATGTAGCAATTCCAATCTCTAAAGCATTTAAAAGCTTTAAATAGAAATATATGAATTAATTTCCCCCAAAATACAGTTTAGGTCTGTAGAAATACAAATTCATTTATAAACACTAGGATCTAATTTATAAACGCTGAGAAAATTCTAGCATAGCTCAATCTAGCGTAGATGGAATTTAGGATTAAAGGATAAATTTGGTCAGTTTCTAAATTTCTTACTATCAGCAAAAACCATACAGATGCCAAAACCAACAATGAATCGCCAGTACTCATGTTTTGTATCTATCAGGCTATTGCCAGGATTAGCTTGTCCATAAATGCCATAGCCTGCATTTTTTTAATGTCGTTTAAACCGTTATGTTGATCAGCCAAGTGGGACAAACCATTCTTGACAACTTTTGACTTGTAACTCTGAGTCAGAGCTCAGAGAGGTTCTGACCGTTACGATAAATGGGAAAGTATATTGGCATTATGCCTCTAAATTGGGGTACAAAAGAAAAACAATGCAGGTTGTTACAAAAAAAAAACTTAAGCAGAGGAGACCTATTGTTTGTTTAAGTAGACAATATGATTAATTAAACACAGATACACAACTTTCCTAAACACAGAAAATTAGTATTACAAATGTATACATGTACTATGATGAAACCCATGTTCCTACTTGCAGTGAAGATCAGCACCACCAAGATCTTCAGCAGAAACTTCTTCCCCTGTCGCAGCTTTGACCTGTCAAAACAACGTTTCTTTAAAAAAAAACTGAAAGAACACAGTATCAATAATATCAAATATATGAAGTTAGAGTTAAAAACTTAAAATCAGATGTTTTAGTGCTATGTAGTACTGAAATTTGAGGTGATTTTGACAGGAGTTACAAACCAGCGGAGGTCCTCCGAGGAAAATAGTTCCTTGCTTCCGCACAATGATGCTTTCGTCAGCCATGGCTGGTACGTACGCTCCTCCCGCCGTGCAAGAGCCCATCACAACAGCAATCTGAAAGAATGAAGAAAAAATATGTGCACTCAAAAAACCTGTGACGTTAAGGATCAACTTACTGAACAAACAAGGCAGGAAAGTATCCTCCAGTTTCAAATAAACAGCTGTGTAATAGTGGTAAAAACAATTACGCAACCCACACTGTTTATATCTTCACACTTTTTTTCAGTACGAATTCTAAACTGTATCATGGTCCTAACAGATCCTTTTCAATTAAAAGTGTAATTGTCATTGCTATGAGTGGGGTGGAAACTGAAATTTTAATTTGTACCATAGCAATCTTATGGTAAATACTAAATATAAAAAGTAGAAAAACAAAAATCCACGTAACAAAAGGCCTTGGAGCATGAATTATTGAAAAATCTTTTTGGTAACGATGTACGTACAAGTATTTATTCAGCTGCATTGTCTCCTGGAGAGATGTGAGTGCAGGACGAGTGCTCTCACCTAACAGCCTTGTTTTCTTTTTTATTATCTACAAGGATGTCTCTTCCTCAATATTCAATAGCAAAATGGATTTTAGTTGCCTGCAGATAACAAAATGATGAGTAACCTACAGCAGGGCACTTCATTTAAATTTACCACATTTGCTTTTTCATACTACCCTCTCTTTTTTCCATAGAAGTGGTCTTTGAATCAAGGGGGAGATGTTAAAAGCATAACAACTACACTATCCAAGATAACAACAATAAGCTACAGTAGAAAACAGTGACTGAAATGAGAGGAGTATTATTCAGCAATTGAATATAGGGTTGTGCCATATCTGTATAATATTGACTATGTAGCTGCAGGGCTACTTGTTTGCTGACATGCTGTTAATGTGGACATCTCATACAAGGATACAAGCCACACAAGTAATTTGGCAGAAGCTTTTATCCAATATGGCTTAAAAATGAGATGCAAAGCAAGACAAAAAAAATCAAATTCACCGTGGGCGGGAGGAACTCTAGGCTTGGATAAGGGTAATTAGGTAGGAAGGCACTGTTGTAGGTAAGTGTCAGAGCTTTGATGTCGAAAGAGTGTAAGGAAAATTTAGCTGTGAAAACAGATGTCCCTCTGTCATTTGGAAATAGTTTTGCAAAAAATTCAGTGCGAATCAAACACCCATCATTTGCAAGCTCTGTCAGAAACCTGAACTAACGCTGAATTTGACACACAAATGTCATCATTACAAAGAGAATATGTGGATGCTAAAGCAATAACAGTAACAAGCTACTTTGGTTAAAAAAATTATGACTCAAACCCGATTCCGAAAATTCTGTTAGCATCTTTAAGTAAGAAACAGCAACTTGATCTATTATTGATATCGACCTATGTGGAAAAAATTATCATAAGACTTTTTCCATATGGTTGAGCCCTAACCACACTATTAATACCTGTGCTATTCCCTCCGAAGACAGTCTGGCCTGGTTGTAGAAGATGCGCCCAAAGTGGTCCCTGTCTGGAAAGACATCGGCCTGTCTGGGTAGATTTGCTCCTCCAGAGTCCACTGAAACAAGAACATCACTTAATCTTAAAGCTCTTGTGTGGATTTTCCCCACAGGGACCTTCAACCATGTAACTGAGTTTAATAACCCACTGTGAAAAAACAACTTTGACTGGAGTATGCTTATTTAACATAGCCACTGATATTTCTATTTAACTCCCACAGGATGCTAATATTTATTGATTTAATTCCATTAAAAAAATGTATTTCCCATTTATGAAAAAAATGCTTCTTGCTTCATCCTTAAAAAAAGATACAATACACAAAGCCCTTAAAAATATACAAATACTCACCTAAGTAAATACATGGCAAGTAGTTCTGCTGGGCTATTTCTTGTGCACGTAGGTGCTTCTTCACTGTTACTGGGTAGTATGTTCCTCCTTTAACGGTGGCATCATTTGCAACAATAACACATTCCACTCTATGAAAAAATATTAACATCACAAACTATGACACATTAATAGGTGTTAATGGAACAAGCTTATGCCTGCACACTGACTTTAAGCCACAAAATGTATTCCAAAAAAGAAAACAAATACAAAATCCAAGTCAGATCTTCGTCATAAACAAGAAGATCAGACTTGCATTGAAGCAGTGTTTTTTTTGAATGTGTTATTGTGGGTTGTAGTCAGTAAGCAGGTGTTGCTTGTTTTAATCGTGCTGCTTTTTAAATAGCCTCATTCTTATACATATTGTTGATGTCATTTCACCTACACAGATTAACAGGTAAACATGAAATGGTATTCATAGTGCTTACCCTGACACCCTGCCAATCCCTGTAATTATACCACCTGCTGGGACTTCTTCTTTTCCATACAGTTCATATGCTGCAAACTGAGAGAACTCCAAGAAAGGAGTCCTGCAAGAAAGAAAAAAAAAAAACAATTATTTTTAGAATGCTGAGGAGAAATGTAACGGCTTGAAATTTAACATTTTTTGATTTTGTTCAAAGTTTTAACCTGAAAGCATGTTCTGATGATGGATTATTTAATGGGTTTCAGGAATCTAACAGATCTGCTCTCCTCCTCTAACTGTTCTTGGTTAAAGGAAAGTGTGTACAGCATCAGTTTTTAGAATTATCTGCACCATACTTTGTGTATTGATGTCAAACCAAAGTACTACAAATAGTGTTTATCGAGCTTACTGGGTAAGACTTTCTGAATGTATCAAAATCAAAGATGGAAGTAAATTATCTTACCCTGGATCTAGCAGCCTGTCGATACGCTCTCTAGGCAAGAGTTTTCCACGTGAAGTATGAAGTTTTCTGTTTTTTTCCCCACCACCTGTATAAATAAGAATAACCAGCATATTAACAAACAATTTTGCAACATTATGAACAGGTTTTAATGTTATTTGCAACTGTTATTATGAGACAAAAATACTAGGGAGCATTTGCACATTTATATACGAGAACAGGCCCATAATACCATAACTACAGGTGGGTCGTGAGCACTTTTACTGCAACATATAGGGTTTGTCAACAATTTTACTCAACACCATCAGTGAAAACAAAGACTGATTTGCACTTAAACTACAGAGTGTAATCTGTCATGTTCTCACACCTACCCAATTTAATCTTCTCTGCCCGGCTTTTCAGTTGATCAACAAGAACTTGCATTCGCACATAATTCTCCTGAAAAACAAGATCGTATAGATATTTTCTCTTAATGACAGGTTTCACCATTTTATTGCTGACTATTGTTAGTAAATGAATCACTGTGGAGTAACAGCAGAGTTAAAGCTTAAATTAAACCAGGATAGAAACGTGCCAAAGCCATTATTATTACTATTATTGTTACAAATAAAAATTCCTTTTTGAACTAGAAACCTACCATCAATTACACATAAAAACAAAGTTAAAACTTGTTAAAGACAAGTTAAAGAAATTTCTTTAACTTAAGTGAGTGGGTAAGCAAAGTGGCAGATTTCTCATTAGAAAATATGACATTTTTGAATAATGGAGCTAATTAAATTGTTATGGTCGGGTATCAGGTCATCATCATCAGAAATTACCATCCCTTCAAAAGTCTGTCATCAAACTGCATTTGTTAGGAGGAAATCACTTAGCTTTAATTTATTAAATGTGGGAAAAGATTTTTCTTATTTTCAAACTGGAAACATAAAGAAAATGTGTATGTAGTGCCATCCAGTGAAAATGTGTGATGTTGCAGGAGTGAAAATTAACAATATTTGTTGGTCACTGGAGTTGATCTTTCATGTTACACTAATGCACCTTATGATTAGAAACAATTGATATGATTAGAAAAAAATCTAAACAGCAGAGAAATATCAAATATTAACAAAAAGTAATGCTAATCTTCCTACATTGGCCTGATTGTTTTTCTATATCTGAATGGTGCTGAATTAATGCTATAAAGGTTTTAGTAATCATTATCATTTTAGTCATAATAATAAAAAAGTCCAAACATTAAAACCTCTAGAGATAGCATCAGCTTATTGGTCAGGACTTAAAGGCTTATTTAAAATTTTGAGTTCAAAAGATAATGTGCAATGTTGAATTGTCTTAACTGAAAAACAAAACTATTACATTACAATCTGGTGCAAGTGACATGGTGGAGCAATCAATATAATATTTATGACACATACAAAGGTGTTTTATATATATAAAAAACATAATTTTTAATTAATGTAGGAAAGGGAATGCAATCATAACCCTAAACCTAATAAAAGGATAACAACTGCGCCCGCAAAAACGAGAGAAACACTAAAAATGCATCTGTGTGACAAGTGAGTTGGAGCTAAGATCCTGGCTTGACCAGAAAAAACCCTCAAGGTTTCGACCTTCTACATTCAGCCAACTGATTACAATGAGCTCTTGTGGTGATTTGGCGATTAATCAACTTATTCTCGACACGTTCGTCAGCATTAGCTCGCTCGCTAACTCCGGTGGTATTCACCAATTATCAGGTGTGAACCACTTGGTCTAAACTAGCGTTAGGTGAGCGGTTAAAGGCTAACGTTGACATTAGCAACAAGTAACGTTTCGTTACATTACAGTGCTAGCAAGCGTTAGCATCAGGGTAAACTAACGCTACCTGGTACTCAGAAGACTGTCTGTCCAGCTCGGAGCCGAGTCGAGCGACTTTATCAGCATAGTAAGGTCTCGTGCAAGCCAAAGGTAAACGCCGGCAACGAAGCAACCACGGTCTGACAGTTTGTATAAACATTTTGATTATCGTGTCTATCTCAAGGTACAATTTGAAACTGCTAGCTTATTGGCTAACCTAGCAGTGTTCTTCTTCTGTGGTTAATTACCAGTGGCAGCAAGATCCTATACCGCCACCTGCTGTTCATACAATCTGTCTACACCATTGACTGCACTGAATAAAGAGTATATACTTTATAAATAAAGTGCCTATGAAAGGTCCTTGTAACTCTGTTGAGATTTTATGTAAAAACAGATTGATTCAACCCTGTTGAATGTAATTATGCGTTTTAGGTGGTTGTAGTATAATTACACCTGTATAACATCAAGTTACTGATGAATTGGTGTCATTGCCTTTCATTGCCTTGTACCTCACTTGTAAGTCTCTTTGGATAAAAGCGTCTGCTAAATGACTAAATGTAATCTAAATCAAAATCTACCTGTATATTTTACTCCCAAAATAAAGAATGAAGATTCAAAGTCAAATACATCCTCTGTTTAAGAAAAAATACATCAAAATTCATAAATAAACCAATCAATTACAATCAATTAACTGCTTTGTATAATCAATTATATTGGAAAAAAATGCAATTCAAACACAATGTTTTTAAAGCAATAACAATTAAGACTTTCAGAGTGGGATTTAACCTAAAAGCAAAGACGCCACAAAGAGGTACATCTAAACTGCCACCATGTGGATGTATAACAGCACTGCACCCTTGAAATCACACTGCATGTCTGTGTGTGATTCTCCATAATTTTCAATCTAGGTTCTTTCACACTAGATAAAACTTGAGTGCAAAAATCTTAAATTAAGTTTTAATTAACGTTTGCACATAATAAATGTATTAATGCTGCTATTAGACATGTTGAATACATTCACATTCAGAATGTGATTGAAACAGAGGAAAATAAAAAAGAAATTACATTTGACTGCATATAAATTAGATTTTAAGAAGAGCAGATTTCTCTCAGTTGTAACTGTAATTAATGTGATCTATCATAGGTAGAAGTTTGAGCATCATAACTCATGTATATGCATAATCACGTATTTAGATAGGTTTACATCAGGAATAATTGAATGAATATTCTGTGTTTGGTGTTTTTGGAGTCACAGTTAAGATATATATGATGCTTTACTCGCATGTAATACATTTAATCACAGTTGTCTCACGTTGTGGAGACTAAAAATTTATTTTTCACTGTAAAATGCCGCAGTAACACTGAAACTGATGCTGAGAAAAAAAGCCGTGTCTCTTTTAGAAATGGGAACTAAAGTTGGTTTTAAGTGGAAATCAGAGTTAGCCTAAAAGCTTCAAAAGACACCTCTTCTGACCCGAGTGCTTTATTCGAGGTAGAGTACATTTGGCAGAGTATAGGCTGAAGAGCATTCAAACCAAGAGCTTTTAGTTCATTTGGTTTTAAGAGGCCTTTCTCCTCCAACGCTTCCACCTATTCTATCAGCATGCATAGAAATGTCCATGACCTCCACTCAAATGGCTGCTCCTGTTTTCTTATGAAATACACAATCCTCCACTCTCAGTGTGAACTTAAACCCTCTCACTCATCCTGCTCACTCTACTTTGCCGTGACCTTTAAACCCTTCTCACTGCCACAGCAGTGAAATGACAAAATAGATGTAGAAGTAGAAAAAATAAAATTATATATATATATATATATATATATATATATGTGTGTGTGTGTGTGTGTGTGTAAAGAAATATACCTTTAATTTCATCATACAGTGCAACGTGATGTATGTATGTGTGTGTATATGTATATATATATATATTTTTTTGATTTCTTTTAATTGAAGTTATTTTTAATTTTCCAGTATATTGATGTGGCCGCGTCCGATGCCATTATTACCTTGAGTTGTTCTAACCATGGTGTGGTTGAGACTCAAACCTCAGTAAGTATCTGTTGATCTGTGCACTGTTGTATAAATGGTCGAACGAGAAAGGTGGCATTGAATGCCTGGTTATCTCTCATTTCCTAATAAAATATTTTGTGATTTCAGTCAGAATTGGGTTGTTGAGGTTTTTTTTTCCTCAGTGTAGGTGTATAAAAAGAAGTACCAGACGTTAAGTAACCTGTATGCGCTGGTGTCACAACATTTCAAACAATACTCAATCTTAAGTTCCTCAACCTGATGATCACGTTACTTGGGTACAAATAAGTCCATTAAAACTGCTGGATAGTTTAGGAAGCTTTTATTAAGAATAGTGGGATCCAACTTGGCCAATACCACAGACTAAAAGTCAAGATATCTTATCATTTTGATAGATAAATATAACAATCTTATTTCAGTTTTTTGATGAAGCCCATTTTAACTGCAGTAATTGCTATCTGACCTGAATTTACAAGAGAAAGTTGTCTCTTAGTGCAAAGCAATGCTCAAGTGGCTCACACACACACACACACACACACACACACACACACACACACACACACACACACACACACACACTCACACACACACTCACACACGCACACACGCACACACGTACATACACAGTGACTGATTCATCCCCTGTCTTTATACATGATCTGAAATCTCTCATCCTTCCCTTTTTTGGAAGAGATAATGATGCTCGTTTCACAGCTCAAAGGAGTCATTAATGTGTGACACAGCCTTGAATGTAGGATATCAAAGCACCACAGAGTGTACCCCCCCTCACACCCACTAACGGGCACAACCTCGTTAAGACGGCGGAGACATGAATTAATCATCAGTCCACCCAGTAACAAGGCAGGAAATTGTTGCAAGAAATGTCCCTTTGAATCGCTCCAAAGTATAAAGCTCCTTACAAATCTTTCATCTCATTACAAGATCACTGTCAAATTTACTTCACCAGATGAGCTGATGGATATGCTCCCTCCTATATCTACCCTCATCGAATCTCTTTCACAGATGTGATGGGACTGGCCAGGTGAAAAATGGAGGAGATGAAAATTAGTAAGTCAGATGGGACGAGAACAGATTTGTGCGAGTTCAAATGCATTACAAGAACTCTAAAGCTTTGACATAATCCCATTAAAAATACACTAAATTGCATCTTCAATACATAGTATAACCTGTCCCTTCAAATACTAAAGGAATGAATCTCTTTATCTCTCTCAATTTTTTCTCTCTCTTTTGTCTAATGAGTCTAATCTTCCCTTCATTTTTATGTCTTTTATATTTTAGGTACAGGCACTGCCAGAAATGTACTTTCATTCTCAAGTTCCATAAACCAAATAGGTGAGCAGAAATGCTCAGAAATGCTCAACTATTCAAGTTAATGGGTGACAATGCCACATTATACAGTGCCACACTGGCTTAGGTCATTGTCTTGCTGGTTTGTTGTTTGTTTATTTGCTGTTAGTCTGTTAAAGAAAAAGCCCAATAATGACTGTAAGACTTCATTTACTATTATTGGATTACTATCTAAGAGCTGGTTCACTGATTCTGGGTTATAAACTCGTGTCTTGTACTTGACAAGAGCTATTAAGTTGTCTGGAGTATTAGTAGTAAAAGAATATAATAGCCACTTAACATTAGAGGTGAGATGTTATAGTGGCAATTCATCTACATTTCTCATTTGACCAAAAAACAACTCCTGTATTTTCTGAGCTAATTGCCCCTTTTGTGCAGGATGGAATAAAAGACCACAGATACAAAGCAGCATAACCACTGCTGTCTGCTGGGATCCTGTGTATCCCATCAGAAAATAACCAGCGATTTGAAGCACAGCTGAGGTTTTATGATCAAAGCACAATACAACCATTGGAATAGAGGAATGATGTTCTCTAACCTCCACATTCCTCTCATCAGGTGTTGAAAATCTCCTAGCAACCACAACTAGTGCAATGCCAGAAAATAAAGAAACACTTTTAGAGAGAGGTTTAATATGTGCTCAGAGTGCAAAGGAGATCTGCTTATCTAGTAAATGGACCAAAAAATGGTTGATTGAGCACTAATTGATGATATCTATTATGGTTCATGTTTGGATGCTGCTATATTTTTTGTCTATTTTACTGATAAGCTCTCACTGAAGTTACCTGGTAGGATACTGCATTTTGTGGCATTTTGACACAGCACTGAGCTGTGTCTGTCGGGTTGTAATGAAATTGTGTACAGATATTGTAATAAATTTAGCAATCTCTTAATATTTCATAAAACACACAATCTGACTTCTTTCTCCAATATATGGGCCTGCAAAACTAATACCATCAGCTTTTGTTTGCATTGCTAACATTTTAAATTACTGACATTTCCATTTAACTTGAAGCACTGCTGGGCCTAAGTACAGCCCCACAGAGCTACTAGCATGGCTGAAGACCCTTGTTCGGTCCTTTTGTGTTCTAAAGCCGAACTTCACGTTCAGCACTTGTTTTGAACTGCAGTAATTATTCACTGTGTTGCATCTATAATTCTCTTCCAGAATGTGCTGTCACTTTTCTGAAGCTGTGAATTAATTAAGAGCAATTCTGACAGTGCTCTGAAGTTGCTGGAGTATTTTAATGGTTCCACAAAGTGGCACTTTGCAAACATTATGCCAGCAGGCTGTGAGGTCGTTAACGTGGTCATGAAGGCTTTGGGATGGACAAAACGCGTGACAACAGTTGTCAGGAACGTACTTCTAACATCCCAATGTGTGGTCTTGTCATGAGCATAAGCAATACTGCCATAGCAGCTTTATGAGCTTTATGATGCGAGGTAACTCCATCTTGCTATTGTGTGGCCTGTTTGTTTAATCCAGCTTCTATGTCTGTCAGAAAAGTGGGCAATTTGCAAACCACAAGTGCTCTTAATATAAAATGTTGAAGTAGGGTGGCTCATTCCCACATTGCATCCCCACCTTTCCTCCTTCTCTCCCACTTTTGGCTGTTTGAAGAGCTGGATGGAGAGCTGTAACAGGAGTATCATTCACTGTAATGCTGGAGCATCCTCCTCCACAGCCCTCACTTAGATCACTTAATCCACTTCACCAGTCCAGCGCCCGGCTCAGCGTGAACGCAGCACGTTTATACAATGGGAGGTTAGACAGAGACTAGCATTGACCTGTCAGCTTGCACTAAAATGCCAAACTAAAACACTTGAAACCCTTGTTTCTCACAACTCACTTAATATGGATGTGGAGTATCGCTGCCACACACTACGAGTCAAAGATTGAAAGTTTCTTTGGCAAAACATTTTCAACTTTGTACTTCAAAGTAAACAGAGGATTTGTTGGGATAATTATTGTAATTTTCATCCACTACTGATACTACATGCTCTATTCAATTTAATACAGAGATTCTGGAAACTTTATGCGGCCAAGTTTCCCGTAGCCATGTATCTACTTTCTGTTTAGGTGTTAAGAAGATATAGTGGCTGAAAAAAATAATTATTATCCATTATTGGCATGATATGTCATAACATAAATGTGAAATACTTAACAAACAGTGAGAGTTTTGCAGATTATTAAGACGTCTGCAACAAAATATTCCACACAATAATATTTCAATAAAATCTACGGCAGATTAGAAAATAAGAGAGCGAAGGAATTTTGTATCAAAAAAAGCTCCACTAGAAACAGGAAGCTCCACCTTTAAGCTTGAATTATTACATGTTTACAGTGAAGCTATAATACCTTCGTGAGTCCAGTCAAGCTAAATGCTCCACACATCATTATTGTATGTTACATTTCTTCTGTATCAGGTCGGTTTAGTCAGCTAACTTATAGCAATCAGATGGGACATTCGGGTTTGACTCTTGACACTTGAGTGTGTTTTATAGTTTTCCATTGTTAAGATGTGTTAGATACAGAACAAGAAGGTCTTGCTGTTTTTATTTATTTTTTTTATATTTTTTGAGAGATGAGAAAGATGAGAAAGCAGAGCATAGAGTGTCATTTTAATTTAGAAGTGTAGCTGACTGCAGCAAACAGAAATCTTTTAGATTAAGAAAGGAAGGCAAACACTGTGAAAAAATGACAATTTTAAAAGTGTACATTGTGTCTGAGTGTGTCTAAAAATCATCAAAATATTGTTATGACAATACAATATCCTTTATTCGGCCTCTACTGCATCACAACTGATCCTTTCCTCTTTAGATTACATTACAAAATGCATTCACACCGGTGCAGTTCTTAGCAGTACAGCAGTTACTTCAAATCTGACACATATGCATTTGTACAGATGGGTCATATCCCATAAAAGTGAGTAGCTGTACAAAAAATATTGTAGACATGTAAAATGAATTCCGAAACCTCAATAGAGATCACAGCTGCAAATATTAATACACCTAATGTTGTTTGATACAGCATTAATCCTTTTAAAAAACAGAACTGATGCACATATATTTTCTGGAAAGAGCTTTAGGACATGCTGAGAAACGTATAGATAAGCTGATACCCACAGAGGACTGTCCTAGACACACACAGATCTTAATATCTATTCAGGTTAGTACTGGGCATGAGCATTGCTCTTTTTATCAATTTAAAAAAATGCCAGTCAGATAAACCATTAGACAAATTCTTTGGTCGTATTTGTCAATTTTGTCTTTTCACACATCAGTGTTAGAGGCCCCAGTGAAAGGAAACAGAAAGAAGCTGGGTCAGTGAAAGAGGCTATAAACCATATCAAATGGCATAAGATGAAATTACAGGACAGCACTGAGTAACACGACAATAACATGTTCCAGTAACTATGAGATGAGCTACAGCATTTTATCTAACATGTTATTCAAAGACTCACAGGAAAACCTCCACTACCTGCTGTTAACTCCTTCACTTTCTTATTTGGCAATCAATGGGCCTCAAATCAAACACTGAAGCTAAAATAAGCACACTGTGGCATTAAAAGTGATGCACATGATACTAGTCTCTGTTGTTCTGTACATTTATCAGCTAAGTGTGAAAAATAACTTTTAGTGATGTAAAATTATAGATCCCATAAGGGTTATGAGCAGTAGCTAAGCCAGGTATTTGTGTTTTGTTGCACATTTTTAAATGACTTTGTTTAAGAATCGTACGTCCAGATAGTTTTAGAAAATGTCACCAGCAGTTTAAATGAGGACCAGAATGTAGAAGACACTTAAATATCTGCTAATAACGTATGATGTGGTGTTACTTTGATGTATAGATCTTCCTGTTGATGAGTGTCATATAGGTCATATAACAGAATTTCAGTGGTTACAAATTAAAGTTCAGTGAATAATAACTTCAGGGTCAAAAAGAGCACAGCCATGAAAAGTGTGTTTCACATGCATGTGTTCGGCAAAGTGAAACAAAGAAATATTTGATCCTGATTATTGACCAAAGTGGACAAGTGTTACAAATTAAACAGCATAACCTGTGGTACATTTTACCTGATTACCTTGCTCATAAGTGATCTTTTAATCAAAGCCCATTAGATGTTGTACAGTCACCAACAGTAATGTTATGAATCACTCCACGACTGAAGAGTCCGTCACATGTTAGCTCTTCAGTAGTTGAAAACTCAGCAGGATGAAATGGAGTCAGAAGCGTAGCTGCATAAAGGCACTGTGTTAATTCTACAAGCCAAAAGAAGTAAATCCAAGAGATATCATAACCATATCGCTGACCACTTGTTTTTTCAAATAAATGCCCAAAAAGTCCTAAAAGAAAAATCCAGGCAGGAAATAAAGAGCTGGTTGACCTCCAAACACCTATCAAACAGTTTTACTGAAATCAGAATCCAGTGGGCATCCAGAGGAGTCTGAACTGAGGGGGTGCAGAACCAAGTGCAAAGGTCAGTCCATGGTGAGGGCACAGAGGGCAATCTGGTTAGTTTGTTCAACGCCCACAGGACCAAACAAACGCACACACACACACACAACACACACAGTCTGAGCTCACGCTTCACTAAGATGTTGAGTTATGAGAAAATATGATTACAAATAAAACACAGGCAGAAAATAAATGGAGGTAACACAAACTACATTTGTAAGAATATTACAAAATCTGTTTTTTTGTTTTTGTTTGCGTTCTTGTCCAGATTTAGAGGAGATACCACTCTCATATTTGTCACTGAAATATAAAGGCATAGTCACCAGGTTAGTTTGGCATAGCACAAAGACTCAAAGTAAAGGAAAACAGCTAGTCTGGCTTTCTTTCTGTCTTTGTTTTTTACCTAGTAGCACTGTTGAATAGCATTCAACACCTTATACAGTATCTTGTTTGTTTAATACATACTCAAACCAACTTATAAAAGAGAGTTATTTCTTGGGACTATTTATTTAACTTCCTGGTCAATACTGGTTGCACTGCAACCTCACAGGGATGACATGAAAACTGGCTGCAAGTAAGCATCTAGTATTTAGTTTGGGACAGAGCAAGGACATCTGTTCTCCTTTGAGTCTTTATATTAAGCTAAGCTAACTGCAGCTGCAGTGTGGTATTCACAATTGCAATTAGTTATTTAGCCGATGCCTTTATTCCAAGCAACTACAAGTAAGGAGCTGACCCCCGGCGTCAGCACGTGGCCAGGAGGAACCACTGACTGCTCTATCGATTAATCCCCAGCCACACATACATAACAGTGCATCTATAAACCTAACTTTGCAAGAGAGTTAATAAGCCTTTTCCCCAAAAAGTCACAATGGCTTTCATCACATGGCCTCTGTCAGTCCTTGTAGGACCTAAAAGTCACTCCAATGTCTTGCCAAGGGGACATGAGATATCTGGCAACCATCTTTGTATGTATGCAGGTACATGGATTTGTTGAAATGAAATGAAATGATGAAATGAAAGTTAGTGATTTTTTTTACATATGAAGGGGTGAATTTTGGAAAAGGATTTTATAAAGAAAATGTCTTATTTTCAAAAAGATTTGGTTAATAAGTAATTAATATTAATTACTAAGACATACTGAACAAATGAAATCTGAACATATCACATTCAGAGCTGACATATTAATATGAAAATACAGATTTGTATGCAAAAACCTACAGAATGTTGTGTCTGAATGAAGCCTCTTATACAGTTGCTTTCTGCAACACACTGACATAATTGTTACTCCAATGTACCCTGTGTCCCACAAAGCTTTGCCTCATGCATCCACTTCTGCAGGACACAATTGAGATCAGCAACAATGGGGTCAGCCAGGATGTAACGTAAGATCAGCAGTTGACAGCGGCGATGACAGCGGCGCTTTGAGGAGAAAATTGTTGCTACTGCCACTTTCTGTCTTGATCTTAATAATACGACAATTCCACCTTTGTTTTTAGTCATGGTTATGCTGCGCAAACTCACAATTCTCATACAATAAGTGGAGCAGAAATGAGTTGGCCCTGCCACCTAGGCCTTCACGTACATAAGACGTGGCAAACTGCTCTATGTGAACAATGACGCTTGTCAGACACTTGCACATTTAAAACAACAAATGTATCAGAGGCTTATGGAAAAGTGTCACGTGAATGCATGATGCCTGGTCTATACTGTAACAGCTTCCACTCCAGATTCAGTGCACACTGACATTCACTCAGCCTCACAACAACAAAAAACAACAAAAAGCCGCTCTTTATTAAAAAAAAATTAATCTCTGTGCTTGGTTCTGCTTGTTTGTTTTGATCCATGACCAGCCAGGCGGTCAAAAGGTCACACTCTGAGAAAGACCTAAAGTGTTTGGTTTGTTTCATTCAAATCCATTTTATAGACATGAAATTGTACATAAGGTGATGGAGACGCCATGTGTTTGAATGGACGGATGGCCTTGTTGTCAAAGGACCACAGCTCTCCTAGTAGATGACCTCGTAGACAGTCGCTTTCTTATCTCCTGAGCCCGTCACAATGTACTTATCATCTATAGAGATGTCACAGCTGAGCACTGAGGAGGATTCCTTTGACTGTAACAGGAATAAAAGACGTTTGAATAAGTAGTAAGTGCACTTGAGGCTGAGAAAAGCTGTTAAAAAAACATGATACACTTTTTTCTTCCTCCAGTTCATAATACCTGTATAATGTAAAAAAGTATATTCACACACTTGGAGTAGCTTCAGTTACAAATTTGTCATTTCTTTTTGAGACCTTGCTAAAGGGCTTATTGTTTAAATGTTTGTGTCCTTGAACTACAGTACATCATTAACTATCTTTCAATAATAAAAACTTGTTTAAATGTTTAAAATTTAAATTATTGTGTTGCCACAGTATAGTCAGTGAGCAGAAAGGATTCTCATACCTTCCTTGAAAAAACTTTCCATACTGTATTTGTCCTCTCAGCTGCCTGTCGTCCTTGTTTATATTCATGCACTACTGTCGGTTCTGACTCACTTACCTGAAAGATGCTGGCTCCATATGGGGTTCTCCATGCATTGAGCAGATTGTCTTTTCCTGTGCTCACAAACCACTTCCCTGCAGAGAGAAACATTTGTGACACAAATAAAGTCTGAAACTCACGGACATATTAACACATGGCACTTTCTGTTTCCTGTGAATCATCATTTAGTCAGTAACAGGTAGTTCACATACAAAAGAAATACCCTTTAACAAATGAAACAAACAAACATGAAACGATTATATCTTACATATACTGTAGCACTTATCTCAAGTAGATTATTTATATGTAATATGGTCGTAACTACATTGAGTAATAATTTTTTTGTTCTCCTATCGAGGATACAGCAATGGTTAAGTTTTTGAATTAATCTTAAGTAAGTTTATTTATTTATTTGTTTATCTGTCACAGTTAGTGACAGTATTTCCCCTACTTAACATCTAGAACTATAAACCTGCTAAAATTTAAATCCCTCACTAAATTTAGTGCATGCTAAAGCAAAAAAAAAAAAAAGTTCTCATAAATTAACATATGCGTTACATATTCTTACCACAGTGCGCAAATCTGAGAGAGAGCACACAGCTTTCATGCAGGTGGAGCTGATACTTGTCAGGTTTGGTGACATGTAGGACCTCCACATTGCTGTTCTCCATCCCTACTGCCAGCCACTCGCCTGTTGGACAGTATCCAAGTGAGAAGATCTGCAACCAAACCCAGCGGTTATGTTAGTTACATGTCCTATAGTGTATATAAATGTAATTTACATAGTTATGGCTTTTATTAGACTAGTCTAGGAATTTTACATAGCATGAAATTCAGGCTTTTCTATGGTTGTGTGCACAGATATCAATGAGTATGTCAATGAATGCTATGCAAATTTCAAATACTGTATATGTTTTTCTTCACAATTATACACAACCCAGTCCCTATCAAGCTGATCTGCTAAAACAGATGGCTGTTTGAGACTTGAAAAATTTAATGATACATAATTTAAGTTTGGCAAAAATATAAAATAAAATAGTAATAAAATATATATATATATATATATATATATATATATATATATATATATATATATATATACATACACATATATATATATATATATATATATATATATATATATATATGTGTGTGTGTGTGTGTGTGTGTGTGTGTGTGTTTTTAAACTGTGTTAAACTGTGGCTAGAGGAGATATTACTGGAGAGCATAAGCACTCTTTCGGCCATGTCTGTCTGTCTGTCCTGCCTCACTGAGCTCTCCACAATGCACACTCACCTCCTGATATTGTGAAATGGGTCTTTTCTGGAAAATTGCAGTAATGGTCTATTATTGATGCTCTTCTCCCCAACTGCAAAAAACTAAACTCTAACTGCCAGTATTATTAGTGTTAAAGGGATTTGAGGACAGCACAGAAAACCAGAGCTCAGTCTGGCCTTTAGTGTGAGTTAAATGTCCTGAACTGAGCTTTTAAATTACTGCAATATAACAAACCCCAGGAGTGAAATCACAGAAAAACTGCAAATTGCTGAAACTTGTCCTGTGATGCACAATTTTCATCAATCTGTGCATTTTTCTTTAACCACCAAATAGTAATAATGTGTAAAAGCAAACTTTGTGATCACATAACTTATGCCTGCAAACTGCTCGTTTAATAAATTCCACAGTACGACTCCACACACTGATATTTGACCTGCACGTGGTGACAACAACATGGCACAAATAATCCAATTTATAGCAGTAACTTAGAGTATATAACCTAAAAATGTATAATTGTATTTCCTGTGTACCTGTGAGGTGAAGTCATGCTGCTGCAGCTGCCGTCCCTCTCTCAGGTCCCAGGACCGGACGGTGTTGTCCAGGCCTCCAGTCCACAGCTTGGTTCCATCATTGGAGATGTCTATACAACTGGCCCCATCAGTGTGGCCCTGAAACTGCCTGCAGAAAAACACAGTCAGGCAAACCCCAATAGAGCTCATCCAATCATAAAACAGTGAAAACAGTGTCTTGATTTGGAGAGAAGAGACACTTAAAGTACCAGTTATGGGGAGAACAAATTATTGATACAGCAATTTATCTATATGTATTTAGCAGCATTGCTGTATATTGCTTACAATACATTATTCATGCAGACACAACATAATACTAGTATATTACTGCGCAATGCTGAGACTAAGGCCCAATATGAGAATAAAGATTCAGGAAATAATTACTGTCATTGTTTCCTAAGTGTTTGTTCATTATTGTAATTTTCTTTTTTCAGTCATTTAGCAAAAAAAACAACAACAAACAAACAAAAAACAAACCCCAAAGTAATGCAAACCATTATCAGCTGTGTGCTCCCTGACTGGGTTAAAACTGTTTTATTTTTGCTCTCCCACACATTAATGACAGAGAGCAATAAAGTGTAAAGGCAAAAAAAAAGAAGCACTTGAATATTTGAGGTGTACACATATTTTAATACTTTCAAACTTCCCTCTGACTACCCTTTACTTCTATACTATACTAAAATATGTCTCTGCTCGTAGCTGGAAATCTTTTCCACATAACATCATCAGATGGCATCATCTGGAGGACTTTTTCATCATCACACATTCAGATGGTGTCATCAGGAAGAATTTTAGAGTGGCAGGTAAACCAAGACTACAACTTCTGTAGTTTGAGCAGCCAGATGATGTCATTTGACTTAAACACGCCTCCAGATGATGTCATCTGAGTGTCTGTCACTTGAGGCGGCAGAAGATTTATGCCGTTTTTATAGGTGCACCAGAACCATAAGTCCTTTAATTATTTCTAGATAATATGCCAGAATGGATTGTGTATTCTTACACATTGTTTTGGGCATTACATTTTCACACTGCCAGTTTCATACCTAACCAGAGTTTGGTTGTGAAGATCCCAGACAGCTATGTTTCCGTCGGAACAGCAGGAAAAGCAGACTTTTGAATCGGGGCTGATGGCCAGAGCGTAACACGCAGGTGCTGACGAAGTTAGCTCCGCTTTAATCCGTGGAGTTGGTGTGGCCAAATCCCAGATTGATAAGGTACTCGCCTCGCCCCCGACAATGAGTGTCCGCCCATCAGGAAGGAGTCGACAGGAGCGGATGTAGTTGTCTCTGTTCTGATGTGACAGGAGCACACAAGTACTTTTAACTGAACAAGAACAACTGATGTATTGAGTAATTGCTGCAAGCATTTGCTACATTAAGAGAACGTTTTTATTTTAACCACATGTGATGTAACAATGCAGCGTTCACTCACAAGGCAGTCCAGCTGGGATACAGGAGTCTTGTTGCCGGGGTGGCTGATGTCCCACACCTTGACGCAGCCCTTTCCCCCAGTGTAGACATGACGCGTTGGGTTACTGATAGTGACAGCACACACCACCTCCCCGTGGGTGAGAGTATTGATCTGGCGTGCGTGGCGCGGGATGCCAGGACCTATCAGGGCGTCCGGAGGAAAAGGCACAGGCTGCATTTGTCCATCAGCACTGACATGGAAGGAGTAGGCTCTGGATGAAAGGGAAGAAGCACAAGGAGGAGTAGATAGTGTTAAAAGTTAAATTGGGGAAATTCATTTTTTTTTTGATTGTCAATAGTCAAATTTGATCAATAAATTAAGAGAGGAAACTGACGGTTTTCCACCAGGAATGCCCGACAGATTTGGTGGAAGGCCAGGGACACGTATGTGGTGGTGAGGATCAAATCCCACCTACAAAACGTGAGAGAGAGAGAGAGACACTTCAATTCACAGCAATTCACTGGTGCACCACCAGTACAAAAACTGGCAGTAAGACTGTGTTTGGTTGAAAAGTAGAAGTGCTTTGGAGTTTATGTATGGACACTCTGTGTATTTAGGTACCACTTGGGTGCGTCCGTAAGCTGCCACGGCAGCAGCAGCCACCGCGCTCATCTGTGGAGAGATGTTATGCAGGCCCGTGTAAGCTGCTCCCACCCCACTCAGCTCTCCGTTCATACCCGGGTGGGGAACCATGCCAAACGGCCCGGGGTACGAGCAGGGCACTGCCAGTGGAGTACGAAGTCCAGGAGCTACGAGACAGAACAGATGTTGCACGTGACTTTAAAGTAGCTGTTCTATCTGTGAGGTGTTTTTTAAGATCACTTAATTTAATACCACCTTGTCTAAATTAAAAGGTCACTGTCTGATTAGAATTAGGTCTATACAGCAGCATTGTCTAATTTAAGATACACTTTGTGTGTAAACAGATTATACATAATATAAAACTAAGGAACAAGCTGCCAACATGATTCAAACTAGTATCATCTTGCATTATATTACAAATATATATATATTTGACACTGGGATGAGGCATACAATATTTAAGCAACATAGGTTAGTTATTTAACCTTTGTTTTACCGCTTAGTATGCCTGTGATTTACAGTTAAAGCTAATTGGATGAACAAGCTTACGAACAAATGGACCACAAGGCTTTTTCAATTGTAAATTGTAAATTGAAAAAGATTAAATAAGAGATTACTTTAATTTCAATACAGTTCCAATATTGATTTGCCTTTAAACGTTATGTGTTAAGGGAAGTAGTTAGTTAGTTTTATGCACCAACTAGTTCAGTAATGAGCTTGTTTTAGTTTGACAGATGTTGACAACTTTGAAGCTCAATAGCACTTCCTGTAGTTTTGAACTAAGTGGTTTTTACCATGCCACAATTTTTTGCCACAGTTTTTTGGCTCTATAAAACATAAAACGGCAAGTATGTTGCAACACTCACCCAGCGACTCGACACATGATGGTTTACCAGGTGCAGACCTCAGGCCTGTGGTGGCAGTGCTGCTGGGGGTCGGGGCATCAGAACGGGATGTCGGGGTGCTGGACTTGGAAACAGGTGTTGTGGATTTCTCATTCTGCAATACACACAAAAAACAAAGCAAAGCTTAACGCGGAAGATTTCAACACTAGTCTAACATGAATCCAGGAAGAATTTTTGAAAAATTATAATGTTAATAATAATTTTTTTCATCAGTTTATTTAATTCATGAAATTATAAAAAATTATATAAATATTATAATAAAACTTAGAACTAAAACACTAGAACTTGAAACTGTGAAGAAAAAGAAGATCAGACAGCTGTAAATACCCAAATGACTAACCAAATTAATCTCTTTAGACTTGGATGAAGGCGTGCTGCTGGAGGAGGCGATGGAGGAAGGACTCAGTGGTGCATCTTTCTTCAACAGGCGATTTTTGTCCAATCCGTTCTCCCGAGGAGAGTGGGCAGGCGTTCCTCGGGGAGACACGGGATCCTGTGGTGGGTGAGCACAGAGAAAGATAACAGAGAAGGGATTTATTTTTCTGATCAGGTAACACAGAAAAAGATGTGCAGGTAAACTGTTTTGTACAGTACCTCGTTGGAGACATCCACAACTAAATTGTCATCACTCTTCTCTCCGTCACTTTCCTGGCAGAGGCACAACGAAGGAAGATGCTTTTCATTTTACTGTGATGAAAACAGTCTGGAAATATTTTTATGCTTGATAGACCCATCAGAAATGTTTAAATGAAAACAGTTTTCTAAAATGTGAAGATCCTGGACTGATAGCCTCCCTTTTTATTTTTGTTTTTGATAAAATCAGTGGTGTTCGCGTGTTAAGAACTTTTGTGTCCATGTGGTGAAGTCTGACAGGGAAAAATCATCAAATATGTGTCTATAAAAACACAGATCATCAGCGCTTCATGCATTTCAACAACGCTGTATAATCACAAACACACAAAAAAATTTTCAGGTAAGAATGAAATAGGTTTAGACAATAAATCTTATCTTCAACTGAGAAAACTTTAATGTCATCACTCACATAGCGTGTAGAGGTCAACTCCTTTTCATCTGTCTTCGGTTTCTTGCTGTCAGAGGAGAAATCGCTTGAACTCCTGTGTTTCTCTCCAGGCCGAAAACTGGCCGATGGAGATACAGATGAACTCTGAAAGAAAAACCAAATGCAATTATAAGAAAGAAGTTAAAGAAAGCGTGCTCTACGATGACTTCTAACACATGCACTTGTTAAAATTCATAATTTAATTATAGTTTAAAATTATGTGTTATAATATAATAATATGTGTTATAACCACCAAATAAAGAGACCCAAAGAAAAGAAGTTGTGAGTTATTGGGTGACAAGCACACACTTATAGAAAAATCCAAGTTTTTACATGTATCACCTCGAAATGAACCAATACTTTTCTGCACTATACCAGTAGAAATTAGACTGAGATAGGCTGTACAGCATATATGCAGTATATATATTTATTATAATTTGGGGGAGTGTGACCCTTTTTTTTTTTTGCCAATTTAGTAAAACAAATATCTGGGTTTACTTAATATATTTAGGGTTTGGGTTAAAATATACACTGAGGAACTACAGAAAGACATGAAGAAATTAAAATGATAAGGTTAAGACTGATGGTGTAAAAGCTGAACTAAGACCACGTAGCAAAGAATACTGAAGGCAGAACTAAAGGAGATGGAGATTCTCATGGCAAAATGATAAAGCGATTGAGGAAAATTACTTGTTTTGTGCCCCAAACAGGATGGAAGTTATACAAATGTTTTAAATCTGCACAGGCACAAAGTGACCACTGTGATCCACTTCATTTCCCGCTGCATTTTCCCGTCACTTTGAAAACTCTGCTGCCCGTCAAAACCATTTCTTCGTTATTGTGTCACACAATACCACAGCAGTGCAGCATTCTTGACAGATTGACTGCACCATCATGGCTGAAGTCAGCAGCATTATTTAGAAATTACGTGGAGGGGGGAATTAATCCATTGATGTCTCTCTTTTCTTAATCAAACATGACATCCTTTAAATACCATTACTGAAGGATTAATCCTCTTTGAAAAGCAAAGATCAAAATAAGGTCAACTAAACATCTCCCCTCTTGCTCTGCCTGTCCCTGCTGATCTCTCTCTCTCTCTCTCATTGGGAGGCGCTCCTTAGCTGGCCGATGACGGACAGAGAAGAAAAATAAAGCAGGACCTTTAACTCGACCTTTCCACTAACTCACGCTTGTAACCTTTCCGTTGCCCTTTGCCGTGCTGCAAGTGTTGATGACAAAGATTCTGTGGGGGAGGAGTGAGGTCTGGTATATGTGTGTGGGTGTGTGTGTGTGGTTGTGCAGCACTTATACTTGTTTACATTGTAGTACTGTGCCTGTACAAACAATGTTGAGATGTCAGTGTGTGTACAGGTGTGTGTCTCTTCCTGAGTGAGGCAGAGCAGACTGATTAGATTAATTAGCCTGCAAATTAGCTCCTTCAAAAACATCAAGTCAAATTAATTTTGCTCCTGAGACAAATGAAGGCTTCGCCAGTAAATTAATTCTTCAAGTGCTGATAATGATAGCCCGCAGGCTCCCTTGTTTTCCAAACCATCTGACTCCCTGGTTTTATTCAAGTAATGATAAATTAAGTGTGGATGCTGAGGATGGCCAAACTTCTATTGAAAATAAAAAAATGATTTGGCTACAGTGATGACTGTACCGTAGATGTCTGGAATGTTTTATACATTTAGGTTATTTTGTAAAACACTTAGGTATTAGCAGAGTCTAAACTTGCAGACATGACACTGTTGTACTCGTTACACACTGTCATGTGTCCTAACTGTGACGATTGATTATATTTCTAGCCATGATTTTTTTAAAGATTTACTTGTCCGTGCAAGTTGCTAAAGCCAGTGCTCTTTGTCAGTGTCCCCCAATCCCGTTTACACAAATTTAATGACAAAAAATGTTATTTGACCATTCTAGAACAATACATGGAATAACTTTATGACATCTTTTGTTTACTGAAGAACGTTACCAACCACTGTTGCCAAATGGCTTTGTGATTGTGGTTGTGTTGTTGGGTTCAGGTACAGATTATCGTTTGTGTTATAAAACGCATTATTAAAGTCACCTGACTTTCTTTTTGGCTACCATCAAAGTTCCTATGCCCACTAAAAGACACAGGGATTAAACCACAGTATGAAGCTAAGTAAAAGAAGTGCTTAAAGAGGGCATCTATTGACTCCAACAAGTCCTCCACCTTTAACACACAGGGGTCGTTTGTACCTACTATACTCTCTAATACATCCCAGTGAGCCTTTTGTTGAATTAGTGCCACCCCACACAGATGCAGGCGTCTGTTGAAATTGCAGCCCTTGTGGCATTACACTGACAAAATGGTAGACACAATTGCTTACAATTGAGCCAAAATGGCACCCAGTGGGACACTCTAAAATGTGGACACAGCAGCTTGATTAGTGTCAGGCAAAAAACAAAAAAACAAAAAAAAACATTAGGAGTAGGTTAGGTTTGGGTAAGGCACTACATAAACATTTTAGGGTTAGTAAAAAAGTCGTGGTCTGTCCTACAAATCTGTATTTCCTTAACATCTTGTCATATGTCACACAGCATGGACTCGAACTCCAGTCATCTGTGTAAAAGTAGTGTGTTTTATGTCCTATCCAGCACCTCAATCCACCTCCTGGTGGAGAAGCTACATTTCGCCAAGAGACGTGTACCTTGTTTGTTTTTGGTGGACGGTACAGGACGACGGTCTTGTTGGCTCTGTTGTGACACTTTCCTGCAGCTCCCAGACAATTTCCCTGAACCCCTACTCCGGAACGTTCCCAACACACCTACATATAAACATTGTCAGTCTAAAAGCAAACCGCTTGCCTCCCACGTTACACTTTTGGCTTACCACATTCCCCAGCCCACCGGCAGGCTTACACAAGCTGGCCATTCAGAATATACAGTGCATTCAGAGCACTTTGGTAGCCGAACGGTTACATGCCACAGAACTGCAGGTCAGGACCTTTGCGGCATGTCCTAACCCCTCTCCTCATCTGCTCATGTTTCCTGTCACACTTCTTCACTACAGATTTTACATTAAAGGCAAAACTGCCCAAAAACAAGTCTCGGGATGAGTGGGTGGGCCTTAAAGAGACAGAAGAAAGAGCTGTTTCACTCATAGCTGAAGTACTGCATAAAGCCATTATAAGACAAATAAGCAGTTTTTGAGAATGTGAACCATCCAAAACTATATCAATAGAGCTGCAGAAAAGATGTTACTGTTAATATCAAATTCGTTTTCCACCTTCCCTCTGTTTTGTGTTTTTCCCCTAAACAATTTTGCTTCTTGCTGTGATGAATGAAATGTGATGTGTCCTTAATTTGAGGTCCAGCATTTTATTCCTTTGATTTCTTAGCTTCTTTGGCTCACAGCACCTCCCCCCCCCAAAAAAACTTTTTACCTCAGGGTTCCAGTCAGTTGATCTAACCCCACACCTCTAATGCTTCTGTTCGACTCAATTTGTTCCTTATTTTGCAGCCAGCACAGCATGGAAGACCAGGCTGGACACAGTTTACAGAGATTTTTAAAGGAGCATCCTGCCATTTAACAAAAAGCGAAACAAAATAAAGTTGCAAATGTTGCCCGATGCCAAAAAAAAAAAAACAAGACAAAAACTATAAAAAAGATGTGCGCGGGCCACTGCTGAGATCACGCTGACAACAAGCTGCCGTGTGTTTACTTCTACTCGCAATTCAAAGTAAAGGTCGGGCTAAACTTAAAAGTCACCTCATTCGAAATTCATTCATTCATAAAGTAATTTAAAGAGAATTTGTAGGAACTTTATTGAACAATTGTTCTTTCACATGAAATTAATTTCTAACGTGGTAGAGTGACGAATTCTATAACATCACAAATGCACACACACACACAAAAAAAACAGAAGCAAAATTCAACATTTAACCAATAAGTGAAGCAACAATTAGCTTAAAGTGATCGCTTAAGTAAACTCATCCAATCAAAAACATAAAAAGGCCTTGAACTCAACACGACTACATAATTGACTCTCTGTACTGGCAACAATTAGTATGCAGACACACATGTAAAGCTATACACCCACATACATTTGTCAGTGTATGAGGTGCTAACACCAAGGACGTTAAGGCACAGATGTTCATGGAATTCATACACACTGTACCCTGTGGACTGTTGCCAAGGCAACTGTAGACCACTGACAAGAAGGGGGCTTATTGGTTTCATGAAGTGACTGTTGGCCGCTGTGTCAAAGTGCATCTGTGTGTGTGTGTGTGTGTGTGTGGCGCGTGCTAATGAGAGGCATTCATCATTCTTGTCTCCTTATCTTTACCTGTGATTTCTGACAACTTCACACAAACACACATGCACACAGCTAATCGCTCCCATTATGGTGCCCACGGCTCTGTGTGTGTGCATGTGTCTGTGTGTGGTGTGTGCGTGTGTGGAGGAGGTTATACTACATGGAGGGCAGAAGATAACATATTAAATATTCTTCCTGTCTCCACCTACCTCTTTAACTCGTGTGTGTGTGTGTGTGTGTGTGTGTGTGTGTGTGTGTGTGCATGTGTGTGTTTGTGAGTGTCTGAGCTCAGGTGGCTGAAATAAAGAAATGCTAATCTGCTCATTGAGTATTCAACAAACCAAATGTTTGCCTTGGGAAAAAAGCTCCGCTTAAGGGACTAATTACTACAAGTGCTGCATGTGACGATCTGTTGCACTGCCTCTTTCTGCTTTTGCTTTCTCCTTCCTTCGCTAACCAGAGTTGTGCTTTTTCTACGCTCATCTTTTCTCTTTAACCTAGTTTTGTCACTTTCACTTTCTTCTTATTCTCATCATTTTCAGATGTTAGAAGCTTTAAATATGTGACTTTATTTAGTTAGTTGACTTTCCAAGTATAGAATACTTCAATCAGAATATGCTCTAACAAGTATTTACAGTAGATATGTGTCCTATCATTGCTTCACTGTGGATAATTGCTTTTAGTTACAATTTTTTTTTTAAACTATGAACTAATATCTCTTTTCTGCATGAAAACCCTTTAAAATAGTAACAGTTTTCAGTCTGATACTTTTCTCTAATTGTGGCTTTTACACAAACTAATTTCATTGCAGAAACATAAATATTATAGCCATAAATCCAAAACCTTAGTTTAATAAGAACCTATTATAAATATGAACCTCTTTCAAAGATGGACTGGAGTTTATCCAGGTATTATCTG
Organism: Channa argus; assembly: GCF_033026475.1. NCBI lineage: Eukaryota > Metazoa > Chordata > Actinopteri > Anabantiformes > Channidae > Channa > Channa argus. Next base: position 7,739,094 of record NC_090207.1, read on the forward strand.
GGGGGACAACAGAGTTTTAGTCAACCTGCTCCCTACTACAATGTCCAAATAATATCCAACTGAGCACATGTGTGAACAGAGTAGGTAATTATCTGATACAGATACAGCCTCTTAATCACAAATGAAGAAATGTCAGATGAAATATCAAAAAGTAAGTAGTTAGTTAAGAGCCCTTAAGTCCATAGCAGTGTTTATTTTAGTTTCAGCATGGACAGATAGGAAGGCAGTTGTCCCACTGTATGTCAGTCTCCATGTACTGTATCAATGTTTTTTGCCTATAAATTCAATATTATATAAAAAAAAATAAATTGAAATATTGAAATCTTGTGGTTAACGTTAATGACAGAAGAAGCAATTGCTCCCTAATGTGCATGCAGTCTGTTGTGTTATTAATACTGAGTAGTGTGTCGTTGGACAAAAGAACAAATCTAAAGTTGAGTGAGCTGAAATAAAGCTGTGCTTCAAATGTGTCTTTTTTGCAAACAAAAGAAAACAGAAAAAAGGAATGACTTACCTTGACCGAGTCTCTGTCTGAGGATGCCAAGGGCAAGAGACAGAAAAAACAGACTGATTAAAGCATTCACTGTATGAAAAACACGTATGCAAAGACACACACACAAATTTAGAGATGGGCCACACACACACAGAAAAATACAGCTAGAATGGATGTGTATTACTACTTCAAAGGGTTCTTCGAACTTTAAGATGCTTTACAGGTATTGGGGGGGAGGGGAAAATATGTAAGGCTATTCGTGGCTCAAGGAAGTGGCACAGTGTGTGATAAATTACTTAAAGTGATGTCACTTATGTCATTGTTAGTTGACACAAGTGACATCACTGCTCCACGTATCTGATACTAATTTAACACACCTACTATTATGACTGAACCAACCCTGTCTCCTAGAAATGTTGTTTCTACACTGCTGTGTTTTAATAAGGATATGAACATTTTCCCAAATAAAACATTAAGTGCTGTAGTACCACATCTAGTTTTGTGACTACTATGTAGTTCTTATGGTTCCCCGAAGGTTTAAGTATGCACATCACCAATATTAGGGAAGATTGTGGTATAGCTTGATAGAAAATAAATGCAATAGTTACTCGAAACACAACATGCTCATTACCTTTAAACAAAACCATGACCTTTTTTTAATCTTATCGAAAATGCTGTTCTTGCCTAAACTTAACCACACTGAGCTCTGAGTTTAACTCTGGTCTGTGGTCTGATGCACTTCCTATGCAACATATTGGGCAACTTGCGCCCCAGGCTTACACACGCAAAAAGAACATGATGTTTAATCATACACCATATGATCATGGTGCAGTTCCTTTACATGCTAACAATAGCTTGTATTTAAGCATCAAAAATCTTAAAGTATAATTTAAATAAACTTCTGTGTGTCACTGAGCATATTTTCAGCAGTAATTCAAATAAGAAGAGAAGAATCCTGTTGATATCCCGTTGAAATCCCGCAAGTCTGTGCCCTTGCTAACCACCTGCTACACCGGGTCATCCAACGCATGCAACCAGTCCATCTCACCATCTCAGTTAACCATTATATGCAGATCTGCTTCCACACCATTTAGTTCCTATAATTGCCCCTTTTTTCTGGGTTTTCCTTGGTTGAAGTGACACAACCCCCACATATACTGGACAACGGGTTCTATTCTAAGCTGGAACTCTCACTGTCTCTCTTTGTGCCTCAGATCAGCTGCCACCTCAGCCCTCACCCTCGACCCCACTGATGAGTATCATGAACTAAGGAAAGTGCCCCAAGAACACACAGACAGGAAGAATGTGTTCAGAGCCAAAGCCACGTCCTTACCTGTGAACAGCCTGTATTTATTCTCTACTTCTAAACAATCTGCTATGGACACTTGGGAATCTCTTGCCTCTGGAATCTGCCGCCTCCCTTATCATCCCCAGTCAGCCCCGGATTCTCCTTTGGCCTCCAGAGGCCCCAGTTTACATTTTTGAAAGGAGTTTAGTCACCAGCTGGGTGCCACTGTCAGCCTGTCTTCACAGTTTTACACACAAATCAATGGGCAAACTGAACGGCTCAACCACAAACTAAAAACAGCCCTTCACTCTATGTGCTCCAAGTATCCAGCACGATTGTTTTTGCACCAATTACACCTTGTTTTTGGCCCTGGACCTAAATATACTGTACTTACAACTTATAACTATCCAAAATAGAGCCAGATTTGCAACAGTATAAATCATAGTAAAGCCATGGCTATAAAACGGTACAAAAGACAAACAAAGAAACCCTTTATCTGGCACAGAGCTAGGAATAGAAATTGCATTGTCACTAATTCTTCTCTTAATTGGGGTGGGTATTACTTGAGTTAGCAGCTGTTAATTTTACTGCAGCTACAGGGCACGGTTGACTATTTGACTGCACTGTAAAACTCCTCACAGACATGCTACGACTGAGTAATTAAGAGCGGGTGCAGACTGCTTCTATCACACATTACCACACGCTCTCACTCATACTGTACAGTGCCTATGCATGATAATTAAATGCTCGAGCTCAAAGATGAATTAGAGGCGCTCTGTGTGTGCAAGAGAAAAGAGGCATCATAGTGGTTGCGCATCGCTCCCTATTAGGCCAATTAAAATTGCATAATGACAAATCAGTGTTTAATTGCTTTAACTTGTATTCACTCAAAGTACTAACAATTGAGCATTAGCCAACACAAATAGTTATATAATTCACAACTTTGACTGCATAGTCTGAATGTGTAAAATTTAATTTCATTAAATAACCAAAAGAAAAAAGCTTTGTTTTTTGTGTGTATTCAACATATTTAGCATATTCTTGTGAGTGAAATAAACAGTAGAAGTTACTGCAATTTGTAACGAATTAACACATTTAACAATGATCAAACATTAAAAAAAACGAATTAAAAAAAGAATTAATACTAGAATTAACTGTAAGCAGCATAAAACCTAAATGAATCCCTGTGAATATTCTTAGAGAAATAAACGTAGAGATGAAGATAAAGATGCCAGCACTTGCACAAACACAGCAACACCTCCCGTACAATACACACAAACAGAGCTGGCCTCACCTTTTGGGTGTTCACTGTTGTTATCGTGATGTTTTCTCTCATCTTTGAGGGGAAGCTGATGACTCAGAGCAGAGGAGAGCGCCAGCAGGCTGGCAGTACCAGCCCCGGGGGGCAGTGGGGGTTGGAGTCCCGCTGGGTGGGGAGTGAGAGGGACTGGGATAGCATGGCCATGAGATAGGTGTTGAGCCTGAAGCTGCTGCTGCTGAAGCACACACAGAAACACTCATTAGGTCCACATTTTGCCTTTAAACAAAAAAATATATATAATGATGAAATAAACTGTAAAAGACAACTGAATATGTGACAAATGTGCTGGATGAAACCTCAACTTGGAAACAATGATAAAGAATCACACACTGTGTGTCGATTCAGCCTATTTTTAATTTTCTACATATCAGTGTGCTCCTGGTGAATCATGAACAGAGTAAGCAAGGCAGAGTGTGCATATTTTTAAAACATTTGATTGAATTTTTAATAAAAATCTTTTCAGACAATATTTGCTTTTTAATAAACAAAAATATATATTCATAATGAGCATCTTAGCTGGTTATTAGAGAATTTTCAACAACATGTACCAAGCCAGACATTCAGCACTAGTGGCTGCAACAAAAAAAGACTGTCCATAAAGTAATTACAGTACAGCATTTTCACAGTCAACATACAGTGACAATCTGTGATGAGCTAAATTTACCAATGCCAGTGTAAATACACAGCTCAAACTTCTGTGTAGAAAGCAGTCAACAGGTGCCTTTTGAAAATAGCACTATAATAAGTGAATAAATAATTAACACACACACTATCTGCTGGTATGAATCACTTTCAGAAAACCTGTTTTTCACATTGTACATCTTTATAAATAGAAACTGAGCCAGTGAAGTTAAAAAATGTTAACCAATAAGGTCAAAACAAGTCAAATGTCCTTTAGCTTTTGTATAGTGTTTGGTTCAACTTTCCTTCTCTTTACATATTCAACTCTTTGTACCACTTTTTCCACATTTATCTCTGCGAGAAGCAGATAATCTTGTGGTTCAGTGTGTGTGCGTGCCTGGATGTGTACGTGTGTGTTTGTGTGTGTGTGTGTGTGTGCACGCAATACACCCACTCCTATGATGGCATTGAGTTCAGCCATGGTGACCTGCTTGGCCCTTTCCACTGCTTGCACCACCTGCTGCTGATGCTGAGAGGGAGAGAGACAGACACAATGAGAAAGAGTGGGATACTGAAACAGCAAGAAAGGAAAAAAGAAAGACTCGGTCAAATCAGGCTTGGAGAGCACTTATCAACATTAAGATATGTTTTAGGGAACACTTCTTACAAAAAGAAATTGAAAAAGTTTCAAACTGTATCTTTATGTAAATATAGTAATACACTGAAATACACAGTCAGTGTTTGGTGTTTTTCAATTTGTCTCTTCTTACAAACATAAATCACAACTTCTCTAATTTGGAGCTTTCGTCAAGTTACAACTCAAAAATTATCAACCAGTGGTGAGGTTAACAGAGTAAATTCTACTTTTCATAGTACTGGAGTACACACTACCTCTTTATTTAGCTAATAATATTCCTAGGTACTTTTGTGCAGTAACGCATTACTGTATGTGATTTAAATGTCCAGGCAACATAAACAGTGAAATCCCTGGTCCCTACAAGCTCATAAACGTAGCCACATTCTGATGTTGATTCATGAAGGGGTGAGTTATTAGCTGTTAGTTCACCTCACTATTGTCTGGACAAAACTCCATCAGGCTATTAAAATCCAAGCCTCTGACAAAAGTCAGTTTAAATACCATCAGACAAGAACCATGGACATGTCTTAGTCAATACGATGGTTTGCTCTTTACTGGGAAAACAAATGTTCCTCCTCAATTAATATCCACCAGTGATTTCATTAAAGCCCAACAAATAGCGAAAATGCAGCTATGAGGATGTTCAAGCTGGTCAAACAGGTGTGGGTCCAAAGGAGTGGATAAAGATCCATGTCTGCTAATTTTTCTAAGATGCACTGCAGTCCACGCAGCCTAACACCCTATAAAATATCTTATGGAAAAGCCAAGTGTGTAAGAGATCCTGTGAGCTTCTAGAGTAAATCATCATGCTGAAAATTTCTAACTTTGGGGATGGTTAAACGTTTTACATCTATTAATTTTTTTCGTTAGCAAAATTGTGGGTCATTCTCTTTTGTCTGTTTTGTGTTTTCTGCACACACATCTTTAAATGGTGTAGCTGCAAAATGTTCAACATAGAAACAGATATATTTGTAGAGAGCAAGATACCCTGAGAGAAAGACAAACAGGGCAAAGTCATCCAAAGGGTACAGCGAGAGAAATATAGATCCTGACGGAGAGAGAGAGCAGCAAGATTCATCCAGGAGCGCAGAACATCAAAGAAGGCCAGAGATGAAAGAGCTTATCAGGTGTGGAAATGAACATGGCCATCGAGTTCACCTACAACTTTGTAGACTGAGTCTAACCTGGCTGAACGTGACATGCACACATGAAAAGACACATCACTGACAAATAGCTTTTAAACCATTATTATCAATAACACTTAATTATCAGCCTGGGATGTAAAATGCAAGGAGATGGGCACCATATTACATCAACTCAAGGGATAAGATTAATTTAGTCATAGTATCATCCAGCATACTTTTCACAGTTTTTTTTTCTCAAGTGGGTGTATTTCTGAATGCTTTTTATTTAGGCATGGACTGCTTTTTACATTGCTGCATTGAAAAATATCCAAAGCTCACTGCAGTCATTCCAAAAAATCTCAGAAATTCCCACACAGTATAAGAAGGTCTTAATAAAAATTCAATAATTACTCTGTTTAAACAGACAAAATACAAAAAAAGAACAATATTAAAGTGCTACAGTCAACCCAGTCACTGCGTAAAGTGCTACGCAGTGACTGGGTTTTAAGTAATTCCAATTCTAAAATACAGTATAACAAAGCAAAAGAAAGAAGATGCAGTGTAAAATTAGTTAAATTAGAATTTTAGTAAAGAACTAGCTGATCAGGCTTTAACACTCTGGAATCACATAAATCAGCACAAATAGGTTATTTCTAAGCTGTAAAACCTGATCCCTGTTATATACAGACAATTGTAATACTGCATATGTATTACGCATAATTCTGTGCGGATATTGGACCTTATGTGGGTAAAATATTTCTGAGCAATTTCTGCTTGATACAGCAGGTTGACATCCTATTAGTAACAACAATGCATCTGTCAAAGAAATTTACAAGCTGTGGAAAAGAACAACATCAGAAAATGACAAAAATATAAAGAATGGGCTGTCAGAAACACATACAGGCACAGTCGATGTGATTTGCTGCACAACAATAACATAACTGTGTTAGCTTTCATATGCACACCCAGTAAATGGAGCTGTGCATCCAAACAAAGCAGTAAATGCTGCTTCCTTTCCCTGCCTCCCCTCTCTGTGGGCCTCAGGGCTGTGTAGCAGCACCACAGTCTAATGCCATTATTCCTAATCCACCCTAAACCCTCCTAATCCATGGCTAATCTGAAGGAGAGCTTTGGAGTCCACACTCACTCCTTCCTGCTGTTCCCACCCCTTAACACACACACACACACACACACAAATATGCACGCACTTTCAACTCCTCCAGAGGAAGAATTTATCAGCTAAACACACAGGCACCTAAAGATTTTATAATCACGCTGTATAAAAAACACTTCTCACACCGACTACTTTGTATGCGCACATTTGCAGTGCATTTTAACACAGTATGTACATGCACAGTATGCACAGTATGTAAACAAATACACACACAAAAACTCAAAATTGGACATTTTCACACACGCACACACACACACAAACCATCCATATGCTTGTGGGAGGCATTTAATAAGTTCACAGCATATCTGCCTATCCTGAGCAAGGAGGATTAGCCCTGGATAATCTTTGCCTGTGTGTGTGTGTGTGTGTGTGTGTGTCCGTCTTTTTTTCCTCTCACAATCCACCACACACTTTTACTACAGTTCCTGTCTTATTCTCTGTCTCTCACCCACTCTCACCTCCATCTTAACTCACAAGGGACACGAATCTTTGATTCTTACCTCTTGAGAAAGGAAGGGGATGACTTGGGCGCAGATTGCATTCAACCGTTTGACGATCTCCGCCTGCAAGACAGAGAGGTGGGCACACAAAACAAATCACCTTCAAATTCATCAGAAGACAAGAAGGCGTCATCACCTTCACACAACTTACAAATGTTTACATTATGAATTTATTGCATTTTAATTAAATGTGAAAACACATAATCTGTTAATATAAACTCTGGGTTTGGTCGTCTTAAGAACTTGGACAGGAGTCCACTTGAGCTCACAGTTGGAGGAAAATATAACCCACATGTGATCAGCTAAATGAAAACCTAAAAGCTCACACTTCCAGATCTAACGCAAATGCAAAACCTCAAACCTTGTCAAACACTCATTTCATGTATATAACCTTGACTGAGGTGAACTTTGCTCTGGTATCAGTGGTAACAGATGCCCCCAGAGGCCACACACACATGCAAACACACACACATACAAGCACACAGATACAAACCCTTCAGACAGATGCAGAAGCAACACTGTGGCGGTATGGTGCATAGACAAACACAACCATGCACACACAGCCACAAGCAGGGACACTCCACCCCCACCCCCACCCCCACCACAGGCTCCTCTGTATTCATCAGATGATTTTACTGAACCCAAGGGCTGGCTTTTAAAGATTATACAGCACTCTCTCTCTCTCTCTCTCTATCCACATCAGGTAGGATTTTTTTGAACAGGAAATTGCCTGATCCACTGTCCCAAAGGGAGTGGTAGTAGTGCAACTCAAATCCAAACACAAACACAGACAAAAGACACAGACTCACACAGAAACACGTATTAACAGGCGCAATGGGATGAACTCCATCACTGTCTTTATTAGAACTAAATACATACAGCTGCATCTAATTTTGTCATTTGTGGTCAACTGTGAGGAGCATTATGCTAAAAATACCTGTTGTAGTGTAAATGTGACACCTTTGTTGGTATTTTGGTTACTGGCTGAATGACAAAAGGTCTGTGAAAAGTCCAGTAAGTCTTGTAAGAGTAGTTATCAACTGTACTAAATTTATTTGAGCTTCATTGTTCTGGTGAAAAAGGAGTAGAATCAACATAAGGTGCTAAGACGTTTGTTTTGTGATTACCTGGATGTCAATAACATATTTAGCCAGTCACAGCACAGTGACAGCAAAGTGAAGAATGGTAATTAGTCCTGCCTCAGTATTTTAATAGCCAGACTTCAAAACCATAAAAAGCTTCAAGAAAAACATTTCTCAACATATTATTCAGTGTTAGACTGACTCTGAAACATACAGGATGTTCACGGAATGTCTCCTGCTTTATGTTAATGTTCATGGCAGCCAGCAACAGTGAACCCAACAGCTGTTCACTCACACACAGTTTTTGGCTGTTCTGCATTTGATGTCCTTTGTATAAAATGTGTGCTTCAGTTGAGGATGGTACAGTGGCCCTGAGAGCTCACGGCACTGCAAATCGAAGAATCACATGCAAATAAACGCCTTTGGTAAAACTTTGTTGAAGCACCTTTAGCACCAATTACAGTCTTTTTGAGCATGAAGCTACAAGCTTGACACACTGATTGTTTGGCAGTTTCTCCCATTCTTCTTAGCAGTACCTCTCAAGCTCCATCGGGTTGGATGGGGAGTGTTGGTGCACAGCCATTTTCTGATCTCTCCAGAGATGTTCAAACGGGTTCAAGTCTGGGCTCTGGCTGGCCCACTCAAGGACATTCACAGAGTTGATGCGTAGCCGCTCCTTTGTTATCTTGGCTGTGTGCTTAGGGTTGTTGTCCTGTTGAAAGATGAACTGTCACCCCAGTCTGAGGTCCACGGTGCTCTGGAGCAGGTTTTCATCAAGGATGTCTCTGTACATTGATGTATTTATCTTTCCCTCAATTCTGACTAGTCTCCCAGTTCATGCCTCTGAAAAACATCCCCAGAGCATGATGCTGGCACTACCACACTTTACTGTAGGGATGGTATTGGTCAGGTGGTGAGCGGCGCCTGGTTCCCTCCAGACATGACCCTTGGCATTCAGGCCAAAGAGTTCAGTCTTTGGTTTCTCTCTGTCCATACTACTGTACAAGCCTGATTGGTGGAGTGCTGCAGAGATGGTTTTTCTTCTAGAAGGTTCTCCTCTCTCCACAGAGAAATGCTGGAACTCTTTCAGAGTGACCATTGGGTTTTTGGTCACCTCCCTGACTAAGTGCCTTCTCTCGATCATTGTTGGGCTTTAACGATCGTTGTGCTGGTTACCGCTCCCATCTCTCTCTCCTCCACTCCTCCAATTGCATGGCCTTTCTCCATCTGTACACTTTCAGTTGTTACTTTGTTGGATGGTTGGTGGTGTTCACTGTTATTCGTTACTCCAGTTTTCACAGCCGCCTTTAGTTCTTTTCCCTGACCTGGCCTTCTTCCCTACCACGCTGCAGAGGATCCGCCCTCGCCATTCCCTCAGCATTTTGTTCCCGTAATAAATTCCCTGTTTCCACACCTGTAATTACCTCTTCTCTCTCCTCTAGATCCACCGTACACCGTCATCTGCAGCAAAACATTCAATGCCATGAATGTAAAACTGAAATATTGTGTTGTAAGACACAAAACATGCATTGCAGAGCTGCAGTTGCACACACTCCCACACACAACCTAAAAACACTGACATTTTTATTTTATATTTAACGTTTATCCAGGGAAGACTTGCTCTGCACACATGCCCTTTTTCAGCTTGGCTGCATTTCACATTCATGGACACCAGGGAGCCGCCCAGTACATATTAGCCTTTGAGAAATTCCATTGTATTAGTTTGTTGAGGTTTAAGTACCTTGCTCAAGGGCACAAGCCTTAAGGGGAAAGGATGCCATGCCATATTTTACAGCTGGGAAAATGAGTTGGTGATCCTCTGTAAGTCTAACACCAACCTTGCTGCAGCTTAACAAGTCAGTGGGGGAAAAAAGAGCTGCTTCCTCTGGTCTGGCATAGGGAAAAAGATGTTCAAGGAGACTGTGAATGGACAGCAGACAGTTACAGGGGTGAGGATGAGGCTGTATGAGATCTTGTCACAACTGCTTGAAGATAGGAGAGAAGCCGGACACAGTACAACCTAGAAAAACTCCAGATGATGGCCAAAAGAGTACCACAGACTCCCCTTGGGAGGAATGTTATAGCAAGGAGGGCAAGGCTGCTCCAAGTTGGTTTTTATGCCATTCACCTTTATTCACTTCTGATATTACACTACATGCAATGTGTTGACTTAAAATTCATGACTAAGAAAAAACATATCACGATATTTTTGATGGTTTACACAACTTTAAGCAATCTGCTTGTAGATTCTATTTCAAAGCCCATTAATTAATTATACTATCCTTATACTTCTACTTCTACTATACAGATATTAAAACAGCATACTTTTCTTACTGGATGCAATTGATGCAAAATATATTTGATCTGAAATAATTGGATGACTTGTAGTTAGTCGCTTAGCAAAACTTTAATTGGTAAATGCCCTTTTTAAATATAAATATAAATTCTCTGGTTAGTTGTCTTAGTCCTGTTTGATAAACTAATAATCTTTTTTTTTACTCATAATTTTTCAGTCTAACATGCTAATGTGGTCTAATGTTAAACTCTATTCAGCAAAGAATTTACTTTAAAAGACTAAAACATCAGGGTGAAACTAAGAATACTTAAGCTAAAATCAAGGCGAGATGCACATAGACTTTGGATTGTAACAACTCTACAATACAAAAGGCCAATCAATTCATTTTGAAGAGTTGACCCTGAGATGTTGGCTCACGGCTCATGGAAACAAGAGAACCGGAGCAGAAAAGAAAATCGAGATGCTTCTCCACGAGGCAACACAACCAATTCCAGATGACATTTTACATCAATGGCAAACAATGGTGATGGCCACAGTGCAGGGTTGTCCGCCTTCTTGGTCAACACGTCTGCTCACAATGCAGAAACCAAAGCGAAAAAGCCAGGCTCCTCTTTTTCCTCAAAACGTGTCCTGTAATTTGTGCAAACCTGGAGAATTCTGTTGCAAGCAGGCCTCCACCTGTCACTGTTTTCACAGTGATTAAATAATAAAAAAAAGACTGCCCCCAGACTCCTCTAAGGTTAGGAATCAAAGCAGGTCGATCCATGGAGCTTACTGCTAGATCAGAGGACTCTGTGGTCACATAAAACCAAGAGACCTCTGAGATGAGATCATGTGCACTGAATTTATCTTTGACTCTGTATGTGATTCACTGGAAACATGTTCCTTCAGTTAGAATGAGAAAAATCAATGATCGCTGGATAAGTGAGGGGTGTACATGATCAAACTTTTTTTTTCTTGGTTGGCCCCTTGTGAAAAGATCAACAACATGCATTAAATTGTGTGAACTGCTTGGTAACAGACCAGGAAAAGGCTAATGCAGACTTCAGAAAGACACTGAATATTCTCCTATTATTTACCTGAAATCACCTTCTTGTATCTTTGAGCTGGTTCTACTACAGTGAGATAACGGCACGGTGAGCTCGAGTGGCTTGAAGATGCCCCAGCAATAATGCATTTTTACCAAAGATGTTGCCCAAAAGAATGGAAAAGCTCAAATGCTCCCACTTTAGCTCCCAACAACAAAGAAATTAGATCAGACAGGAGCCCTGGAGTCAGATTAGGTCAGATAGAAGATCAAATGTCCATCTCCCCTGTGCAGCTTTGTAAGCACCACATCAGCACCACTTTTCACCGCCAGCTAATACACCTAATGGACCCCACCATATAAAGGCTGTATTGCCTTGTGACTGTATGTGTGTGAGTGGGTGTGTGAAAGACAGAGAGGGAAAAATAAAGGGCACCATACACACAGCTCAAGCTGCAAAATGAGTGCTTAGTGTAAAGATGTAAGTTGTTGTTAAGATGTTGAAGCTCTGGAGTTTTGCGTCTTAATAAAGTTAACTTAGTGCTTTTAATCTTCACATATTTACATGCATGAAAATTTGTGCGGTTACTATTGCACAGGTCTGTAATTCGTGACTACGTTTCTTTAAATTTACTACGTGCAACTGGTGATTTGCAAAATGGGATTATTTTCAATTTTTTCACTAATCAAATCTAACTGAGGCTCGTGCACGATGCCTATGTGTAATTTAAGAGCAGCAGACCCATGTGAAACTTGATATAATTACTGATCTGTGTGCAAGTAACACTCACACTTTGCGTTAGTTAAAAGCAGACGCTCCCCCATGACCACTCACCTTTTCTTTAAACACTTTCTTACAAATAACTGCAAAACTATTTATTCATTCACAACAAAAAAGCTGCTTTTAGATTAACAACAACAACAAAAAAACCAAACTGTGTTCACTGTGTAAACCCACATAAACCTGTAACCAGTGGCTTTGGTTTTGTACAAATTACAATTTAAAACAAAACAAATCAAGATACGCTGTATTATTGGGAGCTTTATGAGTGATGAAAAGCAGATTTTATTACCTTTGCAAAGGCCCAGGCTAACTGTTTGTCCTATTTTTTGTCTTTTTGCTAAGCTAATCCCTCTGGCTGCTGAGTGTTACCTTATATTTACTGGACAAATTCAACAGTCGTATTGATCTGTCACCGAGAAAGTGTAAAGCCACTCCTTTAGTCATCTTGTGACCCCTTGTGGATTTGTGACCACTTGGATGGGAACCTCTCCAATAACCTCTCCACACTTCTGCCCAGCCCGTCACCAATTTCATCAATTAGAAGTGAAATTTAAACGATAATTTATATTAAACCTGCTGTATAACCAACCCCAGGGATGTTGTTTTGATTAATTTCCAGCTTCTCCTGTCACATGTCGCATGTCCTTGAGCAAGACACTGAAACCCAAGTTAGTTGCTCCTGATAATTCAGGTCAGCTGCACAGCTGCTCCTCTGTCGGTGTGTGTGTGTGAATGGGTGAATGAGAAGCAGTGTAAAGCACTTTGGGTACAGATAAGGTAGAAGGACACTGAAGACTAGGCTGTCATTTAAAACCTTTCTTGCTGTAAAATATTGTCCTAAATCCATTTCTTAAAATAATCCCAGAATATTAAACTTGTGGATACATTACGTGACCAAAATCCTTAAACCAACAACTCCTTATTCAGCTGCCGTAAAATGAGTTGTCAAACCTGTTGAAAACTCTGCCGTTCTTCACGTTCAAAACATCTTATTACTTCCTCCTTTCACCACTTTCTCTTCCCTCCTCCTTCCCCCCCTTTTCTCCCCATCCTTCACTTGCTTTATTTCTCACTCTCTTAGCCTCGCTAATTTGCAATTGATTAGCTGTCCTCTCGCAGCTCAGTCTCATGCACGACACCACTTGCACCCTCCTTCCTCGTTATCCCTCCTCACTCTTGCTCACTTCCCCACCTCCTCACCCCTCCCCTCCGCTCTTTAACGAGCACTGGTACATTTCACTCCCCTGGCATCAGAGCCCTTCTGTGTAAATAAAACAGGGAGCAGAGCCAAAAATCAATGGACCTATTACCCTCAGAAAATGCTAAACAAGCAATATTAGCTATTTGCTTCGTAGCAGAGGGCGACTGCTTAATGGGACTGTAGCTTGACATCCTCCCACCCCCCAACATCCCCGCCACCACCACCACCACTTTCCTCAATCTTGTCATCCACTCAACAAGCTACACACACGCTGTTTCATCATATCAAATGCTGTGGATAGAAAACACACAAACGCCTGTGCACACATACAGTACACAGCCTGCACATCAGAATCATTTGCTTCCAAAACGCTCTCACACACAAACAAACACAGAAAACATGCGCACACAGACTGTTGGCAAAAATTAGGGGTTCACTCTCCAAAACTGTTTCCTGACAGGAATCACGGCACCACACAAAGCCCTATTTGATCTCTTTTTATATTTTTACCTTTCCCGTAATAAACAAACATACACCCCCCTCTCTGTCTCTCGCATTCACAAACACACACACGCACACACACACAGCAGCAGACCAGACAGCAGGATTTATAGTAGACAAGTAGGCACCCCATATTTCATCAGACACGTCTGATTAGTGTGCAAAGCTGTGTGTGTCTGTGTATGTGTGTGTGTGTGTGTGTGGTGTGCAGGTGCAACGTGCAAATACAGACACACACGCACACGTGTAAACACACTCTCTAGAAACAAATGAACAAATACAGTACCTCCAAGTGAACATATACAATATATGAGCACAAACATACACACAACATGCACAAATAGTACACTCAAACATCTACAGTGTGCATAGAGACAAATCTCCACAAACACACAGGTACACACTCAGTCAACACATACAGTATACATACAGAGTGACACCACACGACACACACATTCACACCCACAACACACACACAAATAGCCCACAAACACACAATGTAAATATGCAGTGTGGATACACACATGAAATAACACATGCACACAACAAGACAAAGGCAAAGCATTTATCACTTCCTCTCATACTGACAAACACACATTTGCACAGACTACACACACCATTTATCTGGAAATGAATGTGTAGCTGGTTGTTTCGCTGTGGCCCATTTAGCCTGGCAGCTGATGTGTGGTTAACACAGACATTTATGCTAATGACCTCCCATCTTTAAAAAAAAAGGGCAGCAGTAATGTAAAGGCTCGTTAAAGGCCAAATCCTCACTCACTCGAGTCATTTTTCAGCCCATTTTCTCATTCAATTAAACCAATGAAATTATTATTCACACATGAAATTAACTCTCAACCTCCCACAGCAACAAAACAGGCTAAACTAGAACAAATGAGAAATGGGATCAAATTCCTAAGCAATGCTGTTTTTTATCCTGTAAATGTCAGATCACAGTGAAATATTGCCTTTAATGTATGTTCCAGGATGATTTTTACTGCAGCATGTCATTTCCCAGAACAGGAAGTTGTTCAATAAAACATTTCCACTGTTTTGTAAAGTGTAGACTAATATTGGATGCTGTGCGATTATTTGTATGTGTAAGTTTAAAATGAAAAACAAGAAAGACCCCACAGGATACAAGCTATGGCTACAGATGAAAAGTTACTCAACTGGAGATATACATTTTATTTGATATAATTATATACAGTATCAGTATCTCAAGTTTGGTTTAATCATTGTTAACTTTGCTTTTTTATACTTCTTAGTGGTCCTGAGGGTTGGGGGTGAAGGTGGGAGCGGATGTTGTTGTGCACCTTATCTGTTTTTATAGTCAATTGACTATAAAGAAAAAACTTACTGCATAGTTCCAGAATCTTTAAAGGCTTATTTAAGATCAATCAGTTGATGTACTTTTAGCTTATGTTTACCTAAGCTGTAACTTTGTGTCCTGATAGCAGCAGCCAAAATGCATTTTTGTTACACGCAAGCAAATTGGTAACTCATCACTATGAAACTGTAAAGTATTGGTACAAACTGATACATTTGCTGCATGATGAAACACCTTTAACCAATTATATGTGTTTTTTTTTTCATCCAGATGTTTAAAAGAACCTCTGTGGATTCTGAGAAATATTTTAAAGTGTTGATAACTGTTCTTAAATAAAGGAACATGTTTACCAAAATCAAGGCAATGTGATAATAATAAAAACAATTTGGGACATAAAAGGCACAGTGGAACATTTTGGAACCTCCAAAATGTCAGTTACAAATTTGGAATCTACTATAAACTCAAAGCATTTAGTGATAACCTTGAAGTACTGGGGGTAATAATCCTTTTTACATTTGACTGACACTCAAGTAAAAAAAAAAAAAAAAACATTTCCTACCTGCTTGTGCATCTCAATGTTGAGCCCATATGACATTTCATAATACTGAAAAAGCACAAAAATCAGAGATAGAATTATGTCCTCTTTGTTGCCCTTTGTGCACACAGCAAAATTACTAATGCATTCATGCACACACATACACTAACACACCGTCAAACATGAAACTCACCATCACGTAGTGTCTTTGCATCTCAGTTTTTTCACTGGCCAATTTCTCACACTCCAATTTTAGACTGTGAGGTTGGAGAAAAATGTTATTGTATACATGATATACTGTACACATCACAGAGTACACACACGTTTTAAAACAAAGGACTGAGTTGTGATACTCCATCACATCATTTGCATGTTTTTTCACATCAAACAAATGAAATATGAAAAATGAAATTGAAGATCTCGTTTGCAAAATGGGGCTATAACTAACTACATCCTGTTGCTTTAAATTTGCATTTCTAAATTTGAGTGCAACAAAGACAGGCAGGAAAAAAAAGGGCGCAATGAATCGTAACAGCTTCCCCTGCAGACACGGACACTTACTCAGCAGGTACAGTGCAGTAATTAATGGATCAATAGACGACCACACAAACCTCATCATATATTCTTACTTTGTGAGTAGAAGCTCAAACTGCACCATCGACAAAAAGGCAACAGTATAATGAGGATCCATTTTAACATTGTGGTTATGCACACGCTTGTCTCTTTCAAATCTCCCTCTGTGTTACTTGAAAGCATTAAAATATCATTACCGAAAGCTTTTGTGCCTCTTTTGATGAGGTCATCAGGTGTGTAATCAAACTGGTGCAGGCCCAGATAAGACACTGCTATGCCAAGTGCAGAAAATCTGAGATGCTGGAAAGGTTAGAAATGGCTAAATGGTTCTGGCATTGTGTTATTAACAAACCTTAAATCTCTTAGCTATTTTTTAAATATATAAGAGCTTTAATTTAACGGATGTCAGTGCATCTTTGACACTGTGCTTTTGATTTTTCAACTCAAAAACTGGGAGTTGTTTTCAGCAGCTCCTTTGCACAGTTCTTTAAATGAAGTCAAAAGGTGAATCAATCACAATCTTTACAATATAAGTGAAAGTCATTAAGAAGGACATTTAAAATTAGACTGCAGTTGACAGGTAGAACAGATAATTATGTTTTCACCGCTTATTAAGTTTCAGAAGACACTTCCAGCCAAAAAAGAAAGCAAAATGGCTGCAACATGTACTACACAGCAGTTGGATCACACACACATGCAGCAGACACTATCCCTGGACGTAGCTCATTCAGCCCCAGCACGGGTCAGCATTCAGTTCATCTCACCAGGTGATTGGACAATAATTATGAGGCGGCCGGCTGTGTGCGATTGCTATGCATTGGTATCACGCTTATGCTTCTGGCCCGAGCAATGTATTTCACACTTCATCATGTTGGGTAAAAAAGTATTTCACACCACTTGCACTTGCAGAGTGAGATGTGCATACTAAGGTTGATGGGGTTTACCTGTGGTTAGTCAACAGTGAGTGGCAGACCAGAGGCAAAGTGTGGGCAACCACTGTGTGGCTCTGAAGGCGCTCGTATAATGTGATGTCCAGATGGATATTTAACTCACACTAGGAGTTTTATATCTCAAATACTACACAAATAGCTATTTCAATACTTTTTTTTTTATGAAACAATTTCCCATCACTACTCCTTGTTGTGATTTTACAATCATGTATTTTCTGAACTATTCGAGCTATAGCTCTAACACGAACACACACAAACAGAGAGCTCAATTGTACGATCACTCTTTAACCCAGTGCAAAACGATTTATTGGCTGGCTGATGAGCAGAGTCATGACCCCCCCACCCCCACCCCCCTCTCTCTCTCTCTCTTACCTGTGGTACTGGGCTTGCAGGAACTGGAACTCCTCCTTGATCCGGTCGCAGGACTCGGTGACAGTAAACTTAAACGGCTGTCCCGGCTGGTGGGGGACCTCATCCCAAACCAAACAGCGTGTGAGGGAAGAGACGAGAAGAACTGAGCCACCAAAGTTCAGTGTCACGACACACACACACACACACAGGCAGGACTGTACATGACAATAGGCCTCTGTGAGACGGGTGCCCTTTTGGTTTCACCCCGTCTCCTTACACGTTAACCCACGCACACTCAAAGGCACACACATACAGCTGCAGCAGCCTGACAATGACCGCAATTGTCCGTGCGAGCGCGCAGTGGCACGGAAACTTGATCTAAAGTGATTACGCACAGTGCGCGCGGCTGCTAATCCGCGCTGTTTTGACACACTGCCCCGGCTGCTACTGCTTTCTACTTACCGGATGCCGTGCCGGGGGGTACATCTTGCTCAGATCTCGAATCATTAAAAATGGATTGCAAAGTTCACCCACATATACTGGTAAACAAAATGTGTGGGCACGGATTTATCCCCGTGCGTAAAAGGTCAGTTAGTGGCTGGTTCGCTGGCTCTGTACAGGTTCCATGAAGAATGGAAACATCATCGTACTTTTGGCTTGACAAAAACACTAAAGTCAGTATTTCAAAAGTCCATTCGGTGCGTTAATCAAAACAAGAGTTTTCTCAGGCTTCTCAAAAAAAAAAATCCAATTCCGTTGTTCTTTGCGAATAAAGCTTAATGTTCTGCTTCTGAACTAACTACCAATACCCGCCTTTCTTTGATTTTCTCTACAAAGCATCGATTTCTCGCTCATCATCATCCTCCTCCTCGTCCACGCTTCAGCCTCTCCACAGCGTCCTGTCGTCACGCATTTATCGGTTAATTTCCTGCAGCCTCCGTTAATGTTCACATCCTCGCAGAGCACCGGCGGAGCGACCACCTCACCGACTGTAGAGCCCAAATTTAGAAGCAACCAGTCGTACGAGCGCAATTACATATTCATAACAATTATCAGAGACTGTGCCGTGACGTCGGGACGTGTAGTTTAATTCATATTAGTCAATAATAAGCACTACAGATGTGCGTCTGCTGGAAAGAACTACAACTTCCCGGCTCCTCTGCGAAACCCCCAAAGCCAATAGTGTGTGGTCTGAAGGAGGAGCGGCCATTAGCGACAGCCAATAGGGACAGAGAAGTGTGCATACTGCGCCCTGTCCTCCTGCCATTCATCGAAAAACTGCCCAATCAAATCCAACAGGATACGATTTATGCAGACTCCCCACGTGGGGGCTCGGTCTGGTACTAAAAGATGTCACACGGATTAATCTGGAAACTATCTGTTGACTTATGTGGTTTTTTTTATAGAGACTTCCAGGCAGAGGCGAACATATGGCCCCTAGGTGTCTCATGTATTTCCTGTTTTTAATTGAACCGCCTATTAAAACAGTCTGCTATTATGTCCACAGATTACACTCATAAGCCTGCAATTAAATTCTCATTGAGCTCCCTCATACATACCTCTGCTTGCTTGTACTAGATGTAAATCTTACTGTATTGGGGGTAGACAAAATAACACCTAATTAAATTCAGTTTAAAGCTTAAGTTTACATTTATTTGTGCCAGTGAGGTGTTGGGAAATGTTTACATGCGTTTCCAGACTGGTTCATTTGACATAAATCCTCTTCTCTCTGTTTTTGACAGGTGCACGTTTGGGCACAGATTTACCTTTTCTAAAGCTCCTGTTTGCGTTAGAAAACACTCAGATGATTGGCAGAGCTCTCGTATACCTGACAAAATGTTACAAACTTATAATGACCTATGTTTTTAATCCCAAATTGGCCTTTTGTGATTGTGTTTTAGAACAACAAGGACAACATTTTAAAATTGCAACATATTTAGGGTTCATGTAATGTGCATGTTGGCCTCCTGTACGTCTACGGGTCTGTCGTTAGTGGCATTAGTTATACAGTAAGTTTTCACGCCATAGTGCACGGTGCCACCCTCCGCTGCATAGCAGAGTAGGACACGAATTTGACTTTTATAGATGCTGCGGACAGGCGAGCAGGTGTTTCCACTACTGTTGCCTGGTTGGATCTTTTCTCCTGACCGTGTGGACATAGACAAACTAGACTTCATTTATTTATTGACTGACTGTTTTCTCCCACTAGTTGCAACCTGCACCTACATCTTTATGATCTTTATGTTTGTCCCATTTCAAATTTTTCACAGGACATGGGAACACAGGACTCTCTCTGAAGTTAATTACATTACAGGTTAATGTTGCAACCACAGGTAATTTACTTATTTAAACCTTGTTTATGAGAAACCATAAACACAACAGTACACACGAGTGGAATTTTTTTTTTTTACATCACAGAATTTCCAAGCATTACTACACTTTTTTCACATTTCTTGCTGGCATCCAACTAACAGCTAACGGTAATGCATTATTACTTGAACCCACACGGTGTCAATGCATGTCTTATATGCACATGTCCATTCACTGTGAGGGACCAAGCAAATAAAGTATGTGAGCCTACATTTACTACATGTTTAGTGTGAGTAGATGAAAAACATTCATTCATAAGGCTGCACTAACTTACCACAGTCAAAAATCTTAGTCATCTTATATTCTTTTTCTTCCTCAGAGTTTAACACCTCTTCCAACTACATTTAGGGTCACATTAGTTACATCGCTCCCTAATTGTTCCTTAAAGCAGATGTTAAGGAGGGCTTCTATGATTACATGTGTCAAACACAGGTAGACAGATGGTTATCCACATAAATGACACCGCATCAATCCTCTCTCCTCGTCAGTCTATCTGCTTCTGTTCGTCTGCCTTTCCTGTTGTGTCTGCCTCTCTCTCATACATACACAGGATTGTGTGCACACACAGACACACTCACACACAGGCACACACACACACCACCTCAGCCATTCAAATACACATCTCTATCTACCTCACATACAAACTAATATCTCAGGTAAGCACAGGGCCTAAAGTGACCTGCTGTCGTGGTGCGTGAATCCACTAAGGCTCAGAGAAGGTAATATCATGCCCTCCCTCTTTCCCCTCCAAGGGTTGAGCCTTGATGTGGGCGAGCAGGGGAGGTGCAGAGGTGAGGGAGGGGGGGCAGGTGAGGAGAAATAAACAGATTTATTTGCCTGTGCCCCTCTCTGATTATTTTGCCCCTGCCTTTTGTTCCAGACCTTATGAAACCCAAATGTCAAGTGAGGCGAGGGCCTCATATCGAGCCCTGTCAATCACGACCCTCTGCGCACCTGAAGCCTTGACGCCGGATTATTGGCTTCAACACAAGGGCTGCCTTTGCCGCCAGCCACGAAAGCCTCACACGATTCGACAGCCAAGTTTTTTTTTGTTTTTTTTTTTTTAAAGAGGAACTTCATTTGGCAGCTGATGCGCTGGAGATTGCACAGGAGCGGATTTTGAGGTTAGATGGGTAGCACTGTGTGTGTGTATATGTGTGTGTGTGTTTGTGTTTGTGTGTGTGTGTGTGTGAGTGTGTTTGTGTGTGTGTGCATGTGTGTGAGTTGGTATGGGGGGCCAGAGCAGCTTATTGAGGGAGGGGAGATTAAGAGCAGCGAAGAAGGCTTGACATGGGGAGTGGGTGGTGAGGAAACCCGGCCTTAACATCTCACTCAGTGCACTGATCCCGACCAGCTATCAGCACCTGTACATATGTCTCTTAATCTCACTGCAGCTCTCTCCTCTCATCCTTCGCTCTGCACGCACACATACAAAAATACACACACATCACCTTCTACTTTATTTTCACTCCCTCACCATTACTAACTTTGACAGCCAAGCATTCTCATACACACAGCCCACTGGTCATAGCATTTATCTTTTGTCAGACATCAACTGCAGCTCACCTGCATCAGGGCACATTGTTTTGTCCAGGGTGCCACATCCAATCCAAATGCTTACTGCAGGTGTGAATGCCTGACAAGTAAATATAATACATGATAAGTCAAATTACCCTTGTTCCTGTAAATTCCCTGTCAACACAAATGGCAAATCTCATCAGACAATGTAAGTTGATTAAAACAGAGAGAGTATTAGTTCCAAAGAATCTGAAGAACAATTCTTCTCAAGCCTCCCAGAGTTAGATTAGATTAGTGTGTATTAGCATGCTCATTACCAACTCTAATCTCCATCTGTAATTGGGCAATTTAAAAGATATGTTTGAGCTGAAATAGGAATACTTCTCAGTTTTTGTAGGAAAATGTCAATCACAAAGATATTGCAGCCACTGTACATATTTGGTTTGTTTTCAAATGTGGCTAAAACCAATTTAGTACATAATAGCAGAAACTACAGCTCTGAGTGAAGTTATTCAGGCCTTAAGTCTGACATCGAGCTATAAACTTGTTCAATGAATAATATCACATTGTATAATGTACAAATGTCAAGAAAAGACTTTTTCTCCTTTTTCTACCCGTGCATGTAGCAGTTTAAAATCAGCAATTCAAGTTGTCTTTCTCGTTAGTTACCTCTATTATTAACGTATTATTTAAAGCTGCAATATGCTACTTTAGGGAATCTAGATCTGTAGCATAAGAGTCAAAGTCAATAAACCCAGGACAAAACTGATGCTGCATCAAAGCCTGTGGTAAGATATGTGATGTAAGAGATGTAACCTTCTCTGATTGGTTAGAAGGGCGAACCTCGCTTAAACACCTTTAGAAGTGAATATCTCCACACTGCTGCCAGTGCTGTTCTGTGAGTCTGTCACCAGATAAGCTAAGAAGCATATCTATTGAAAACATGACATTGGCTGCATGTTGCTTTCAACTCATTTGTCTGACATGCTTTTTTTTTTAGATATTGCCAATAGAGGGGGCCCAAGTTGGACATTTTCTACACACACATCCTACACACAGTGGCTTTAACAGGACCTAGGGTTTAGATTTCTTTGTCAACCCCGGGAAAGTTGGATTTGACATGGCTCAGCTTTTAAAATGTATTATTTTTCTGCACTGCACAGAGCATTTTGCAAATAAATCAGAAATTTACATCTGACTGCAAGATGTGGACACTCCTGTGCTGTGACTATAATCCTAAGGGCTTTTGTTGTTGTCCTATAGGTCAACAGGGTTACGGAGGTATATTTACTCTAAGCCAAGCCCAGTGGTATTTCCCTTTCACCACCACACCATCCTCTAGGGATAATAGAATAATAATACAGCACCTGTCTGTCATTGTCTGTGTATATCGGTGTGTTGGGGGTTCGGTGTCTAACTAATCATACTTCAATGAGCACTAACCTCTGGTCTGTGTTCTTAAATAGCTTGTCCTTACAGCAAGCTGCATCTAAATCCCCCGTGGTCACCCCTTTAACACGTCATTAATCCCCGGCAGCCTCCCCTTTGAACAGGCAGCTTGTTAGAGAAGGGATAACCAGGCCTCCTCAGACGGAGGCAGCACAGCGCTAGATTTACTTCGCTACCAGCAGGTTAATCCTGCCGCCACCATACCGATTGAGCAAGTGAAAGCAGTGTGCCCTGTATGTGTGTGAGGGAGTGTGTCTCTATTGGCGACAGTTAAGGATTGGGTCCATCATGGTAACGACTCTGGGGGAACATCAGCATCTGGTGCTCAAAGTCATTCAGTCCCCTGAAAGGAACATGCAGATTGCTGCCATTTCTTTATTAGATTACAAATGGATGGATGCAAGTGTTTGTGCTGATAAAAACCAGAATGCATAGAGCAACCAGATGATAAACAGGCCGAGATACTGAAAGCAGAAAAAAGTGAAACAGACCTAATGAAGAACAATTAATTTACCAGGGATGTGCTGACATGGACGGCTGAAAAAAAAGTCCAGAGGGTCCAAATAATGCAGAGAGCAAATAACATCCTACAGCATCCAGAAATGTAAACATTTTCATGACTATAAAAGAAGCTATCACAGGTAAACCTGACACACAGGAGCATTACGGTACAGTATCACAAAAACCCATTAACTATCAGCTTGGTGTGCTGTGGTGGGGTATTACACATGACTTGGGCAAATATGGCTGCAACAGAAGAATCTGTCTTATCTTCATTGATGGAATAACATCTGATGGTAGTAGCAAATTCATTTTTTAATAAGTTCAGGTAAATAACTCAAGACCTATCATTCCTTATTTCATTCAACATCAAGACAATAATCCCAGTAAAGTGAGTTTTGAACACTACGTCTACTACATGAATCTGAATTTTGACTGCACATCCAGACTGGAACAGGGGTTTCCTCCCTCTAAACCAGAGCTTTTATTAATTAGCCTTTGGAGTCTGGAGGTATGGCAGAGGATGATCAGAGGAGAGACACAGCAAATGGTGATGCCCATAAATTGGAACCTTCATGCAAATCCTATCTTGTAAAGGATATGTAACAAAGAACGTTTAATACTATGTCAAAATATTATGGCTCCAACATTAAAACGGGCAACAGTGTCAGTCAACTAAAAGTTAAAAACCTCCCAACCTATTGTGGAATACAGAGGTTACCGATAAACGATGGCTCTGATGGAGGGCATTCTGTTTGGAATAAAAAGACTTTGTACATCAGCTCACACGTTTGCTTCCCTGTAATGAGTCAATTCACTAAACGTATGCTCAAAATTTTGGGTCTCTGCAGCAGTGTCATTTCGTTCAGTTTTGCGTATCCTGTTCACAAGGCAACAATTAGGCTAACATTTCTTTTCATATAAAACTTGCTTGCCTTTGTCAACTCTGCAGAAGACTCTCGGATAGGCAGTTGGACTTTTAACATTCTGTCTCCTCTTCAGTCTAAAAGACTAATCATCCACTCGGCAGGGCTCTGGCTGCTAACCAGGACTAATTCTGCCTCCTGCTGGCTGGTGACACACACTGGGACGGCCATGATTGGCTGTTTGGCACCAGGGGGTACACCTCTGATTGTCTGCTTAGCATATTTTCCCCTCTCATTCTGATGGCACATTCTCGCTCTTATCCTTATTGCTCAGTGCAATGCAAAGGAAACAGTGGGAAGTTATAGATGTGTGTGTTTTTGCAAGTGTTTGTGTGTTTTTCATTGCGTGCCACAGCCGTGTGTTTGGGAAAACAAAAACCAAAATTCATCACCAATTCAAACCTCCCTCCTCCACTCTCTCCCGTGTGTTGCCCCTCTTTATTTTTTCATCTTCCTTTCCACCACAGCACAGATCAGATAGAATGTCACCTCTACAAACTGCCGCGAGCTAATTAGCTGTTAGCCGTGTTTGTGTTCTTGACTGATGACAGGATCATTTACTCTGGTCTCCAGCTGGCTCTGTTTGTTGGAGCCATCTCATTAGCATGGCAAATTAGTCCCACTCAGTCAGCGTTCAGCTTGGCCCAATAAGGAGTGATTGGAATGCAAATCAATCAAGAGGGCGGGGAAATGGAAATCACTAAATTGTTGTGAAGAGGGAAGGATAAGAATATTTTGTTAACTTTTATCTAGGAGATAAAAAATCAACTTGGCTTGTTTGCTATAAAATTAAGGACAAAAATAGGAAAAATCAAGACAGCACAATGTTGGGGTGTGGTTATTAGAAGAGGGGGAGGAAGACTGCTTTCGGCCAGTATCAGTTCCCTTTTGCCTGAGAGTAAAATCATTCAAGGGCGATGCCTCGCACTGTTGCATGTGATTTTTTATTAGTCTGAGGAAATTGACTGTAAATTGTAGGAGCATTACTCTGAATTTGTAAGTTTAATTCCCCTAAAAGCTCAGCTACACTCCCAAGACCAAAGCTTAGATTTAATCAACAGCAGCCATTTGTCAAATCAGTGCCAGGTCAACCAGGTACAACATGTCTCTGAATTAAAGTCCCGAAGAGACAAAAGGAATTTATCAATAAATAAATAAGGTTCAGCATAAAAACAAGCAGCACTGCCTGGCAAAGGAACCTTGTTTGTCATCATCGCTGGGTAATTCTGCTAAGTGAGCCGTTAATACGTTCCCAATGTAAAACAATCTCTTTAATTTAATATTCTGTCATCAGGCTTTTCTTCTCATTAGCAAGAAGTTATTGATCATGCTCAGGACTGCGTTCACAACAAGACGGCTGCTCTTTTTTTCCTACATGTCATTCAAACCAGCAGGTGCATTTACATTTGGCGGCACTGCTCATAATTTGAAGTGGAGTTAAGTTATATAGCATATAGCACATAAAAGAACATACACACTGTTTTCTTCTTTTTTTTTTTCTTCACCACAGAACAATAGATGGCTGAGCCACTGGGGTTTTCTAGGTACATTTACGTTGTGAGAGGTGCTGGAGGTCCCTGTCTTGCTCTCCATTTTCTGTGTGTTTTACTCCTTCAAGTCAATCTCTGTGAAGCTGCCGCTATCTCTAGTTTCATTTGTCGACAGGCCTGGCAGCGGGGAGGGAGGGAGGGAGGAGAAGAGGGGGGCTGGTGGTGGAGAGGACGGAGGTGGAGAGAAGGAGGGGGAGCAGTAATGTAAGAAAATTGGAGGATTAGACGGCGAGCCCTCTTCCTGTCTGCTGCAACCCCCCTCCTCCTCCACCTCCTGCTCTTCTTCCTCCTTCTCATGCCTCCATCCAACTCTCAGACTATAATAACACAGCCTGACATACTGACGACCAGCTCCCTCCCCCCACCTTCTCTCTCCCTTATCCCTAACAGATCTGTCATACCTCTTCTTTCTCCCTCGCTTCATTTTCCTCTTCTTTTTTTGCTCTGAAACCTGGAATTGCTCCCTCTTACTTTGTCTTTTTCAGTTAAAAGCAGGATTACTTTTTCATTGTCTTTCTCAATTACTTTATTTACCTACTGCCATCATCAGCTTCCCTAATCTTTACCAAGACCTGGTCTATGGTGTAAACGATATGTCTAAATTTGTCGAAAATCTGAGGCCGGTTTTCATTGTCGCTGGGGTTTTGCATCTCAACAGAGCGCAGCAATGTGGTGCTAACACGACACAAGGCAGAGAGGTAACGGTAGTGGCGGAGGGGGTGTGAGCAATGAGCAAGAGTTCCAGAGTGTACATGGAGGGGTCTGAAAGGGCCTAAATGGATCTGCGATTGGACTCTCTGAGGTCGTCATCAACCCAGATTGCAGGCCATTAGGGCCTATTTAAAAGAATTACTTCCAGGATGCAATCAAAAACCCTGATAGGTAATCAATGGCAACTAGATCAGGGCACAAAGGCAGTCCATGCGTCTCAATCAGCCACCATTCAGCAGGACAGGGAGATCAGTACAGGCCAGAAACTGCATTCACTTTTTATAGTGCATGGACACACACACGCGTGCTGTATACACTCACAGATACCTGAGGCACATGTACGTATGCATGCAAAGAAATACACACTGTTATAAAACTGTACAGTAACTGGGAGAATACTATCTGTGCAAGAATATTCACACACACACACCAAAAGGAAGTCGATCTGCAGATGGCCATGTTACTCTGCTCTGCTCCCAGACAGTGATTTATCAGGAAGCACGTAATTCCTCCAACAACACCCACTGAGCTTTAAAAGAAGAATTACAGGACATAACAGGGAGAGATAGGAGGAGTGTTGAGGAAGAAAAAGGGAAAGAGTGGGAAAAAAGATGAGTGGCGTGGTACGAGTAATCGCAGAATAGGTAAGAGCAAAGGAAGGAAGGAGGTTGTGGACAGTCAAGTTGATTTATTAGACCTTCCAGTTAACAGAGCCCTCTACACAGGCACATACTGTACACACACATACACACACACCTGCAGGATCCAGTGAGAGTGATGAGTGGGTAGAGGTTGGTAATGCTACTCAATGATGCGTATGGCGTTTAGTTCAGTCTGACTGCGCCTGTTTCTCCAGCCATGCAGGCTCACAATATGCCTCAGCAGGCAGACAAAAAGAGAGAGAGAGAGAAACAGAGAAAGTGCCAAGGCCACAAATTGGGTCAATATGCCTGGTTCATAAACAGAGCAGAACCCTCAGAGTGGCCTAACTCACTAAGGGGCAAGTGTAGCACCCACACCTAAGCTGGAGGGACTTCTGGGTGCACACAAACATGCTCACATGCATATGCAAACAGAGACAGATGCTCAAAAATGCGCAATAACTCGATTTATTAGGTTATACACCAGTGCATATAAATGCAGAAACATATACCAATAGGAACAATAATAGTCCTGACATGATAAAACACCATCAAGGAGGGGATATGAAACACACTGCGCTCTCTGCAATAAGATTACAGTCTATCAGCCCTCAGTAGATTTGCCAGCGGGAGTCCCCAGTATAATAAAATCAGATTAAAGGACAATCATATTTATTTCTAGTATATACAATATATCAAGGTTGCTCAGTAGCTCTTATTGTGATAGGCTGTGAAAAGGCGAACCTCTGTGTACTCTCCTTCTTCTAAGTTGACGTTAGGCTGTGTTTAATGAGCTTCAGGTGTCAAGGAGTCAGGAATGTAACAGGATATGATGGCGAGGCTTATTGATTTATTGTTTTTCAAAGAAGTTTTGGTACTTTTGTTATTGCCTGGTTGTCTCCGGTAATGTCATTTCAAAATCATTTCAGGATGAATAAAAGTTGAGGGACGGTGTGTAAATGTGCTGGATAAAATATTAGGAAATATGATGACTTGGGGAGGTTAATGTGACTAGTGACACATAAACATAACTCCTGTAATAGCACTAGGAAAAGGTATGTGAACATATGCTGAGGTTATAATTCTTCAATAGCTGGTTTTACCTCCATTGTTGCCACCAGTAAAACAACCACTACCAGTTGTGCTTGTGTGACCACCAACACCAAAACACACAATACACGTGTACAGTATAAAGGTGAAGTCATACCCCAGAACTAGTACACAAGATGTGACAG
This sequence comes from Channa argus, assembly GCF_033026475.1. Lineage (NCBI taxonomy): Eukaryota > Metazoa > Chordata > Actinopteri > Anabantiformes > Channidae > Channa > Channa argus. The sequence continues at coordinate 7,767,783 of NC_090207.1, forward strand.
TAAGGTGTTTGCAGTTAAACTGCTTGTATAAATGTTGACTAAATGTTTACTGACTAAAAAGGTTTTTGGCCCAGATACTTTTCGCTCGGTGGTTAAACAGGATGTGCAGGTGTCCTTCCTCATTAATTACAACCTTCCGAGGGGTTACCAAGTAAACAAAATTGGCAGGAGAGATACATAAATTGGCAGGAGAGATACACAAAATGTGATATCAGCACACAATCTCGCAATCCAAAAGGTTGTTATCTGTGGATTCTAAAAGTTTAGATTTGATTTGTAAAACATGTTTTATGATGCAATAGGCATTACTCACAACTGATTCTGGCAGTTTAGAGAATCCACCTCTGCAGCTTCAGGGCCATGCAACTGTCTTGGATTTACAGTCCGCACATTTTAGTTCACTTTCATGGCTCAGGTATAATTTAGTCACTGCACACTGCCTGCACAGCACCAAGGAGCAATGTCAAAGTTAATGGCTAAATTGGTGAACAGGGAGGAGCATTTAGAAGCTAAAGAGCCAGATATTTTCCACAAAGATTGATGTAAATTAAAACAAAACTACATTGAGAGTAATTGTTGGATATTTATCAGACATGCAATTACAGGCGAATGGTAACATTGCTCTTCACCTTCTGGTTGTGTAGACGATATAATGCTAACAAGTGAAAATTAGGTAACGCTACTAGATTCTTCTGTTAAAAAGTATTTTGTTTGACAGTTGACAATTGTTTTACTCCTAAGTCCCAGAGTCATAGCTCCTGTGGCAAACACTGCACAAAAATAGTAATAAACTACATATCTTCTTTCACATAGATAGGTAGATAGATAGATAAGATAAAGATAATGATTAGCTACATTATCATTTGCCATTTATTTGTATGATTTCGTGCTTTCGATATTGTATATCTACAGTAGAATATCTAGAATAAAGCCTCATTTATACAATGTAAAATCACCCCTCCTGCACTGCACTGCAGGGTTTGAGGTTACTTTGCACCATAGCACCTTCCTTAAGTGCCTTCATTTGTTTGAGAAGCTCTTTTTCTTGCATAATTTTGACTCCTCTGAATGAAGTAGGCTCCATGCACTCTGCCCCTAGCCAGCTTTGTGCTTATGCAACCAGCTGTTTGTCTGCTTTGCTCATCCTGTCCAGGGAAAGCAACTGTCTAAACAGCAGTTGTATCATTGCATTGTATTGGTTACTGTCAGTACTTGAAAGCTAAAGGAAGGTTAAATGCCCAGATAGATTTACCTGAATTCACCATTGGTAGGGCAGCTGTTTTGTGCAATCTTTAAGATTGTTAGAAGAAAAAAGAATCTGTGCAGTGAACACAATGTCCTCTAACACTGTAGTACCAGATTTTACTATCTAAAGGACCAGCTTGGTTAAGGATGTGTTAACCGCACAGTTTTGTGGCAAGAAATCTGTTTTTTGCTTTTAAAAAGTTGAATAAAGACAATGACTCAACAAAAAATAAATATACAGTACTTGGGGTAGTAGTGACCCAAACAACAGTCAGTAACATTGTTAAGTTACTTGCCACTACTTGGAATAGTTACATGTATCAACATCAAGTCTCATAAAATCCCAATTGATAAGATCAAATTAGATTTTATTGGGACATGTTTTCTTTCTCATGATATCCAACATTTTATATTCATCTTTTAAACAATTTACTTTATTTAAAATGATTAAAATGATCTCTTCTTAGCTATTGATGGCAGCAGCTCAAGTCAAAAACATCATTTCCATTACATTTAGAACACGCATAATCAAGTTGTGAGAATGTGTAAAAAACAATTTCAGATATTTTATTTTCACACATCCATTGGACATTAAGGAACATGAGCTTTCATTAGAGGTTGTGATTGTGAATTTGAGGTCAACATTTATGGCGCTTAAGGGACAGTTCCAGCCTTTATAGCCCAGCTGCTAAATGTTGAACTGTGCTCACAAGCTAGTGAACTTGAACTGTAAATGCTGCTGGTGCTGCGTACGTAGTGTGCAATGGACATGCTGTAGGACATAAATCCTAAACAAGCTTAAAGATGAAACTGCAAAGAGGGTGATAAGTATCTAACACTACGAGTGACACTGTTTGCTCCACATGCTGTAGAAATTTGATTCTATGCTATTTTTTTCTTTTTTTTAGTAGAGCCGCTTGTAGCAAAAGTGGTGTGACCAAGGCTTTAGTTTGCATTTCCATGAGACCAGAGAATCTTTAACTGTATGATAGAATTACGTGATGCGGCTTATTTTCTACCTAACATCACATTTCTAAACACTGCAAAACACCTAAACTGAAAACACAAAAGCTTGATCCAAGTTTGTATTAACATTTGCCAGCCCTTTTTTTTGAGCTCAGGAAAATTGCAACTGTGCCTTAAATAATAGCACAACATGTAGAGCTGGGAGGCTCCGACTTTTCAGTCGTCCACTTGCCCACACGACTAGATGTCCCTTTCCTCTGCCTAAATGCCACGCGATTATGAGTAGTTCCAGGGTTGTGCATAGACATGTATGTGTTTGTGCGTGTGTACATTGTGTGAACAGAGAAGTCATCTTATTTACCCACCTTGGTGTAAGGGTTGGCCATCGCCCGCCCAGCTAAATGCCATGCAAATGCTGCTGCTGCCGTCAAACTGCCAATCACGCCAGTGCTGGCATTCACAGCATTCTGCCGGAGCATTTACAGCGCCTGTGATCTTTACTAAATGAGAAATAACCCTCGCCTGTCCAAGCTGGCCACGGCGTTTAAACAACGCTATCCCCAAATTCCCATTGGAAAAATGCTGTGAAGTCAAGACATCATATTGTGTCAGAGGAATGATAAAGAAAACAAAGGGGGTGGAGGGGAGGTGGGTGGATGTGTGGGTGGTAAGGGAGGTGTCTTACTCCCACAGTACAGCCTCATTATGATGATGTGATTTGCTGGTATGGCAGCAGTGGCTCTCGTCACTAATACCAGCTCCCCAGAGCCACGAAACAGCGCTTTATTAAACTTTATGAAAGGCTTAGCTGTCCAATTTATGAGCCTGCCTGCTGAGGACATGAGCGTGCAGAGACAGAGGAAACACTGCAGCACTACATCAGATGAGATTACACAGAACAAAAAGTTTTACCCCTGACAGTACTTTTTCTCTGTCTTTATTCAGAAATGCAAACACAAGAAACTGTTTTAGATTGTTCTTACAAAAAGTGAAGGAAGTCTATCAGTTTGCTTAATAAAACACGTTCTCCACATGACACATTTGAGAAACACTCGAGCTTGAATTGAATAAACTAAAATCACATCACTGTGCCACAGCCAGCATGATTTTATCGTCATTATGATATTTGTATGTTTAGAACAATTGTAAAAACTAAATTACATTATTTGAGAAATAATAAAATATAAAACAGGTGGTTAACTTAAACAACTGACAGTTAGGAAGCTCTACAAACTGACAACAAGAAGTGAGATTTGAATCAGTGTTTAAGGACATGAAAACTCATTGATCGAAACAAGGATTTTAATAATAAAGCCTTTGTCAGATCACACAAATAAAAGTAGGTTCGATATGTGCAGATTAGGCGAGACAACAAACAAGATTTGTGAAGGCATTTTAGTACATTACTCATGTTTAGAACATAGTTTAATTACTTAATTAGATCGTTTTCAGATAAAAATAAGAAAATACACAAATAGTGATGCAACTTCTGTATATGAATTACATGGTCATCAGGTATGTATATGGTTGCTTGTCATCAGCATAAGAGTGAAAATAAACAATATGAATAAACATGCTGACCATAGTATGTAGGTAAAACTGTAAATAGAAGAGGCTCCGATAAAACCTGGAAGGACTCCATATCTTAAGACCTGCAATTTAAAAAAGTATTTGGTAGGGAACACTAACAGTATTCTCTGAAGTACCAAAACACAGGACTTGAAGTGATCCTTAACAAATAAATGTTTATTAGTTGCTCATATAGTTTATAATATAATATATATATGTATATAATATATACCTCTAGTACATATTTGCATTTCTTTCAGTATAGATGGGTCCGTGAAACATGTAAAGTGAATGTAAACTGTAAGTATCCTGTAACATTTACCTTTCTAAAGCACAATTAACCATGTAATACAAAGCAGTGATTTTACTGGGTGCAAAGACATTAATCTGAATGTCGGTTGACTCTACATTGGTAGTATTGCCCTAAAATGATCTTAATTTCTTTTATGCTGTTTGGCAGTGAAGCTTTGATGTGCAGAACTTCAAAATCAGATGAATACTCCCTGTCATCCCCCAACACACCTACAATATAAGAAGGGTCGATTGCATACTTGTACTAAGGCTGATAACATTGTAAGTTATTCTTATATATTGATGGTCCGATGGTTTTACAATCATCCAAAATCACTGATATTTTCGGAAAGCGTATTGATAGTTACCGCCCAGATAATGAATCTCAGTACCTGTTCTGACACTCCGCCCTATGGCTCAGATTACTCATGACAGTCTTAATTATACACAGAAAGTGCCGACAGGGCTGTGTGCACCTCAATCCATTCCTGGTGGCAAAAAGGCCTCATTAACTCCTCTATCTTTACTGACATTCTGTTATCACACACTGACAGACACGCAGAGATAAACACGTGCATTAAATATTCACTAAAGTGTTTATGTTGGCAGAGAGACAGCCAGGGAAAGCATACAGTACCAACACATGCAAACAGATCCCCAGGCAGCAATTAGTCTTGCCCCTTGTAAGAGGCCCCTCCCTCATCTCATTTAGCCGTAGGTGCAAATTAAATCGGTTTTAATGCACTGTCACTGGTCTCTGATTGGTACAAGAATATGTCAGGGTCACATTCTAACAAAGATAGACGCACTCACTCACATCCGCGTAAACATTGCAGGCCCTGAAAACCATAATTGCAGAGCATTTTTATGTAGAGGTACAAAAGGTAGAATCTCAAGATAAGGCTCTGCAAAGTTTTGAGTCATTTTTAATACTGAGCACTGAAATGGCTGAAATAATCACACGATTGAGCTTAAAGTAAAGATACCGTTTCATTGTTCTCAGAAAGATTTAAAGCATGAATTTAGCTGATTTGTAAAAAAAAAAATGCATACATATAAAGCATGGCTTATACTTTCCGTTGGGTACCACAGTGTAAATGTCTCGTCATTACAAAAGCAGCTCACAAAAGCTACATGCTGATATATGCAAGGCTTAAGCTCTTTTTTTGACAATGATGAGATGAGACCCATGTCACACCACTTTTCAGATCTCTACACTGGCTTCCTGTTGCTGCTCGCATCAGGTTCCAAGGTCTGTCTCTTGCTTACAGGGTTGTTAACTCGACAGCTCCCGCTTACCTCAACTCACTCATTCAAGTCTACAATCCTTCTCGCCCGCTGCGGTCTGCCAACGAACGACGTCTGGTGGTCCCAGCACCGCATAGAAGACACCAAGCAAAACTGTTCAGCGCAATGATCCCACGATGGTGGAACGAGCTACCAAACGCGGCACGCTCACCTGATTCTCTCCCAATATTCAAAAAACTACTGAAAACTGAACTCTTCCGCATCTTCCTATGCACTTAAATCTTTAATATAAAAAAACAAACAAAAAAAAAAAAACCTTTCTGCTCTCTTGCACTTGTATCTCGTGAACTGTGAACACTTTTCTGATAGGACTTTGCTTTGATGTTTTCTCCTTGAATTAGATTTTTGCTGCCTTGTACCTCACTTGTAAGTCGCTTTGGATAAAAGCGTCAGCTAAATGACTAAATGTAAATGTAAATGTAAATGATGGGTTCAGGAAAGTGAAGGCTAAATCTCACTGGTTAAACATTTGAAAACCTTTACTTAGTTAAGTGAAATCAGGTTTCCGCAAAATGCACTCAACAGAAACAGCCCTTCTTAAAGTGTCAAGTCACATTTTGATGGTGGGGCAGATTGGGCCAGTACTCAGTGTTGGTTTTACCGAATCTAATCTCAGTGCTTGATACAGCGTTGACCATAAAACTTTGCTAAATTGACTCCAACATGTTATTGGTTTGTCTGGATCTGTACTTTAGTGGTTTTTGATAAACCAGATCATGTCTGACACTATGCCTCTTTCATGTGGAGTACCACAGGGATCAGTTTAGGTCCCCTTGCTGTTTTTATCGTATATGACACCTCTTGCTCGGATAATTCAGTGTTTTAAGCATGTGTCTTATCACTTATATGCTGATGATATTCAGTTATATTGTTCTTTCAGGGAGTCTGAGTTTCACTTGTTGGAATGTCTGTCTTGTATTAAGGAGCAGTTGGGCAGTAACTACCTTCAACTAAATCCAAAAAAGACAGAAACTTTGATCATTGCCCCTGATAAGAAAATTCCACAGATCATGCAACGTCTTGGTTCTTTGGGCTCCTCTGTTCAGTCAAGGCTCAGGAACCGCGGTGTTGTATTTGATCAACCCATGTCCTTAGATCAACATTCAGGACAGATGGTCAAAAACTGTTTCTATCACTTACGGAATATTTCTAAAATGACGAAAAAATTGTCCAATGTAGATTTAGAGATCCTCATATATGCTTTTATCTCATCTCGTTTGGACTATTGTAACTCATTTTTCACTGGTTACCAATCAAATTTAGAATTGATTTAAAAATTTTGGTGCTCACTTATAGAGCCCTTCATGGCAAGGCTCCTGAATACATTTCTGACCTGTTGACCTCTTATGGCTCCTCGGGAGCATTGCGGTCATCAGGTCAATATTGTATATATACAATAAACTCGGGGGGATGTTTCTTTCCAGTCATGTTGGTCCCAGATTGTGGAACGCACCACCCCTGACTCTGCGTGTGGCTGATTCTGCTGATTATTTTAAAAAGCAACTGAAGACACTCTTCTTCAGAAAAGCTGATAACTGACTGGGCTCTTATGGCTGCATCTTTGTTGTAGTTGTGTTTGAATTTATATTTGAAGTTTTATTGTCTGTAATATTTTCACTTTTTTACATTTTGTTAAGCACTTTGCGATTTTAGCTGTATATAAATACATTTTACTTACTTACTTAACTGGGTAGAACCGAAAACAACATACCTGCACAGAATTATGTCATTTGCCTGAGCAAAAAAGCGTGGTTTTTATAACAATCAAAATGAAATCACTCCTTGCATGACTTTAACCTAATTTATCACAGGACTCTGGCTTGCAAGTGTCGTCACTGACTCAGCGAAACCAAAAATCGGGTGCACAAATGCACAGTGATTCCATGACTTCGCCACGTGAGTAAGCTATAAGCACACTTGTACCACAGTGGTGCTAAATCAATGAGTGGCAAAATGACAACATAACACTCGAATCAATGGCACTCTGCGGCTAATGAATGACAAGGCTAATTGCAGGAACGGCTTGTTGCTCTTTGGTTTAGATAAATACTCCGACAAGTGAAGTGCTTTAATTATCCCCAGTGTGTTTGTGCCTGAGTGCCGTCGTCACCGCTTCACTCGTACTGCCTGCCGAATGAGACAAGCTAATTAAGAGTGATTTCCCCGCTCCCCACTCATTAATAACACAACAGCAATTAAGAGGACCTAGCGGAACACGGTGCATTTGGTGCTAACAAGATTAGCCTCATGGAGCAATGAGTTTACAACAGAGACTGACAAACACACAGACAGAGAAATGGAATGGGAAGGCCGGGAAAGAGATTCAGTTCAGGGAGAAATATATTAGAAGGTGTTGGTAAAAGGACAGAGGGTAGTGTGGATGTAAGGAATTGAAACGAGAATGGAGAGAAATGAGACGCAAATGGGAAATGCGAAGGAGAGGCTGTAGAGAAAATACTAAGAAAAAAGCCAAATGAAGTTAAATGAGGAAGACAAGGACAGCAAAGGCACGAAGCAGAAAAAAGCAAAGGACAAAAGAGAGGATAATAAAAGACAGTGTGCTTCACATTCAAACCGAATCTTTTTTTTTTTTTCTTTTCACATTTTCCAGCATGAATCACCAGAGTGGCCTTTAAATGAGCTGTTGTATAAAGGACATTCAGTTTCATGAGCTCACTGAATAATAACAGAGGCAGGGGAGTGACTGTGCACCTCTGCTCATGACAGCATTTAATTACCAACAATATTTGAGCCTGTGTGAGAGAGATTACAGAGGTAATATATTTATTCAGAATCTAACAAATGCCGTATGTAGGTATGTTTACACTCTGGTACAGGTATGTTGCATGTACATACAACAGTCAGCAAATGGAATTAGATCACTGCTACACGAATCACATGGCCAACGTGCCTCTAGTTCATTTACTGCACAATTGGTTGCAAAAAATTGCAAGTGTGTTCTCCACATTAGATCTTTTTGATTCGTTGTACTGACCACCATAAAACCATCTGTGACCTAAATGACAAGCTTAGGAACAAAACAATCTGAACAAAGGACCCTAGTGCAGTCCTTGTCCTTGTCCTTGTCGGTCCAACGTAGCTGTAGATTGAGACTCATCAGGGCGTCACATACTGATGCCACGTCAAAGCCCTTTCACGATAGCATGTGACACACAGGGTTCGACCTTCTCCGATTGGTTAGAAGTATGAGCCTCGCTCCAAATATCTCTGCACTGCTGCATTAAAATTACTTACCAAGCATCTCTGTTAAACAAGAGACAAGAGACAAATATCATCGTATATCACTATTCTTCTCAGAGCTACAGTGTGCTGTTTTTCTGGTGTCTCTCATCCGCATTGTTTTCAGCGGCAAAAGGCAGTGATGTGCTACATGCCCATCACTAAACACTAAACAGTCACAATTAGAACAAGAACACAAGATATTTACCTCAAGAGTTGGTGGAGCAGACAACGTACAGAATAAAGAGGACTAACATTCACAAAATAAGGAACTAACATGCCCCCAAATAAATGCCAATGCTCCTTTGTGTTTGCTAGATGTGTAAATAGGCAATCGATTGCAAACAGATTCATCATAACACCTCTAAATGTCAATGCTTATCCTGTGAAAAATCAATTGATGCAGGTTTACTGATCCACTAACAAGTATACACATACATTTTTTTGTAATTGATTTGTACCAGGTATCATGTCAGACTGGCTACATGAATTTTTCCAATAAAAGTCTAATACATGTTCTGTACTGTGGAGAACGTCTTGCAGAACAGAACTTAGCAGTTCCAGGCAAAAAGAACAAGGTAGTTCAAGCATAAACAGAGAATTCAGTGATCTTCTTCTTAAAGCATACAGCATACAGTATCTACAGAAAACAGACTCAGAAGCAATGCAAGCTATGTGTGTGTGTGTCTGCAAAAAGATGTCAGTCACAGTAACTTTTCATGCTGCAAGCATGGAGCTCTTGACAAGAGACTCAATCAGCAGCACTAAAGCCTGCCTCTGCCTCCTGTGCCTCTGCCACCCTACTTTTGTGTCGACTAATCTCCACTGTAGGATGTAGAGGAGCCATTTGATATTGTCTTCCCCGGTGTTTTTCATTATCACCGTCTTACTGCAGCCTGCCGGTGGCATTACCTCGACATTAGTGGGCTTGACAGGATGAGAATCACCACACAATCCTGTCACAACCTCCCATCTCTGCTGTAACCCTACTCGCATTTCAAAGACCCTCTGCCTCTTCTTATCTTTCACTTGCCTTTTCCCTCCTTTCAGGTGGATGAACAGCAGGGTCGTGGACAATATTTTGGGGGGAAATCATTGAGAGGTTAGACAGATTGTCTGAATCCAAAATTCATTTAGAAAGCAGAGTATTATGAACTTGTCACCTGGGCAAAATCTCCATTTGAGTTCTGTTTTCTCCAATCTCCCTCACAATCATCCCTCGACTCAAACACAGAGGAGATGTTGAAAGAGTCTTAATTTAACAACTGTCTTAGAATCATCTAATAAGGTTTTTTCTCAAAACAGGATTCAGGAAGACTTTTTGTACACGCAACCAGCAAGGTTCGTTCAACGCAGCCATGCACTTGCAAAAATGTACAAATTGTTCACAGGTTTGTTCTAATTAGTGCACGACTCTTATTCATTACTGTGCCCTCCTGTGGCTTTTGTAGCCAACAGCAGCAGATTTTTTTTTCTTTCCGAATTTTTAATAGACTGTACATTCTGCAGCTTCATATTCCAACCACCTAATGAGCAATCATAAATCTGAGTCTGCACAAAAGTGTAATTTTTTTTTCTTCCCATGCATTCTTGCATTTACAAATCCTGATTCCTGTTCATCTCTTCTTTATCTAATGAAGATAAAAAGCAAAATTGAGAGGAAATATCTGAAACTAACTCTTCCCAATTTTGCAGTATTTACTGTCCTTCGCTCGCCTCAGGTAACAGTGATAACTGGAGTTCCTTAGACACAGCTGCAAATGTTTGCATCACAGCATATATTCTGTCTCTACACCAGACCAATAACAAAGTATTTATTTTAACCTCCCTAAAGTATCTAAAGTATATTGCAGTTTGTTATTATTATTATTATCATTTATTATTAAATGACCATAAATTGTAGGTCATATGACTGACAACTAACACACCTTTAATGTTACGAGACTATTGTGAATGATCTGTGATCACATGAACACTAGGTGTCACTTAACAATACAACGTAGCTTCAGCTACTAGAAAAGCACCGTGTATCCTGTCTGACAGCTCCCGGCCCCCACGTACAGTACATTCAGAGTTCCATGTCTTGCCTTGTGTCTCTCTTTTTAGACAGACACCAGCCACAACCAATAGATATAAACACTCTTCTGCTATGACTATGATAAATTCAGAGAGTACACAGTGATCTACTGTAAATACTCTTCTGTATGAGCTTCTTGCATTAGAGCCTTTTTTTTCTTTTTTTTTTTAATTTTAAGATTATAATTATTCTCCTTTATGTTCTGCATGTTTGACGTCTGTGACTTTGTGTTACTCTACTGCTGCACAAATAATTACCCTTTGGGGACAATAAAGTCATGAGTAATTGAAGTTAGCATTTAGCCCAAAGCAGCTTTGTGACTCTTTACAGCCTCAGGGCTGGAGGAGGGTGTCAAACAACATGTAGAATTATGAACAGCACCAAACACATGCACAAATGGAAGCTAACACTGTGAAGCCATGTGTAGAGATACAGTGCCTGCACACAAAATGAACCAGCAATAATAAAGGGAGGAAATGAGGTCAGATTTGCAATGATGCCCCTAAGAAGTGACAAAGAAAGATCATTGATGACTAGGCAGAAATAAGCATCATGTAGTTGATGGGAAGACTTGGAACTTTCAGGGTCACAGTTGAAAATGGCCATGAACTAAGACAAGCTGTTAGTGAACAACTTGTGTTTCAGCTGCTATAAATATGAGAGGATTCATGAGGCTGCGTCTTCCCCGAATACCCGTCTAGCTTAAAGTAATACCTCACTCTGGCAGAACATTTTTACCTTTCAGCACACAAACCTTTGCAGCAGGTCCAACATCTCCGGCCCTGGGGATCCACAGTCAACACCAGCATTCACACTTTCTCCCCTGCTCTCGGTATTGGTATTTGCTAACAGCCAAAATTACTTTTTGGGAAGAATCATCTGGGATGTTATATAAAATAATAACTGTTGGATCAACTTTACCTTGTGTTTCATTACATTTCCTAATGAAAGGAGAAAAATAGCTGCTTTTTTTCTGCAGTCACCGGGTAGCAGCTTAAGGGTCTGTTTCAGAGCTTACACTTCATAATCACATACAATTAAGTAGCTATGTGGCCTAAACTGTATCAGAAAAAAAGACCTTAATGGGAAATATATTGCTTCTACATAAGTGGGCCACAACATAATACAGGTGCTAAGCTTAAAAACAGGTTGAGAGGCTAACAGTTCAATTCCTGCTTATTGCGCCCATACAACCATTCATGCACTGATGCAACTGTAAACCATAAAAGATTAAAGCAGTGACAAAGCGATGAATCTCATTCTGTATTAACATAGCAACACCTAAACATTAATAGCCTTAAATGTAAATTATTCCAAGTAAACAAATGGCATTTTTGTGTCTAATATGACTTTGCTGTCAGAGACTAATTGGATTTATAGAATTGATCTGCACATTTGCTTTCTTTTTATTTTTGGCAAATCATTATGCCACAGATGTGTAGATGATTTCATCCTTCATTTGAGGGCCCATTGCCTGTGGTGGCGCATTGACCTTATCAGAATAAAACACACAAATCAGCTTGTATGTGTTATTGTACAGAAAACTTAAACAATAAATTGAATTTCCTTAATTTTATTCTATAATTGTAATAATTAGTAGTTGTCAACACAATTTAATCAAAATATTATCCCAATTAATTTTCATTGACTGTGGTGGGCAATTTCAGACATCACTATAATGAGTCAGACCCTGATTTGATCACCTTCTCATTTGTTGATGCACACTTCCACCTAGAGGTGAACTGCAGAAAAAATATTTTCTAAGACAGATTTTTGTAAAAGATGCTCAGTACAAAGAGCAAACATTGCTCTGATTAACATTTAAGAAACTTTATGAGTCAGTATCTGTCAAATCTGTCATTAAAACATACTTTATATCTTAAGTGTATTTTTTTATATTGACTGTATTGTGTTGCGTTTACTTGTTGTTGTTGTTGTTGTTGTTGTTATTCACAGTCCAGCACTCAAATGTCTTCATGGAAACCTCTTTAATATGAGTACTGCGCTATTATCTTCTGTATAAATACAGTCAAATACCAGTGGACAGAAAGGACAAATTTAATTAAAAAGTGGACAAACTGACTGGGAGACAATATTATATGCAAAAAAAAAAACCCAAAACAAACAAACAAAAAAACCCCCAGTGTAAGACACTTATCTTCTAACCAACACAGAAACTTAGAACCAGTAAAACCTGAAAAGAACCTTGAAAAGTGTATATATGTTTTTCATATTCAAGCAATTTAAAAAAATAAAAAATAAAAATCCCGTGGGCTTTAAAGGCCACAGAAGCTCCCAAAATTAGAGTAATTTAAAGATAATGTGACTAAACGGTAAGGAAGTGGCGAAGTTCACAGCACCGATGCTGGTCTGAACACTCACATACAAAGCAGAGCAGAATCCCACTAATAAAGCAAACATAGTACAGCTCACATAACCCTAAACCTGCACCAAACTTGGACAGAAGTAATCTCATCTGTCTCTAGTGTTGCCTTCCAGGGAGGGCAAAGGTTTAGCTTCAGACACACAGTCAGTGCTCCTCAAGTTTAACCTGTTCACTCCTACATACTGAGCTGTATTTGCTGTCAGAGAGGTGACTGCTGAACCTCATAGGGAAAACAATTCTGTATGTAAAGAAGCTGCACTGAATATTATAAACAGGCTAAAGCCAGCATTTTCACTGTCATAGGGGTGAAGGATTATTTGTTATAGTGCAGTGAGGCTAAAACCATGTGCAGATCTATTTCCATGGCTAGCAGCGGTTCACCAAGATGTAAATTACCAAACATTTCACTCATTAACCTTAGTGACGGTCTTCACATTTCTGACAGCTAAAGAGCATCGTTTCCTCATCTGCTGACTGTATTATTCAATTGACGAGGAAGATTACAAAGTATCATTTTGTGAATGAGAGCTCAGTCTCCCTCCTTCTCAAGCTGGCTGGGGTCAAAACTCAGTTAGCATATTGAACTCCGGGTGAAGCGAAGGAGACAGGTCAGTTCAGCAGAGGGTGTGTGAGACGCACTGACACACCCTGAAGTGCACTTGAGCATCACAGCAGAGATAATACAATTAATCGATGACTGTGTTCTGGTTTCTCACTTCACGCCATTGGTATCTATAGTAGCCATGCAGACATTTCTGCCTTTTAGCTTGCAGATTTTTTCCTGTCCTTGGAAACGGCAGACTGACAGAAAAAACCCGTAACACATCTGTAGAACTCTTTTTTTTTTTGCCCTTGTTAACCACATGAACTTGTAGATATATTAAAGTTCATTATGGAATATGGTACCTCAGATATTGTAACTAAAATACTGAGGAAAAAAAAACCCAAAATTACATTACATGAGTTTGGGGAGACCCCGGTTTTCCAGTTTCCTTCCTTGGAATGGAATGGAATTAGGTCTGCATCTTAAAGATCAATTGGGTTGTTGAGCACTGGTTAATAGTTAGTATAGTAAATTAGAATTTAAAAACAGCAATTTAGATAGGAAATTCCAGTTTATATTGCCAGATCAGATATTGGAATGTTAAGATATTGGGAACAATAGGAATTAGCTACACTATGTACATCAAAGCACTTTTAGTTAATCTATTTGTTAAAATAATAATTCTGTTAAACACAGATGTGATTAAGACGTTACTGGCAACAACAAAGGTAAAAGCTTATTAGAACAACTAATGGGGGCCAGATGGTCCACTTTCCAGCTCAACTAGTGCTAGATAAGAGGTTTGTTGAAACTGTGCTGTAGCAATGAGGCTGACGTTTAGCCTGTTTTACTGGTGCTCTTTGAGGAATTCTTTCATATAGGCTGACAGGGCTTCAGTGTCCTCCAGCGTCACAGAGTTGTACAGAGATGCCCGAATTCCTCCAACTGACCTGCGGGAGGAGATAAATCGTCACGTTAGAGGTCTTCAGATGCAAAGAAGCAGAGACTGAGAGTTTTCAGCTGGTGTTACAGTTAATGTTTCTTTACATAATGGCACTTAAAAAATCCGAATGCTGTTTCGCTTTAATAAACCGTAAAAACAGCAGCTGATGTATCATCAAGAAGCAATAATCCCTGTTTTAAAAACCCCAACCTGTGTCCTTTCAGAGATATCATTCCACGTTTGGATGCTCCATCCAGAAACTCCTTTTCCAGGGCTTCATCTCCCTTGTTCTTCCCCACACGAAATGGTATATTCATGCGGCTACGACAAGCCTCATCTACGGAAGAGCTGGACACAGCAGAGAGGGGTTATGTTCATTTTTTACCTTATTGCTTAAACAGTTTCTTCCCTGTTACTGTCATTGTAAGTGTGTGCAGATTTTGTACAATGCATAAAATAATAATTATGGCAATAATAATAAAAACTGTTTCACATGCCCTCTCGTCTTTCCCCATTTTAACTCCTACCACTGATGTTCACCAGTACTTACACATAGAAACCATCAGAAGCATTGATGATGTCATAAATCATGAAGGACTTCTGCTTATTGAGTGTTTCCATTGCGGTGCTGCCACCCTGGCTCCTAATCCACTCCAGCACCAAACCCATGATGTAGATACTGCAGCAACAAAATGATGAGGAAGAGGTGACAAATATTCTTGCTGTTGTTTGTGTTTGCCCTTCATGTTCTTACGTTTAAATGAAAGTATGCATTTTAAAGGATTTAAAATTCTAATATTAAAAATAGAGTCTAGTGTACCTGAAACACGCTGGCGTGTTGTAGAGGGAATTCATTTCAGCTTGCACTTTGTAGTCCAGAATGATTGGACAATCTTTCAGACCGTAGCCCAACAAGTCCTCTCGCACAATGACCACAGTTACACCGGCACAGCCCACGTTCTTCTGAGCCCCAGCAAAAATAAGTCCAAACTACAGAATGCAAAAGGACACAAAAACACTTGTGACTTCTAGGCCAAAAACCATTGCATTTGGCTCAACTCAAACTCAAATCTGTATTTTTACGGGTCCAAAAGGTTTGTCCTCTGTACAGTGGCCGTTTCATATTCAGTAGGCTATAATATCATGCTATCTTCAGTTGCAGCAAACTACGTTTTCTGAGAAAGAGGATTTTTCTGTGCACCAACCTGACACAACATTAACGCCAACTGATTTTAATGTGGTGGTGGACAGGGGTCAGCAGGGAAAAAAAATACATGCTGGCCATGACCGACAGATGTCAGAACACAAAGCTGCATGGCCACAGACCAACGAGTGGTCTGAACGCAGATCCCTGTCCATCACAACATTAAAGCCACCAGAGGACATTAACGCTCTAGCTAATTGGTGCATATCTGGGGAAATTTGGGGAAGGGAGGTCCAGAAGTCCAAGAGTCCTCACCTTTGACACATCCACAGGTCGGGAAAGGAAATTGGAGGACATGTCACTAACAAGGACAACCCCGTTTGTTTCAGGTATGAAGTTGTATTCAACACCATGGACTGTCTCATTGCAGCAGTAGTAAACATAGGAGGCCGAGGGGTTCAGGGTCCAGCTACTAGGGTCAGGGATTTCTGCCGGAAGCAAAATCATTGTGGTTAAAAATAAGGCAGAACATTTGCACAGATGCAGACGAGTCAGATGCATTCAGGGAATCATCATAGTTAAAGGAATTTAATCTATAGGGACAATGGCAATATTTATTATCAAGTCATCTGACAATTAAGACATTTTAATCTGGAGCAAAGTGGTGAAATGACACTGCCACACCCACTTGATTATCATTGAATATTATCACTGAACAAACGACCTTGGGTATTTATATCACCAGAGGTGGTAAACGACAAGACCAAATAAAGCAGTGGCTCTATTGTTTATTATCTAGCAGCTTGGACACAAGAGATTTGCTTTTGGACTGTCCTGATTCTCCTCTAAGACTTCTGCCCATGCACAGACTCACTTGTGTAACTATCCAACTTTGCATGGACAATGTTGATTTTGCCGTATTTCTCAGCTTCTTTTGCTGCCTTTGCCGACCAGGTGCCGGTCACCAGGTAGTCAGCACACCTGTCCTTCTTTAGGCCAATTAGGTTGAGAGGAACAGCGCTGAACTGTCCAGAGCCGCCACCCTGCATGAACATCACTTTGTAGTTGTCTGGGATATTTCTGGAAAGACAAAACATCATGGTGTTAAACAGTGCAGACACAGCCACATGCAGCAGTGAGCTCAGAGAGTCAAATACATCCCACTCAGAGACACAGCTATCTAATTACTTACAACAAGTGTTGGATAAAGTGGTGGTGATGCAACATGCAATAATTTCTTGTTTCTTATTTCTTGTTGCATGCAGTGTTACAACAGCAATGCAGCACTACTGTTCCAAACGTGAGTGAGGAATGATAGAGTAGAAACCATGTGGAAGAAAAAAAACAAACAAAGCCAGCACTTACAACAACTCTCGCAGGAGATTCTCGGTTTTACTGAGGATTTTGTTGAAGTCGGATGATCGATGACTCATCTCTGGTTTGAACAGAATCGAAAACATTTTGAGTTTAATCTCACTGTTGTGGGCATTTACTCACCCTGAGCAAAGGCCGATTACGTCTGGGACATTCGGGACACACTGGCACACATGTATAGCACACATGCTAACGAGGGAGGAAGGAAGGATCAACTATGAGGCTACAGGATTCCGTTCAGCTGTTGAGGCGCTTTGACTAGAATCAGTCTTATACTGACCCTATTAATATCAGTGAGGGAAGGCTGCATTCAAACAGCTCTCTGTATACCGAAATACAGTTCCTAATAAACTGGCAACTGAGTTTATGTATGTTCTGATCATGAGGACTGTTTCATGATACCAATAAATGCAACTGTGGGTTACTTACCAAGAACGCTAATACCGGTGGCACTGTAGTTGAGCAGCTCCTTCTGTGCTTGGAGCAGCACCTGCAACAGGTCACGGGTTAAATATTGCTTCTGAGATGACAACGCTATCAGAAGTTCTGATGGTTTTACTGGTTGTAAAGAACTTTAACTTTGCCATTTGAAGTTGTTCATATTTCTTGTTTGAGAAAGTTCTGAGCACAAATTGACCACAAGGAGGCGTAAAGGAACCTCAAAAAATATAAAGAACAAAGACCTAAAAGTATCTAAAAGTGGTGCAAAATGACCCCAAACAGGCACAAAACAGTCAAAGAATAGACTAAAGACTCAAAACAGATCTGAAATTAGTGGAAACACAGAAATTCACATAAACCTTCCAAAAACATAAAGTAAAATCACTACAAATCACCATTTTCTAATAATCCGTCCATTAGTGTACTTGTCAAATCTATGTCTTAGACTGGGCCTGTTCTTTCTACACTGAACCCAAACTGGAACAATGTTTTTGTCTGCGTCTGTTTCAGGGACCAGGATAATGGGGTGTCCTGCTTTGGCACAGACCACCCCCAAAAGCTGATTGGCCACCTCAGGTGCCACCCCCTGCCCAATTGACATGGTACAACTTTCAGTGCAAAAGAGAAATGACCATATTTGAGTTTTATAAATTTTAAATAGTTTTATAAACAATTTTATTTTTATGTACATTTAAGGTGGTTTCATACATTTTCCCAATAGAATTTTGTAGTGATTGCAACTGGGCAGATTATCCCTGCAGACTATTAGCCCATAAATATACAGTTAGTCATTTACTTATTATTTTAAACTTTTTTAATTGTTTTCCAAATGTGCCACCCTATTTAAAGCATGTGCCCCAGAGTCTGGCCACCCCCAATAAAAAAAATCCGCCCCTGGCCTGTTTCACTCTAAATGGAACTTTGAAGTTGTAAAAAGGAGAGTTTTGATTTGTTTTTCTGTCTGACAGTGTGCTGTTCTGCCATCTAGGGGTTAAATCTGCTGCTGCCAACGAAGCACAAAGGAGCAGGTTTCCACATGAAAGAACGAGGCTGATGCAACTCAGCTGAGTTTTCATCCTGCTGGAGCTGCTGACAGGCGCCAAAGCCATCGTTCTCTCACATGGCTGCATATCAGCCTCTGTGGGAACGAGCTGGAAACGCTGAGGTTTGAACGCAGCTTTTAATCAGAAATGCGCATCTTGCAAAGATAAAAACAAAAAAATCCGCCCCCATCACACACGACTTAATAAATGTCCCCGTGAATGTGACATATTTGCGTTAGTTTCCTATCTCATCTACCACACAGCTCGTCTCATCAGCCTTTTTTTCCACTTTACACACGCAAATTAGCATCTACACTTACAGATTGGGGAAGTTTAGCAGGTCCAGCACCAAAGTTGATGATTTGTTTCGGCTCCATGATGTAATCTGGTGGATGCTGTCTCGGTTTGACTCAGCGATATGAACGATTCCCCCCCCGAACTGGGCTGCAGCTCCAGCACTCTTCGGTATATTCTTTGGTATCAAACGTTGCGTTCAGGGACTTCTCGTAAACTACTGTACTTTACTAACATAATAACTTTGTAGAGGCCTACTGCATGGAAGCTGCAACAAGGATTTGATTAATCGACTAGTCTGCCAGTTATCCGAAATTATTCTGCTATTGCTAATCAAGGAAACAAATGGCAGATTCATTTTACAATAGTAATTGCAGCCCTGGTGTCTAAATAAATAGCAGCCTAAATATTTAGAGCTCATTATGAAATAAAAATACATACATAAATACCTTTTCACTTGTGAGTGATGATATACTGGAGGCACTGTATGAGGTTTGACAATGCTATAACAATGTTTTTCTGCTTATTGTTCGTTTTTGGCCCCACTATTAAAGGTGTGAGCATGATTATGTTTCCTAAATAAAAACAAACAAGAAAAGAGAAAAGTCTTCATGTGGATCACGACTTTCAACGTAAAGATTAGAGCAAATGCCTGAAAACTGAAACATCTTTGTGTGTCGTCCTGTTCATACTGGCTGTTAAATGATGGCTTCCTAATTTGCCTTTACTGTAACTGATGGAGGGGGGATCAGCAGTCCTCTCCCAATTCTGTGCAAAAATGAATTCAATCATTTACTTGAGGTTAAAATGTGGTCACATCAAGTGGATGTCTTCCAAAGTTAGTTAGTAGTTTTTTAGTTGCCTGTAAGTTTGTGTGTTCTTTCTATAGGACAGGTTTTTTTTTCTTGAGCTGCAAAAGAAGCAGTAACAAAAAGAAAGAAGTGAACATATCACCCTGGTTTGTCTAACTCACTTTCCTAGTTCATATGGGCATTTGGTTTTTGCTGTAAAGCAGTAGTGAAAATGTGCAAACCAATGACTTTAAATTTAGATGGTATCACCCTTGATACTGTTGTGTAAATTCTTCAACACAAATTATCAGCTGTAACTTTATGTAGTTTGACCTTTGGGGGCCTAAAGTTCGAGTCTGCTGCCTGTTGTGTAACTGTTGTCGTGGCATTTTGCTTTTAGTGTAATTGCAAAATCGTGACAATCCAAATATTTTCGGTATCACGTGAAGGCAGCACGTTGACCAAAAAGCTTATCTTGCCATCTCATTGGCTCTGTTTGATCAACCACTACCATTGGAGAATATCAACTTAGATCTGCACTGATTGGCTCCACTGTGACTCGTGGACTGAAAACTTCAGTGCAAATTAGCTTTTAATATTCATGCATTGCTGCTGTGTGTGAACATACCTTTGCAGCCAAATCACAGCTAAATTAAAGGAGAACTCCAGCAGATGTAGCATCCCAGAGAAAACGTCTTTAAAACAGTATGTCCATAAATTTGCCTGTTTGTCGTTTCCGATAAACACGAAAAGGAACTTTCACTTTCACAAATCTTTTAGGTAATGTAGAAAACACCTTCACAGTATCAGATGTAGTCAGTGGGTCCTTTGTGCGAATTTGGGCATTACAAAAATCCCTGCTCCGGAAGGTTGTGCTTCGGGGTCTTTGCTGATGCTGGAAATTTTTGTTTGTGGTAAACGATCGTTGATCTGTGCCTCTGCATTTACCATATTTTTGAGCAGAAAGTTAAATCTAAACTGAGATGAGCCTGCCCCTAACAAAAACAGAGGAACATAAAAACGTGTTACCATTATTCTTCCTTTGTGTTCCTTTTCTACTATTCATATTCTATTGTGTAAATGCAACACTGCTTTCTGCTTGACATCAACACAAGTGCAGATTATCAGCATACTTGTGATATTAATTGTTTTCCCAACACGCACAAGACAAGAGGATAGACTAATACAACTAGAGCTTACTTAATTAAAATTTAATTAAAATACAAGGAGTAGACAACTGTCAACCACAGTTGCATTTGGTGTTTTACCACAGGATGGCGATATTGGACAGATAAGTGATCTGGTTGGTTGGTTTGGTTGGTTTTAGATAACGTGCAGGACATGCATAAGGGGCTAGAGGTTTTATCATCTGATCAGCAGAATTAAATGTGGATAACCAAGTGAAAAGCAGCAAATGTCTGTTAACTTCTATTTAAATAAAACCATTGAGTTGCCCTTGATCAAGGCTCTTCAGATCAGGTCAGAGTGTGGTTGAACTGGGCAGCCTCCAGGTGTGAATGTGTCTAACTGTGGAAATGTGGTCCTAAAAAAAAGAAGAGGCCTCTTAGTGATTTTCCCTAGAAAATATACTTTAAAAAAACATACGCGGTTCCTTGAATTTGTAGAAGCAATCTACTAAGCTATTTACTAAGCATCAGTAAATATTTGAGTAAAATCAAGATCTCTGCTTGTTTGTCTGTTTCTCTAACCAGAGACCCACTGTTAGATGACAAGATGTCTGCATTTACATTTCTTTACAAACTTTACAGCTGTGGTATAGTTTTATTCACCTCCTGGAAAATGTGGCAAACATCATTTTATTTCAGCATCTTCTGACATTTATGAAAGACACCTGAACGGTTTGTCCTTTTCAAGAGATAAAATGGAAGGCATCACTCCTAGGTGTGTGTGTGTGTGTGTGTGTGTGTGTGTGTGTGTGTGTGTGTGTGCCAGGGTGGGCTGACTGTTCCAGCGGAAACTATAAATAAACAATGTGTCCAAACGCCCAGCATGGCGTTCAGGACCCAGATGAAAGAAAGTGCATCTCTGCTTCTCCTGTGGGTGCCTGCCGATCTATCTCTCCCACTTCTTGTGCATCCATGTTTCCCGGCCTGACTCTCCGCCTCGTGCGCCACAGAAACACAGCAGGGAAGGCGTGCTTGAAGGCTTTTCTGAAGTTGTTGCCCATGAAAGCATAAACCAGAGGGTTGATGGAAGAGTTGGAGTAAGACATGCAGTGACCCCAAATCTTTAGCTGTGAAGGTGAAATTTAAGACGCAGTTAGATGAACTGCATCAATCTGTGTCACAGTTGTTGAAGCAAGAGTGTCAAATGTTTCTCCCATTTCCTGATACATTCCCATTCAAATAAAATCACTGTCAATTTACAAAAATGTATTATTTTAATGTAAGTATTTCCTGGCAGTATGTAGATGTGGTCAAAAAGTGAGTCACATCATGTTGACTTTGAAAAAGGGACCAACTTTATTGACAAAACAAATATAATCTGGTTATAATGAGCAGTTATTTTAGGATAAGTATGGCTGAAAGTCTCAAGATTGAATTTAAATCTCATTTCAAATCTGTGTTTTTCAGCTATAGTCTATTTGTTGACCAGAGAATTTACCCAGATTCCCCTGAAAAGACTGTAACAAGGTGTTTATGGTGTGTGTGTTTAGATTTGCCTGAAAAGAAACAAAGAAGTAGTGAATTGCATTGCAAGGGCGGAATATTAGTGCAGAACAGTTTTGTCTGCATATCTCAATGATTTATTTGAACCTGGCAAAGGTGGTAGAGCAAACTCTATGCTCAAATGCAAGTATCTGCCTAAAAACATACTCCACTACAAGTACAAGGTGCACAATAAATTCTTTCTTCCAGTACAAAAGTATATGCTCCAAAATGTCCTTAAATACAAAGCTCTTAACATGAATGTGGAAGTCTTGTTCACTTTAATTTGACAAACTCTCAAAGATAAAAATTGATAAAAGATAAGTCATGGTAATTCGCTAAAAAATTGTACCAAAGTTACACAGCAATTTGGTGTAGAATAAAAGAGCTTCAAACAGATTTCAAGCAACTAATGTACTGACAGGTGATAAATCTATAAAAATACATTATCATTTATTAGGTAATTAGATTTTGTATTACGCATCCACACCTGCAAAAAGTAACTAGTAAATAAAGTTGTAAATTGAATATACTCAATTAAAGTATTAAAATTTTAAAAAGTACAATACTTGAAAAATGTATTTAGTTACTAGCTCTGGTAATTGGTCACATCCCTACATCAACCACCACAATCGACAGCACAGTCTCATTTAGTTAACCACCATGGAGTGTAAGTCACCTTGTATAGAACATAACTGCGGAGGCCAAAAGCTTGCAGGAGGATGCAGACTTGGATCGGGCCCCAGCAGATAAGAAAGAGGGCCACCATCACCACCACCATCCGGGAGACCCGCGCCCGCATTGATGCTGCACGCTCTGTCTGAGCCTGGAGCTGAGGTTAGGGAGACTTTGCAATGTCTTTGCAATTAGCGGAAATGTGAGCCCCCATATTCACGCTGGGGATTTAATGAGTGACAAATAACTGCTGTAAAAAGAGAAGCTACAGTATAAGTCCACATCTCACCTGGAAGCTGCTGTCAATGGGATGCACACTGGGTTGACGTATGCGCTTGAGCATGAAGGTGTAGCAGGCAGTGATGGTGAGCAGGGGCAGCAAGTAGACGGCAAGGAAGCTGTAGATGATGAAGGCTCGCCGGAGGTGGACGGAGGGAAAGACCTCACTGCAGTAAATCTGAGGTCCAAACCAGTATCCGGCCTCCAGACGCTGGTACACAGCTACAGGGACTGACAACAGCAAAGAGCCTGGAGACGGCAACATGACGCAACTGAGTGAATTGGAGCACGATGCTCATCAGTGATCTCACCTGTTGTCGCTGGATGCTGACTCACAAATTAAGTAACATGATTATTTGAACTCTCCACTTTTTTCACACAGTAACATAGAAATTCTGTGTAGTCTTAAGGTAAGTACAGGATATAGTATTAGGGAATGTTTCTGTGACTGACAGGTACCTCAGTGCATCACACTGGGTTTTGCTCTGTGCTGAGGACAGAATATGCATTGTTTGACTTCAGAAAACTCACTAAGTTGCAAAAAGAATAAAACCAAAGTCCAGAACATTATTTCAGAAACTCAGACATTACGGTTTTTTTTTCCACGGTTTTGTGGCCTCACATGATAGTGAGGCCACAAAAGCCAAGAGAGAAAGGTGTATAAAGAATAAGTACAGTAAGTTACTGAAAGAAGATCTAGTTTGATGATTAGCTTTCTGCAGTTTACCAGCTTCATTTTAATGCCACAAATAATCCAAACCATAGAGGTTACTGAAAGATTAACAGAAGCAATACGTTTTTTTTCACCTGCTCATTGCAGGTGTGTGTGCGTGTGTGTGTGTATGTCTGTGATACCTATCCAGATAGTAACAGAGATGGCCAGTGCCATGCGGGGGGTGCGGTGTCGCAGTGACTGCAGAGGACAGACAGTCACATAGCAGCGGTCGACACTCATCGCTGACAGAGTGATACATGTTGCCTGAGCTGTCACCTGAAATACACGTGGTAGGTTTGTTTCTGTTCATTTTACTGCACAAAGACAAAATTCTTTTTTTTCTTCCTACACAATATTTACTGTACATTATACTTTTAAGCTCAAAAAAAACACTTGGATAGGTTGTATTTCCTCCAGTAAGTTGCATTTCCTCCAGTATCTCTTCAGCAATTCCAGGCCAGTGTCTGTGTGCGTGCGTGCGTGCGTGCGTGCGTGCGTGTGTGTGTGTGTGCGTGTGTGTGTGTGTGTGTGTACCTGCTGAAGGTAGTTCACCAGTCTGCACATAAACTCTCCAAAGATCCAGCTGGGCAGTGGGTAAAGTGTAGCAGTGAAGGGCACACAGCAGACCAGGAACAAGATATCGGTCGTTGCCAGGTTTACTGGGGGAGGAGCATTAACTCATAAACCGGGAAATGTCATTTATAGCATGTGAATGTTCAAGAAGTGTGTGCAGTCTTGGCCTTTAAAAGGTAGTACAGCAGAGGCATAGTTCTTTAAATTGTTATAAAGGTTACATTAAATACATTAAATACATTTATTTATTTCTTTTTTCCAGTGATATAAGGACACAATAGAAAAGATGTTACCTATGTAAAAGTTAGTGACGGTCTTCATCTGCTGGTGCTTGGTGACCACATGGATGACCAGCGAGTTCCCGACCAGACCGATCAGCATGATGAGGCTGAAGAAAGTGGGGACCAGCCAGGCGTCGACCATCACCGGGGGCGTCTGTCCCTCAGCAGCCACGGACTTGTTGCATTCAGCACAGCCAAGACTCTGATTGGCTGCTGATTCCACCATCACTTTCATAAATCCAAGCCACGAGTATTTCTGTGGTGCACATACATAACATGTGTTTGTAGTGTCTGTTTCTTCAACATCATGCAGATTTAAAATTTAAAAATGTGAATTTGAATTACAACTAAATTATGCCACCAAAGAATTATTTCTGATTACCTTGGATTTCTGATTTTAGACAAAGCCAAATTAAATATTGAATTAAATGTCTCTTACCTGTGTTGTGCCTCTGCTCTAAACAAGGGATTGTGATGAGCTGTTCTCTCTTGTCTTAGAGCAATGCAACTGGAGGGGTGGAGGTGGGAGGTGGGAGGTGGAGTCAATATGCTTTGTGAGCATGTTGAGAGAGAGACTGGGACACAGAGCTTTTAAACAAAATCACCTGAAATTAACTAGAACTGGGAGCTTTGTAAAATGACAAGCTGAATGTGAAATGACCACATGGCTGCAAATCAATGTATTAGTTTTCTAAGTCAAGCAACGACATTTTGTTTGGATAAATACAGATAAATATGACTTAATTATGCATAAAGGGGATTGGGGAGAATCAGTCAGTTCAAATGACAATAAATGAACTGAAGAGGCAGCTGTGGGGTTGTGGTGACAGTACATCTTGATCGCCCAACACTTTCAGCGTAACAATGACATAACAGTTTGTTTTGGCAGTTTTGATTTGACAAATCTTCAACATGAACAACCTGAAAATGGAATTACAATGAAATAATGCTTGAGTATGCAAAAACTTTAAAGCTAAAGTATGTTGAGGTCTCTTGGCAGATCTGCATCTTTACAATGACTTCAACGGTGAATGGGCTCTAAGTCTGGATGTGTGTTAGAAATAAAATATTATTCCTGATAATCATCTGCATGCTCGGTTTCTATTCTTTTTGAACATCTGCTACCCCCTGGTGGTCTTTCCATGCCTTGCAGGTGGTCAGTCAATGATGTGTTTTCACTTTTATATAGATGGACAGAGAGATGCTTTTTACTATAAACAGTATTTCCCTGAATTGTTTGTGAAAAATCTAGCTTGTGCTTTACACTCAGGTTGCTTTACAACAGGTTGCTTCTGGAGTCACCAGTGAAAATGGTCATCCATGGTCTAAAATGGTAAATGGCCAATTATGTAGCACTTTTATCCAAAGTGCTTTACAGTGTTGATTCCCATTCCCCAAACACACACAGATGGCAGTGGCTGCCATTTAGCCAGGAGCAACTTGAGGTTCAGTGCCTTGCCCAAGGACACTTTGACATGTAGCCGGGAGCAGGGATTGATGACTGCCTCACCAACAGAGCTACAGCCGCCCCTTCACATTCATACAAGTTATGACAAGCACCTTGCCCTGGCATTTGAAAGCGTTTTGGAACTCCGTGTTTTGTTAGAGGGACCTAGAAAAAGCTTTATTTGCAGGTCTGTCAAATTCTTAAAGAAACATTCTTTGGCTGAGCCTGGTGAATGATCCATGTTCTTCAGTATTCATCATATGATCAATTGATCCCTAAAAAGATGGCCTCTCACAAAATTACTGATTATTTTGTTTGATTGTAATCTACGTTTTCGAGTTTAACATAACCAGCTGCCCTTAAAACTCTACTGTCAGAATCCTCACTCTTCTTTTGATTGTCCATGATCCCAGATGCCCTTAAAAACAAGTTGAGTGAATTAACACAGCTAAAGTAAAAAAAAAATTGTAAAACCCCTAAAAAGAGAAATGATTAACAAATCTTTCAAAATGTCTGTAGCTCACTTTCCTTATGCTTAACTACAAAACAGACAAAAAGCAATGAGTTAATTTTCTGCAGAACGTGACACAATGTAACATCGACAGAGAATGTATCTGGTTAGAAACTCAGCCATCGCTATGGTGACTGGTCATTTGACTTTTCACTTATCAACAGGTTATATAGTCAAATTGGTTCATATAAAACAGTGACCACATCGATTAGTATTACTGGATTTGTCTATTTATTATTTCATATTTACACATACATATTGCACAGGTTACAAATCTTAAGAGCTCAAAGTTTATACAAATGAAGTCCTGGCTTTGATCAAGCAAAAAAAAAAAATCAACATAAACCTCAAGTACTCTTAAATGAGGAATACATGTTTTGTGCGTTGTAATTTTTGTGCGTCTGTGCGGTTCAAGGGGAGGGAATTGCATTCTTTATATTTACAAAGATAAATATACACTTTGTAATATCTGAAAAGTTAAAAACGGATAAACCAGTCGACACTCAAACTTTTCCACCTTTGCATACTGCTGGTACACGATACTGGTTAATATGCTGTCCTACAGTGACTTTCTTAAACAGCTAATGATGCTCCTAATGTCTATGGTTTTTGGTGAATAAATTCAAACTTGAAAACAAAACGTAATAGTATCGTGCTTCAGCCTCAATGCTTTACCAACTTAAACCTCTCAGGTTAAGTTAGCATGTTCTTGGGCCATGCTCTACCATTTCCTGCAGGGTTCAATTCCTATAAGAAGTGTGTACATCGGTAAAATGGCAGCCAGTCACCAACTTAAAAACACCCTGCTTCTGGGGACCTTTTCAGATGCAGAGCTTAGAATTTAAAAGTGCAGCTGTAAATATCACAAGTATCTGAAACTAAAATATTTCTGCTGAGATGTCTTCACAACACACGTTTTATTAAAATTGGCCTGGAGGAAAAGCAGTAGTAAGAACTGAGGCACCTCCTTAGAGGTTTCCTCAGGTCTGATTTTCTCATCAACCTTCTGTCTTCTCAGTCTCTATGAATGGGATAGGGCTTGTATAGGAGCGGGGGGGGGGGGGGGAAGAGGGTCCATGATGCTCATATGTTGAAGCTCTCTCCACAGCCACACGTGCCTTTGATGTTGGGATTGTTGAAGACAAATTCACTGGACAACTTTGACTCCACAAAGTCCATCTCAGTTCCCAAAAGGGTCAGCTGAGCCTTCTTCTCTATGAACACCCTCACACCTGCAAAAGATAAAGCATCTGTACTCCCACATTCTAATCTTAATGTTAATATCCAGCCAAAATGTTGTGGTTTGGAATATGCTGCACTCCAAATACACAGACAAAAGCACATTTTATTAAATCCAAAACTGCCATTTCTTGTTCAAAATAAAAACTGTTGTTCAAACGAAAAATATGTTCAATCAAAAATAAAAATTTAAATTCAAAAAATAGATGAATACCATACAAAATGTGTGCAGTGGATCATTCTCAGAAACAAAATCGGAATTTGTTCTATTTGACTTAATAAGCGACATTCAAATTTCCTCATGGTACGGAAAACATATTAAGACATGGTTTACCATCCTGTAGTACTTCCTCATCAGACTTGTCTTTATCCTTAGTGTAGTCCAGTGTGTACGTCAGTCCGTTGCAGCCACGAGTTCTCACTCCAACCTTCAAACCAATCTGAAATAAAGCCATAGCTATGTTCACACACTTCCTTTGGACTTTTGCAATAAGCTGTTGACACACAGAATTAATGGGAGTTGAAGTTGTGTGGATATGTTTAATAATATCGCAGTTGAATTAATTAATATTATTCTTCTTATAGCAAAGTATAATTTCTGGGCTCATTGCTATAACTTCTGTGACACAGACTAATGTAGAGCACATAGATTTGTTTCTCTACAATAAAATTTTTTCAGCATTTCAAAAGGTAAAGACAGGTCACAGACTCGGCACGAAGCTGCATCGGTTTGTGCTTACTTGCTAGTTTGCCGTGTTAGGTACATAAACAATAACATTTAAACTTAAAAAAAAAATACAAATATCTAAAACAATATCTGTTTTTATTTTTTGATATAGCTGCGGTTTTTGCCATTAGATATTACACAAGATTTCTCAAACAGGA
Organism: Channa argus; assembly: GCF_033026475.1. Taxonomy (NCBI): domain Eukaryota; kingdom Metazoa; phylum Chordata; class Actinopteri; order Anabantiformes; family Channidae; genus Channa; species Channa argus. The sequence goes on from NC_090207.1 coordinate 7,796,713, forward strand.
TCTTTAAATTTAACTTCAACAAATGTCTTGCCCAAAACAAAGTAGCAATAATGGTGACAACCTAAACCAGAAGACAGTACCTTATTCTAAAAGCCAATTTAAAGAAATCTGGTGCCATTTGGTAGGAAAGAATAGAGAAGCCCCTGTTGTTTAATGAAATTATGTTTTAGTGAATGGTGGTAGTATCAGTTACTCACATATTCCGGCTTATCCTGCAACAACAACCTGATCTTGTTCACAGCTGCTGGAGTCTGCAGAAAGACAACAGAAGATAAAATGCTAGTAAGTAACAGCTACAATATACACTGGATTCAGATGGAATCCATGTATTCTGGAAAACGGAAAGTCTACCTAGCCGACGAGCAAAGACAAATAAGAAACAGACCACAGAGCTGGTTTGAGTTTCTGTGGTTGTTTTTATACCTTTTGCCTGATTTTAAAATCCCTGTTGCAGGGTCGAACAAGCCAACTAATCTAATAATCTGTACAGCATAATGCAACAGCCTTCACCCCCTGTCACCCCCGCTCTAACTGAATGGATGAGGGCACAAAAGTGGGATCCCATGTGAAAGACTCTGGAACACTGAGATTAACTACAACAGCCACTTGATGATAATCACTTCTGGCTTTTGTGATCATCTGAGCTGCTGATGCCAAATCCCAACTGTGCCACAGCCTGTAGCTGTTTCATAACTGAACTATCACTATACTATGAAACAGAATTTTCCATTACTTACAAATAGATCCTAAAGTGGTGTATGACAGCTAAATAATACTTGGCAACATTAATATTTATTAGTGACGTTAGCTTCTCAGATAAAGAAATTAAACACAGCAATACTCTTTAATGATACATCATTGGCAGTTGTCTCCATTTTGAGGGACGACCCACTACATTACATTTAATGCAACGCCCAAGCTTTATCAGTTCAAGGCAACATACAAACACACTATCTTGCTTTTGCAATGTCAGGAGAGCCTGTCAGGCTGATATTCACACCCATCAGACCATGACTCTGCTCTTACAATTTGGTAGCTATTATAACACATTTCTATAAATTATTTGTAATATTAAGGGGAAATCCACAAATTCTACACATTCAAACATTCGAGCAAAACTCTGCTAGTGAAAACATACACACACACATATATATGTATAGCCCAGGGGTTTAAATATGTGTTTGTAAGGAAACAACCAATAAAATGCAAAAGTATTAGTAAAGATGGGATCTGCATATAGCTTGCTAGGCACCTAAAATAGAGCTAAACTGATAAGTGGGTGCATTGATTAGTCAAAATCAATCAAAAGATGAGAGTTTCCCCTCTTGCACTTTGGTTGTCATATCATTGTAAACTCCGTTTTTTAGTTAACATTTGAAGTCACCAGGTGAGCAATATTTGTAACAATTGTTTGATGACGTCACATCAGCGTATTTAATCATTTAAATGGCCCATATCTTGAGAGTGCACAGTTCAAACGTATAATCACTTACATTAGCAATCATACATCTTGCCACATAACGTTAAGCGCTTTACCTCGCAATTTACATGCGATCAGTGGCCGCAACTGGCGAACTTAACTATCGATGACACATTGTGTCAAGCATCAGATTAGCCTAGCAGCTAACCGTTACTAACTTTAGCGTCATGCAGTTAAGCCCAGAGCTAGCGCGATCTTGCAACCTACCGCCATACTTCTAACCACCAAAGTGCGTCACACAAACACTTATAAAAGCTCATAAACAAGACGAAACGTTCAATGTTACGGGAACTTTACATAAACGCACCCGCAGTGGTGCCTAACGTTAGTCAGCTAAGTTAGCTAAAGCAAGTCCAGTTTAAGTCACTGGCCGCTGATCATCACACTTTAAATTAAGACGGAGAAGCTAGTGAGCTTAGAAGCAAGGACTGTAACTTACCAATGTCAGCGCAGCCCTTGTAGGCAGTATCTTTCTTTTGTTGACCGCTCGGACAGTAGCTCGAACTATGGAGGCAGACATGTTTTTACAGTTAACTTGACAACACTGAGCTGCGCAAGCGTAAACAAAACATTGTAACCGCCCCAAGATCAGCGGCCTGTTCAGTGATTGGCTAATATTATGACTGATGGGCGTGACAGCTAATGTAAACCTTCCGACCTTCAAGAAAGTCTGGGACCAAGTCATGCCGAAAGAAATTTCAGCGGCCAAAAGCAGGCTGAACTCAGCAGGCTGAACTCAGCAGTCTGCATTTCAATAACCGACTCATTTATTTATATCAGAATTGTAAACTCAAACTGAGTGTGTACCTGAAATAAAAAAAATGTCCACAGTCTTGTGGAAAGAAAGAATTTATGATTGAGAAGGCATTAAAAAATAGACAGGAATACCTATATAGGTGCATTGAACTTTTGGTCAAACTCACAATCAGGCCTTAAATCATAATGTAAAGGGTCAGGCCATGGGATCACCGATTATCAGGTGACAAGTCAGGTAACAGTACAAAGATGAGCACAGGATCAACAAACCACTCTGTTTCATAGCAACAGGTTGTGCCTTTCATCCTTGTCCATTCAGCCTTAGATGGCAATAAAAGTAGTCTGCCAGGATTCCATATATTAGCGGTCCACATGGGAAGTGCACCAGGACTGCACAACCAATTACGCCTCCATTGCTGAGACAGGTACTTAGATAGGGGCCTAATAGGTTCCCAAGAACACATTGGCCCCTATAATTCTCAAATGAAAAAATTTTGGCACAACCAGTCCCCCGGCCAACAGCCCTAATACTGTGTCAGGATTGTTAAATTAAATGAAATGACAAAAATACACTGTTAGAGTATTAGATAAAGTAAGGAAGTATGTTCTACTTAGTTTTCCAAGTTCCCGGTTTTATTGTCTGGAATATACACAATTTTAACATTGTTTGTACTGCCTCTAAAAACAATATATTTTGTAATTTTTATTTTATTTTGTATCCCTTTTTACAGCTGAAATATAGGCCATCATATTAGTTAAGTGTCACCTGTAAACGTCCCAAAGATTTGACGTTTGTGAAAAAAAGGCACTAGAAATCATGCTTGAAATCTCTTTTGTGAAATCAGATTTAACAAAACAACATTGACCAAAAGCAAAAAAAATTCTATAGAACACAGAAAGACTACACCCTCAACTTTCCACAACTACAATGCATCCAGAACGTACTCTCTGTGCTTAACTTTTTCCACATACACAAGAAAACAAGTATTCACCGCCTTTACTTAATACTTTGTTGGTGGAGTGCTGCAGAGATGGTTGTTCTTCTGGAAGTTTCTCCTCTCTCCACAGAGAAATGCTAGAGATCTTTCAGAGTGACGATCAGGTTCTAGGTCCCCTCCCTGATTAAGGGCCTTCTCTCCATTGCTCAGTTTGGTCGGCTGGCCCACTCTGAAGAGTCCTGGTGGTTCTAATCTGTTTAACTTTAACTGTCACTTTTTAATTTAAATTTGCAAAGATTTCAACAAACTTATTTTATGTTGTCATTATGGGCTATTGTTTGTAGAATTTTGAGGAAAATAATGAATTTGATCCATTTTGGAATTCAGGTTGTCAAATAAAATGTGGAAAAAGTTAAGTGCTGAGACTACTTTCTGGATTCATTGTAGTTGTGGAAAGGTGTACTCTTTCCATTCTCTGTGGATTTTATTTTGGTTTTCATCTCAATGTTTTCTGTGGATTTACTTGATCAGCTCAATTCTGGAGTGGACAAAAGCATCCAACAAGTCACATTATCATTGTAGAACCTTACAAGTAAGAAGCTAAAATTTCTTTTTTTTTTAAGCCAAGGTCCACCTGTAGGCTTGTCAACCAAATCTCTCATTTTCTAGACAAAAAATAAATAAATAAAAGTTTGCAGAGCTGATCAGAGTACTGCTCCCACCAACAATAAGGAACTTTTACACTGCTGTATATTGTGTTGTAAAGATATTAAAGAAATAAGAGTCAAGATGTTTTACACTGGGATTTGATTTCTATTTAATGTATTCCTGTTGACAAAATAAAATGCAAGCCAACACTTCCTGGCAGGACTGGGGTTCCTCATTAACAAAATTAAATGTCCCTTTGAGTTGAACAAATAAACAAAGCTGGCATTAAAACAAAGCTACTGTAAAATATGGGAATTCATTACAACACATTTGATATTTAGCCACATTAGAATAAACCAAGACTTCATTATTTCTTAATTTGAACAAGCAGGTCTTTGAGACATGAACTAGCAGCAACATAATTCAAGAGTTTGAACTCTCAGTGCAGCTACAAATCTGGTAGTTTAACAACAAAATTAGGTTTTGTAGCAAACACATTTCTCTCCCCACTAAGCCAACACGTTACATCCAGTTTAAGAGTAAGTGAACGCAGCATTTACAGAAGTCTATGCCATCAGTTTGATCAGCCCATTTCTTCAAACCTTAATCACAGAGTGTATGGATGCTATGTCCACTCCCACACACATAGGCCAGGGTTAGCTATGGAAGTACAGTTTTATTTTCCATTCGCACAGATAGTTGAGGGTCATTATGTATGAGAGACGGATCACCAGTCTCAAAAGTTATAATCATCATCCTGGGAAAAAAAAATAAAAATAAAATACTTACAGGGTGAATTTTAACACTGAGATGCACAGAGACATGTTGTAGGAGGAGCCAGAGAGATGGACATCAGTGCAGAGGATAAATTAAACATTTAAAAGAAATTCCTTTAAAACTGCCCTAATTCCCCCCCCCCCCCCCATTTAAATGTCAACATAACTAGAAATTCTAAAAACCTTGCAATTATAAAAAAAGGACTTAACTGATGATTGACTTTTTGGTTTCCTTTGAAATTACTGACTCTTAACCAAGTCACTTGACATAGTAGACAACTCACTACCACCATGTCCAATTCTCTTGGAGCCGTAGTAATGTTTGCAAAGACTAGATCTTACCCAACTACAAGGACAATTTTAATTTACAGACACTTCAAGTAATTACATTTCCCAATTTTACACTGAATGTGCAACAACATTGCTGGAAATATAATGAATTTAAAAGTCATCTGGCAGTGTACGTAAACACATATGAAGTGCATGCACTAATGGCTTGTCTTGTTAAAATGAAAGGTTTAAAAACCTCCTCTGAAGAGGAGAGTTTTAGGGGGAAAAGCAAACACATAAAAAGGCCCTATTTGGCTTCAAGTCAAGGCGTCCTGGCTTTGGCTTTTTACAGGCTCCAATCGGCCCAACAGTCCCATTCAAATTTAGTGGATTCTGGACTCTGGGTTGCTGTCTGCTTAGACAAGAGAAGGACACGTGGCCTGTTGCTCATTCCACTGGGCTCTTCCTGTGACCAGAGTGACCCAAATTTCGGCAGGCTAAACTACCTGAAACAAACCAGAATGCAATAGTCAAAATGTATTCCAAAGGTCAATTTCAGCTCACACCAGCAAGTCTTGTACATTAAAAATATACACATATCTGGCTGAATGAGAACATGTCAGAATACTTCCTCTTGGTAAATTGACAGCTGCCTCTGCTTTATTTATACAAAGAAAATATATAGATTCTTTCAGGTCACAATTACAGCCACTCAGAGAAACGGAAGAGCACTGTATAGTAAAATGCAGATATAAAGAGGATCAAAATGCAAAACTTTGGCCAAGACATCAAGAAGCATGCACTCTGTCCAGAGAAAGATGAATCAACCTGATCCTGCTGGTTAAATATCTTGCCCTTAATTTTTCTGCTCACAAAGCCTAAAACAAAAGAAGACAGTTGACTCAAAATACAACACAGCTAACAGTCTTTACTGAAATTCTTCAGTAATAAAATTAAACAGAGCATTTTCTCTACATATTATAAAATAATTATAGTTTAAATTAGTTGTTGATATTTGGCATATAAAAAACAAAAAAAAAACAACAAAAGTAAAACAACAATGAATATGAAATTTTATCATTTCGTGGAAAATAACTCACTTTGAATTTGATGCCAGGAACATAATCTCATAAAAAGTTGGAACAGGGGCAACAAAAGGCTGGAAAAGCAATTGCCGCAAATCAAAAACAAATGGAGGAGCATTTGACAACTAATTAGGTTATTTGGCAACAGCTCAGTAACATGACTGGGTATAAAAAGGAGCATTTCAGAGAGACAGAGCCTCTAGAATGCAAAGATGATTCAACAATCCACAAAAAACTGCGTCTAGAAATTGTGGAACAATTTTAGAAAAATGTTCCTCAACATAAAATAGTGAAGACTTTAAAGATCCCACATCTACAGAATATTATATTAAAAGGTTCTGAGAATCAGGAGGAATCTCTGTGCGCAAGGGACAAGGTCAAAGGGTCAAAACTGGATGTGCATGATCTTAGCCGAAAAGTACCTAGGAGGTTTTAGAGCAACATATGCTTCCATCCAGACATCTTTTTCCAGGGAAGGACTTGTATACTTCAGCAAGACTATGCTAAAGCACATACTGCATCCATCACAACAGCATCGGTTCACAGGAGAATAGTCCGGGTGCTGAACTGGCCTGCCTGCACTTTGACCAATAGAAAATGTTTGGCGCCCAGGACTGTTGAGCAGCTAGAATCCTGCATCAGAGAAGAATGGGACAATATTCCTCTCCTAAAACTCCAGCAACTGGTCTCGTCACGTCCCAGACATTTACAGACAGTAGTTAAAAGATAAGGGGATGTGACACAATGATGAACATCACCCCATTCCAACTTTTGCATCAAATTCAAAAGGATATATTTTCTATGAACTGGTAAAATTGCTCAGTTTCAACATCTGATATGTTGTTTTTCTTCTATTGTGAATAAAATATAGGTTGATGGGTTTGCAAATCAATGCATTTTGTTTTTATTTACATTTTCGACATCTTCCCAACTTTTGGGGAATTGGAGTTTTACTTACACAATGAACCAGGCAAGTATGAGAAAAAATTCCCTTGTGAAATTAAGAATTATCAGTTAAAGTACACAGCATTAAATCACAGCACAGCAGTAAATATACATACCTGCTTGAGGACTTAATGTCACATTTTGTTTCATTCTCTTCTTCTCCTCTTGTATAGGCAAACCCTGATAAGACAAGAGAAATGCGCCATGGATGTAGCAGTGTTCAATGCCGCTGCCACAGTAAAAACACATTTAACTGAATTTTGTTTTTTGTACGGCCACAAAACAGATTTTTATATACCTGTTTCTCTTTGTCTCTCAAATTCCTCAGGTGGACTGAAGGAAAGTTTTCCATCTTCACATTTCCTAAGGATTAAAAGATTTAAGTTACATGAACAACAATGGATAATAATTCCTTGTACATGGTATTATTAATGTAATAGAAAGCAAAAAGAGAGTGAAAGAGAAAACCTATAAAAGTTTCAAAGAAATACCTTTTTGTGGCTTTTAAAATGTACTTTAAAAAAATAAATAACACAACGTGTGAACCTGCAGGGCTTCTGTACAGATGACAGTCCTTCTTAATGTGGGCAGTTGATCCACAAAGGAAGCAGCATCGTTTCTCCAGTGTATCTCTTTTTTTCCAGTGATCACTTCGTCTGATCTGATCCTTTGAGTCCTCTATTTTGTCTCGGAGCTGATCCAGCCTTTTCTCAAAATCTCTAACGTGCTTGGACCTGACCAAAATTATCCACAAAAATACAACAAGCACATAGATTAACACATAGTCCAAATTATTCATAATTAAACATTGTGACAGATTCATACATGTATTTTCATTGTACTTACTTCTTCCGCATTGGGCAGTCTTTCATGAAGTGGCCAATCTTGCCACAGATGCGGCAGCAGCGATCATTGGGAGCCACCTCACCCTCAGTGAGCACTTCAGGATCAAAGAAATACTCCTGAACAGATCACAGAGTCAGCTCTTGGATAATGTCACCAAAAAATGCAAATGTGGTGTTTAGACAGCAAATACTAACCATATAGCTGGGGTAGACTGGAGGAAAGACTTTGACTGGGGTGCCGAACATTGTCCTGCCATTGATGAAAGCCTTTATGATGAAGTTAGTCACTGTTTTAATGGCAAAAAGACAATTTTTTTTTTCAAAAGACAGAAAAAACAATTTACAAGAAAAAAAAAGACAACCACTCAGATGGAAATTGTCATACTTTTTCGGGACAGACCAGCACCCAGGTTATGATTCAAGTCAAAGGGATCTGTAATATAATTAAACAGAAAGCACAATTTAACAATGAAAAATACTTCTAAAAAACTACATAAAGTAATTTCAACTCCGTGTAATCGACTCTGGTAAAGCAATTTCAAGTGTCCCTGTTGTTTGATAGGGGACCGATCCAACTACTCATATGTCTTATTATTGTGGTTTTTCAAACCCTAACGCCACAAGCTGACCTTCAATGACAATGTATTTGGATGTCCACTGCTTGTTGAACGTGGTGAGGCGGGCATGCTGTCGGATACAGACAACATGCTCTCTGAAATCAAATTCCTCAGTGTAAAAACGGAGCAGGCCAAGCCACAGCTCCCCCACCGTTTCAGTGTTTGTTGCATACTGTGGCCAACGACTGGGCTGCAGGTGATAGAGGACATAAATCACATGTTATTGAGGTGTGATGGAACACACATTTTCATCAAGTGTATAAGGTCACACACAGATGCTTACTAGTGTTTTTAAATCATCAAAGAAGTACACATTCCAGCCATCAACTAGCACTTCAGGCTTCTTCTTTCCATCATAAATCTGCAACAGACAAACTACAAATTTAGTCAAAAGGGATAAAAACATTTCTTGGATGGGTTAATACTAAACCCTTGAGAGGCACTTATACCTATTAAAAAATGCAAAAATTAAAAACAATGTTATTTGAATTAAAATAAAGCCCTAGTCAAACCATTTTAAACATATCACATGTACCTCTTGCAGCACAGGGATAACTGGTGGGTTTCTTTGCTGGAGGAAATAAAGCACCATAAGGGTGTAGGCATAGGACGATAAGCTGCCACGTGAAGCATCCCCAATGTCACAAATCTGTTTTAAATGTGCAGTACAGGACAAAATTATGACACAATAAAACACTTAAATATAATGACTTAATGCATTACAAAGATGCCTTGGCAGCAAATGCGTGAAGCATAATCACCTTGGCAAAAACCTTCATGACATAACAGAGGATCTTCACTCTCCTGTCAATGGCAGCATATAAAGCTAGCAGACTGGTGTTGTGTATGGCCTGAATAAAAAGCACAGCAAAACAAGTTATGTAATGTGAACAACGTGAGAAAACATAAGAGGGAAAAATTAAAACAGGTAGTAACAGAGAGCTCTACCAGTGTGTTGTAAAGGCTGATGTCTCCCTCTAAACCAGTATGAACATGGTAGAACTTCACAATGGGTACTTTTGCTGTAGTGATGGGCAAGATGTTCTTTAAACCTGGTGACATTGTGCAAATGGGGAGAATCTTTAAGGGTATACAATGACAATTTCAGTTTTCAAGAATCTCTCTCTCTTAACTGTTCTCTTTTACCAGGAATCACGGGACACTGGGGGACATTGTTTGACTATTCACTTTCATAAAATTACTTTCTGCCATTCCCTCTACACTGAAAACAAGATTGGTTGTAAGCTTACAAATAAATTGACAGTCAATGTTGGGTGGGGGGAATCCTTACCTGGGTGTTTCTTTAGCAACCTCGCTAGACTTTCAATGATATTGATGCAGTCAACATCCTGTGGAAACGAAAACAAATCTTACCAAATAAGAGATTAACCTAAACATAAATCCATCTACAGCTACATAAGTGACTAAATGCCTTCAAATTTGCACTGGCATAAAAGGATACTTACATTTATGGTCTGCTGCCCGTCCAACACCATACATATGTCTAGGTCACTCTGTCTAAACCCAAAGCCATTTTTTGAAGATCCAAACAGTTGTAACTGAGCTCCTGTGCAAAAACATCCCTTGTGAATTTCTTCCTACTCTACATATTGAATTTAGATAATAAAAACGTACCATCATAACTTATGTTTGAAAAACTACAAATGCTAAACCATAAGATGGTGGTATACTTCACCAGCAAACTGTCGTCGGACAAAGGTCTCCAGGTCTTTAAGGATGTGCTCTCTCACTCTTACTTCCAGTTCATCTGGGGCAAAGTCAGCTAAAAAGCAAACAAACCAATGGTCAACATAAGGCCAATAAGAGGATACTGTGGGTATGCAACTCTTAATCTGTGTATACTGCTTGTGTATAGTTAATGGAGAGTAAAAGTTACTTTAAGCTATTTTGTGAACAAGTCACTGGACAAGAGTGGAACAATGGTCCTAGTGATTTGTCAGCCAGTTTTGCAAAAACTGCAAATAAAAATATTTTATATTAAATATTTAAAGCTACAAAAAGGGCTATGAACAACATTTGAGACCAGTGTGGAACCAGTTTGAAATTTGAGACAAGTGAACTTGGTGCTTTTTAAGCATATCCAAGACCTGAAGATACAAAATCAACCAAACATCCCCCTACTCAGGAACAGGTGACATTCATCAAGTTGAAACACACAAGGCTGTGCAATTAAGAGAATTTGCTGAATCTGACTTGGATCATTGGGCCACTCAATTGAAAATACCTCACAGAAATAAAAACAGACATTAGGCATAAGAGCACGACAATCTTCTACTCACTATAGCACTGCTCACAGACTTTGTTAAGCACAGTGAGAAACTCCAGTGTTATTGGGGGTAAAGGATCCAGCTGCACTTTCTTGAAATCCTCTGGGCAGTCTTTCTTCAGGTGTCCATCACGCTTGCACAAGCTGCACACGACCATGTGTGACTACAAACAAATTGAAAGTTAGTTTAACTTAGATGGTGCACACAAACATATGTGCCACAATTTATTGTCTAGTTTAAACTTAGTCACCTACAATACAAATTAAGACAAAAGTAGAAAATAATTACTTAGGTTTGACATTTTTTGTAGGAATAGGAATTGGAATAGGAATTACCTTTCCTCTAGTGAAGGCTTGCCTAGTAAACTCATAAGACAACCTGCACTCTTTTGGCTTTTTATTTTCTTGACTCCCATATTTAGACGTGTCTTCTAAAAGTGGGGGTGATACACAGGCAGGCACCACCTCCACCTCTTCCTCATCCACCGAACCAGGTGTGTCCAAATCTGGACCCTCCTCATCAGACAAAAGCTCCTCCCCAGAGATCTCATCCACTGGGAATATCTCCTCCTCTTCTGTGGTGAAGCTGTCTAAATGACATCTATGTGCATCCACATCAACATCCTCGTCCTGCTCCTCCTCATCCTCAGAGAGACTGCTTTTGCCCAGGTCCACTTTTTCCTTCTCTCTCTCTTCATCTGAGTCACTGTATCCTTCAACTTCTTCCTCTTCTTCAATAATGCAGTCAGAGTCTTCTGGGCCATTTTCTACCTTTTCACCTTTACCCTGACTTGCAGGCAGTGACTCAATGCTGAGGTGGCCAAAATCTTTATTCAAGCCATCGACGTTCGCCCCTTGAAAATGTCCTTGCTGTGTATTGCGATAATGTTTTGTTGTTTTGTTGAGTGGCAGTGCAAAGTACTTGTATGTGGTTTTGAGGCAGTGGAGGATGTACTCAAATATTTGCTGGCTGTTCACGGTGCGGGCCACATTTCTTTTCACAGCAAAAGGGTCTGAAAGACATTATTACAGTGTTAAAGAAATCAGTTCTTTCATGTGTTAAGCAAAAATTTTGATTTTTGGATAGAATTAAACTCAGCTTCAAAAGCTGTATTTCATTTTAATGCTGATCATTTGTTACAATTTTGGCACTTGTGTAAGAGCACTTGTTCTGATGTATAAAAGCTTTAACGGGATTATTATAGAAACAAAAAGCAAATATTTTTAACTTGTACTACAAATGGGAAAACTTCCAACCCTCCACAGCTATGCGTTTCTTTGGCCAGTCTTTCATCTCTCGGGAGAGGACAGCACTGGTCCGCACACTGATTACGCTGTCAGCCATGTTAAACTCCAGTGAATAAAAACGGAGCATCTCAACCCAGAGAAGCCCAACTTCAACAGGTAGATGAGGGCTCTGAAATACCAGTGGAACCTGCAAGAAAACAAATAAATAGTGACATGATACACTTGATAGTACTTGTTAGAATAGTGGCTTAAAGTCTGCATGATGCATGTTCTTAAACATCAACACAATCCATGCTCCATTTTTGTCCCTTGTGGTATACTTTGAGTACTTGACTACCTACAAAAGTTAACATTGGCACCATAATAAAGCACCTATTGTATTAGCTGGTTCCACATTTCAATTTTGTCTGTGATTAAAAAAAAAAAAAAAAAAAAAAAAAAAGCTAATATAAAAGCATTTTTGATCTCTCTCTCTCTCTCTCTCTATCTCTATCTATATATATATATATATATAATATCTATATTATCTATATCTATATATAATATCTATATATCTATATATCTCTATCTATCTATATATCTATATATCTATATATCTCTATCTATCTATCTCGATAGATCTATCTATCTATCTATATCTATAAAAACATTTAAATTATCTTTCATGCTCACCTTTCCCTCTATATAAGATCCCTCTGCTGGCTGTGATGATTCTTTAGAGGAAGGGGAGTAAGCCCAGTGTACATATCCATCCTCTACACGTGTGAGACTGAAGCCCGACAGCCTGCTAAGTGAAAACATCTTAATCTAAAAGACAATTGCATGATTAGTTTAAACTGAAAACAACTACCAATGACCATATACTGTAACTAGTACTGCATTCTATTTCAGGCTCAAGAACACAAACCTCTGGGTTCAGGTAAGTAGGCAAGAGGGGCTCTTTGCGTTGTTGTAAGAAGTAGATTACCATGAGGGCAAAGACATATGGTGGCAGCCCACCTTCCTCCGTGCAGTCAATTTTACAGATCTAAGACAGAAGCAAAACTATTCATAATAAAAATAAAATGTGATGTTTAACACACAAATCAGGCCTTAAGAGCCCTGTGAGAGATTAAAGTCTGAACTGGAAACATACCTGGGCCCAGCGTCTAAGACACAAGACCAGTGGGTGGAGGAGAGGCTCCTGACTTGCTAGAGCAGAAAGATAGGACGTGGTTTGGAACGCATTTTCATTGCCTGCACTCACTTTGCAGATCAGGCCGCTGTTGAGAAAAATAAAAGCTTTAGGATTTATTTGTAGCTCTATTTCTTTTTGTACATAAAAAACATTCTGTTGGGTTAATTAGGTTCATGTTCAAGCTGACTATGATGGTTTCTCTAAAATCAGAGGGTTTAATTTATAAATAAGACATTCAAATTATGCAGTAACTGAACACTTGTCAGAGATACCCACCTCTTTTTGTCTTTGCAAATGACCACAGGCACTCTGGCATGAAAGTCAGCTTCCAGATCAACAAAGAGAGCTGAAGACAGAAAAAGTAGTGTTAAATATAAAACTTCCATGACATTTAAACTCATGATTGACTTTCCTGTTGTGGAATTTGGAAAATATTTGACTCACAGCTGACAGAGATGCTTTCCTTAACCAACACCAAGACATCTGGCTGATGCATCTGTGAATACATTTCATTTCAAAGCCTTTATACAACATAAACACAATATATAAAAAAAATAAAAAAAAGAAATGAATCTGGCATTTCCTACAAACACAACAGCCACATGTACAAAACAAAATTACTGAATAGCACCAAGAGCAGTGCATAAATATTTGCTTCTTAAACTTTTAGAGCAAAACACACCTTTCTAACCAACCAGCAAATCTAAAATTATTTCAGAATGATATTAAGTTTTGGAGCAATGTAATTTATTTTAACATCTCAACAATGTGCTGAGCATGACATCATATAGCAAAGACTGACAGAATACAACAAAAAGGTACAGGGAGCAAGCAGATTGGATTGATTTCAGGTGTCATTCTAGCACTAGCTTAAGTGCATATTGTAGCTTTGCATAATCGATTAAGGAAAACATTGTAAAACAAAAAGGTATGCCCCCTATCAAACGCACACTGGGTCTACTCACGTGAGGAGGATACTGGATGTCAATGTTGACATCAGAATCTTTAAACCCAAACTTAGTGCAAGATGATCCATATAGCCTGAGGCGAATCTCTACAGACGAGAAAGAGGAAATTATGGCATTAACATTAAAGCATAATTCACAAATGCAAAGAAACCTGACTGTCACAAAGGAAAAAAAATCTGACTAACTATGGGTCAGTTACGTGTCCTACGCAACTCACCAGGCAGGACGGATAGAAGCAAGTCTTGCATTATGGAGACCACACACTGTCTTCTCTCAACATCCTGATCATTCATCCCATTTTCCTGGACAACAGCCTCCAGTGCAGCAGTCACTGCAATGATCTGCTCTGGGTCTGGAGGCATGATCTCAATCAGCATTACCTGTTCTTGCCTCTCCTATAAACAGAAGCGCACAAAAAGAAACAGGGGTTTATTGTGGCATCATTTGTCTACACATGTTTACTATACTCCTGGAACGGCTGATATTCGAAATAAGATCATTTCTCACCCGGGCCCTTTTTTTGTGCCGTTTGTCTCGAATATGCCTGTAAGCATCAGAAACAGATTCCAGGAGAACGTCACACAGAGTGCAGGTGTAAAGTGCACTGGGGTTGCTGTGGGATTTCTGAACAAATTTTAAAGAGGAGAAATAAAAAAAACATTAGATAATAGCTACAAAACAATTATAGATTATCTTAACTTAACCTAGCTGTATTACTGACGTATCAATGCAAATATAAATTATAAATTGTTCATTTGAACCACCAATCAACAAGCTTGTACCTTTTTCAAGCAGTAGATCTCATCTCTGTTCAGCCGCCTCTCTGCCTGCTGTAGGGTGCGCTGCTCTTGGGCTGAGAGGGGGCACTCTTCATTCACAAGGCTCCTTTTCTCTTCAGCAAAAGATTTCTTCTTGTTTCTGTTTCTGCGTCTTTTCCCTTTGGAAGACCATACACACGAGGCAAAAATTACAAGTGATTATGTTTTCTTGGAAAGATTTTAAGCAGTGATCTGTACATATCAAAGGTGATGAGCACAGCCAGTTTATACAGTCTGTTCAATACAGATTTTGATAAACTATTCATCACTATGATAAGGGTAAAAGTTACACTCAATGCACAGTTTTTAAACCATGATCATTCCGACTGCAATCTGGTACAGTTGTTTTAAGGTGTGGAGATTTCCAAATTCTTACCTGATTTATGGATACTGCCATCAGTGGCTTCCCTCCACCCTTGCTCCTTGTCCTCCTTGGGGAGCTCTCCGTGGGTACTCCTCCTCCAGTTCTGTGACTGCTGCAAGCGCTCTCTCCAGTTATCTTCTCGACTCCCACTACTCTCAGGTCCCGAGAACCACTGGTGGTCATCTTTCCGCAAAGGGCTGTTACCGCCTCTGAATCCAACAGGTGAATAGCTGAGGGGCTCCTGTGCTCCCTTTTTGGGGCTGGCCATGTATGACCCACCCCCGTTCCTCATTCCCTGCTGACATCCTTCTGGTCTGGTTTTCGGTCCTCGCCCCTGGTCCTGGATCCTCCAGCTTTCTGGCTTGTCTGCTGCTGCTGCTGCTGCTGCTGCAGCTCCTCCTCTCTCCCAGCAGCGTTGCCTAGGCCGGTAAGGCCTGCCTGAGTTTTCCATGGTTCACTAATGTTAAAACTGCATAACAACATGTTCAGTTATTATGGCTATAGTTTATGCAATCTAAACATACTTATACAACCGGGAATAGGCAGGGTCATTTTCCAAATCTCTGGCATTCAACCTCAAGTTGTCTTTGTACTGTTTTACACAAACTTTCCCTGGCAGCTTCTGAGAGCTTTCATAACTTGTCATATCATTCAGACAGTAGCAGAACTTGGAATCTGAATAAAAAAGAGCCAAGACGTAAACTCGGCGCATGCTTAGGCAAGTTAAGACAGTTGGGGATAAACTGTGTCTAGTTAGCATTATAGAACACTTATGTTAAAGACTACGACAAGAAGAAGCTGAAAATCTGAACCTGGTGCTTCTCGTGTTACCAAAACTATTAAAGAAATAAGACCAGCATTAGATTAATTACAGAGACCATGCACGAACCACTGCGACGTTATAGTAAGCCAACGATTCAACGTTCCCAGTTAACTAGAACGTTATCAAACAAAGAATTACCGGAATTGAGCTAATCTAATAAAGCTTGTTATGGAATGGTGCTGCACTAACGTTAAGCTAACGTTAGCTTACTAGCTTGTGCAATCTCTATCGTCCATTCTTCTTCGGTGCCTTAACCTTATTAACGCTACATTATCATGCATGTTGCTTACTCGCCGGCAAAACCCAGCGTTAGCCACCAAATTTAACGTTAGACACCTTTTAAACTTTAGCTAACGTTGGCTATCCTGTTTAGCTAGCTGGGACATCCAACAGCTAGCTTAGCTACCCAGCTAGCAGTAGCCAGCGAAACTGCTAATGTTTCACTTTTTTTAAGTTGTTCCACCTGATGCTGCAGTAAAACGTCAGCGACAATAAGCCGTGAAGAATAGTAACGCCATTTAAATACCTTTTGTACGTATACAGAGGACATACTTGGAGCCTCGTTCAGGTCTGACTTAGGGTGATCGTTTGTCTTGCACTGGAGTTTGAAAGGTGACGTCCGGATTGTCTGTATTGTAGCCGTCAGCGTAAAAGTTCCACCCACCGCAAATAAAACCCTCAGGCCCTCTGGTGTTTAATACTACACCTACTTTACGCTACACAATGTTGTAATATTATGAAATACTTGGGAGTGGGTCGGCTGTTAAACTGTTTTTATTTGTCCAGTTTAGTTTGAGAATTAAACTGGAGTTGCCTGGTGTGAACCTTGTGTTTTTTTGTCACTGTTGTTCACTTTAATATGCTACTAGACGTATATTCATTACTAAAAGCATAATAATAATAATAATAATAATAATAATAATAATAATAATAATAATAATAATAATAATAATAATAATAATAACTATGCATAGTAATCTACAATATTTTAAGTAGTGGCAGAAATTATACCATTACAAACAATAGCTCACATTTTATATTCGATACCAACAGTCAGATGTGACAAATACAAACTCTATGCCTATAGTCGTTTGTGTAGATCAACCCGGAAGTTAGCATCTCCCAGCCAATGGCATTTGGATAATTGTGGAAAATAGACTCCGTGACAAACAGACGTTTATGATGCTTACACGATTTTTTTTACTTTGTATCTACTGCAAAACACAACTACAGTTGTCGAAGTTGTCAAATTAATGTAAACACAATTTCCATTTAGATTGCACTAATGTAAAGGTCAAAGTAACATGAAATGGAAATGCACCAATAAAGCAGCCTAAGTATATGAAATACAGTGTAACTGAGAAAATATACTTGGGCCTATTTCTAGTTACCACCTTTACAAACAGCAGTTTCGCATAGCCTATAGGCCTAATATAACAGCGACTTTCGTGAGATTGAAACATTCAAACGTTTTTTTCTCCGGAAAATTAAATGTACATGAAAATTAAATGTATTATAGCCTTGGCACTGTGAAATTCGTGTGCCCACTAAAACTGGGATACATTTCACACGATTGAATCCTTTGCATGGATATATTTTATTTATTTATTTTTCCCTTCAACATTTGAGATAATTAATCCTACGATTATCTGAAGATGTCAACTGGATTTATTTTTCTTTGTTAGACAAAGAAATCCAGTTGACATGATTCAGTCTTCGGATAACCAAACCTAGATGACTAGGTAGGCTAGCCTCGGGCAACTTGTGAGCTGCATGAGCGGGGAAGACCCCGGGAAAACTGACGTCAGCAGAAGGAACTCCCTTCAGTATCCTACAACCAACATCCAGGAGGCTGCTGCTGTGCAGGGACCTGGCCGTTTGTGAACGGTGACAGCAGCTCCAAAACAGACGGAGACTGTCACAAACGAAGGCGGATGGACGGCACATCTCCTCCAACGGAAACACATACACCAGCTCAGCGTCGGCAGACAGCCAGGCAAAGAAAACAAACACTCATGTCCAAACTGGGCGACTCCGGTTTCGAGGACGATTTGGGATTCTCGTCGAAGTCCTCCCCCGGGGGGATAGATGCGTCCTCGTTCCGTTCAGAGGGGCAGCGTCCAGCCGACTACCTGTCCAACTGGTACCTCCAGTACGGAGACATCGGTTACAAGATCCAGAGAGAGAAAGAGGCGCAGTACCATCCCTGCAAGTGCTTGGCACGCCAGCCACATGTAGGAGAAGATAGAAATAGAAAGAGTTTTAAATTGAATGCATTTAAAAATATCAAGCACTTTGAGTAACTCACTAAAATAATGGTTTTCCAATTTGTAAATCTAAGCATTACTTTAATATACTATTTATACTGATGGGTTCTGTATTTTTCTGGCAGTTGACTGCAGAAGCGAGGTGTAAGCTCGTCAGCTGGCTTATCCCTGTACACAAACATTTAGAACTGTCCTTCGAGTGCTGCTGCCTGGCAGTGAACATTATGGACAGGTTCCTGGCATCTACACCGGTGGCTGCAGACTGCTTCCAGCTCCTGGGTGTCACTGCACTCCTCCTGGCCAGTAAACAGGTCAGCTGCTGGATGTGGTATATGCTTAATCAACAGATGAGTTTAAATCTTTGGATTTCAGTGAGTATAATTCACTCTTTTTGTCTGTCTCAGGTGGAGGTTTGCTCACCGCGGATCAGCCATCTCTTGTCGTTGTGCTGTGATGCCTTTACTAGAGAGCAACTCTGCAACCTGGAATGTCTCATCCTCCTCCGGCTTAACTTCTGCCTTGCTGCACCCACCCTGGCCTTTTTCCTGGACTATTATACCAATTGCATGGAGGCTGCCCGCCTTGTGACTGAGAAAACAGGGCATAACAGGTTGGCAAGAATAATTCCAGACACAAAGACGCCCAGGCAGTGCAGCAACCTTGCACAGAAAGTGTGCGAATTGAGTCTAGCAGACTATGCTTTCAACAAATACCCACCATCACTGACTGCTAGCTGTGCACTGAGGCTCGCTAGTGAGTTGCTGGAAAATGAACAAGGGCTCATTGACCATGCAATCATCCAGTCACAGGAAGAGAAATTGAACTGTTTTGTGCACAAACCATGTAGCCAGCCACCTTCCACCAAATCATCTATGAACCCTAAGATTTCTGAGGGCTGCTCTCTGATACTGAAGCAACACTTGATGCCTGCAGATCAGGAAAGCTGTACCCACAATCTGGCTCAGGAATGCAAGGACAACCTGAAGCTGTTGGTGTCATTAAACCAGGAGACAATGGAAGTGACGACTACTATGTGACAATAGTATGCCTCATGCTTCCATTTTGGCAATAAAATTCTTTGAACTGATTAATTTGAGGATAATATGTATTAATATGTGTTACAATTTGCATTTACATTTACAAGATTAAGGTAATGTTCTGAAGTAATGTCTGGTGTTCATGCAGTCTGTCTAAAAAACCTCTTGGACAATTCGTCTTGCACTGATTGTTTTACAACTTAGCAATACTTTTGCATATTTATTGATGGAAGGTAAAACATAGGTATGTGTTATCCTTATTTTTATTAATTCTAAGTAGTTATGTTCATTGTTTATTGAGTTGTTTTGCTGCTGCAATCCTTTAATGCATGACTTGGGAATTGTGCTGTAGTGAATTTATTGCTATAATAAAATAAATGAGGAGCAATTAATTTGTGTTCTTTTACGATTGCCTGAATTGATGGAATATGATCTTTGAAATTGGTCTGTCAGTATTCAGGACGTCTTAATGATATTAATAAAGAATCATGATATTTGACAAACAGCAGTTAAATGGTCCTTTTATTGGAATTGAATTCACAAATGGGAAATAGATTTTTATTAACCTTTTTTAGTCTAATAAATATCTGCAATGCAGTATTTTGAGTTATTTGCATATTATGGAAAAAGAAACAATAAAAACAAACAAAAACTGTTCTCTTAAGATATACTTAAACCCTTTTACATGCAGTGGCGTCAAAAATAAAAAGCCCAGCAATTTCACAAAGCTTCAGAAGTCCTCTGAAAAAGTGTGATGCTGCAAATGCCTGGCAAAGGTGCATACACAGAGTATGGAAATGAAAGTCCTCTTAGGGGATGTTCTCAAAGTATAACTGATTATTGAAGCTTACGAACGTATGCAGCTTTTAATTGCCTCGATCAGGCTCTGAATGATAAATAGCCATGCACACAGTAGTAAGCTATATAATTAAATAATTATATAAATTATATATTGACAGGTAATGTATTTTCTTATACACTATGGCAGGCTCTACATGCGCCTCTTTCAGAGAATATTTGGCTGCAGGCGTGTGAGGTGCAATTCTAATGCAGAGAGCACCTGCTGTAATGGCGCCGTTACGCGCGGTTCCACTTTACAGTTCAGAGCAGAAAAACCGTTAGCGTGCACCGATTTAATCTCCGAGGACGCCGTTACTCCCTGGAGACCAATTTGATTGGGCCAAAAGTATGAAACCGCGGCACAGAGAAACACAAACCGGGAGAATGTCGACTATATGAGCTCCAAATCAAATCATGTCCACTCAGTTCTACAGTCACACCTAAACTGATGGATCCGCAAATAGACGGGAGTGCGTTTGGTGCCATGTGCACAAAGCAAAGGGGACAACAGGGGTGGAGAGCTGCGGTATACAATAAGGTTTGAATTGCGCTGTTCAATACAGTGCACAATGCAACAGTTGAAATTATAGTACTGAAAGTATTAAAGCACGTTCTTCCTGCAGGATAAAGTGTTGGTGCCACGGAGCAGCAGCCCGGTCGAAGTGTACGTGGATTTCCCGCGTGTCATTGAACAAGGTATGAGCGTCTCTGACGCGACTCTCGTGTTCTGCCGGCAGGAAGCATTTGTAAACTAGTTCATCACCGGGGTTAAACCACCTTGTGACCCCATTCTTGTGTTACAGCTTTTTCAACAATTGCATGGGATGATTTGGAAGACTGCACCTCTGTTGTCAGACGGGAGAGCGACTCCCTCGTCTCTCAGGTCAGGAAAACGTTTTCAGTGGCCTGCGATAAGTTACTGTGCTATTGTTCTTTTAAAGCTGCTGATTTGGGGGAAAATCAAAAAGATTTCCTGCATAATGCAAAATTCATTTCGTGATGTGGTGGGCTGGAATCCTGCACCGATATCACTGGAGTTAACTCGTTTAATTCCCCGACAGGTGAATGAATCTGATGCAGATGAGCCAAACTTCGGAGATTATGCGCTGGATTTCATGGCAGGTACGAAAACTGTATATTATCTCAGAGGCTACACTTAAAATCTAGAGCTTAATGTGTGTGTATGTTCTGAATCCTTGGTTGTGCCCTCTGTCAGATTCTCCTTCCGCACTGGAGAGCAGTCTCTCTTCAGCTGAACTGGTACCATTGCAGGGGTGTGTCATACCTCCCTTCACCCCTCAGCTGCACTTCTCTCAGGAGGAGAGTCTGATTAACACATCCTCTACAGACGCAGGTTACCCATCTGTACAGGATGGAGCTCCCTGGCAGGGTATTGCCCAGTATCATGGCAGGGCACTGGAGCAGTCTTTGCTAGTCAACAATCAGGTAAATCTGAGTGCCTCTGACACAAATAGCTATGCAGTCTAAACATAAATATATACATAATTTGGTAAATGGTAAATATTTACATAATTTAGTTATGAAGTCAAACAAAAAGGATTCACACTTACATGTGTCCTTATCGGCATCAATTAACAGTTTTAATATGTGCCTCTGCAGCTCCATGAGACCCTTCACAGACGACAGGAAGAAATTGACTCCCTTCAGGAGAAAAATCTTCACCTCAGGCAGCTGGCTAATCGAGCCAAGCACCTGGCCTCCGTGCTTGAAGTGAGTACATAACTGAGATGAGCATAGACAAAAAGTTTAATTTCGAATACGTAACCTTTTGTATTAGTAAGTTATTTATAACCCTTAAAAACCTTATTTCTGTCGGCCTTGTTCAGAAACTGATGACGGTCAGGGACAAAAATGAGAGAGAATCGATGCCACGTGCTGAGAAAGCTTCACTTAGCCCCTGTAAGCGTCTGCGAATGGATGAAGGATATGAAACTGAGTCCTCTGATTCAGTGGAGGACATGCTGAGAGACGTCAGCACACGCTGCAATGCTGTCCTGCACGGCTCTGGATCCAAACTACAGAAGGACTCACAGACTATACAGATGTTTGGCTCATTCGCAGGGCTACAGACTTGTATTTCCAAAGATACAAGCACAAGGACTGATAGAGCCGAGGCCGAAGAGAGCATCACTTCTTTCAGAACTTCTGTTAGAGAACACTGCACCATAAGGACTCAGGTGTTTCCTCATGGACGTGCCTTTACCTCAAGGACTCAGCAGGGAGAATTCCGCTTTCGATGGGTTCCCAACCACAGCTAAAGCCAGGGTTAGCAAGTGTTGAATTGGCTCCAAGTGGTGCTTAATGTTTTTAATTTCAAGGTGCTATAAGTCTCTTCAAGACTGGAGGGATGAGTGGGCAGCAACTGTTAATACTTACCTGATGATAAATGAATGAATGATGTCTGTCTCAGTCAAAGGCTCCACGAAGGAAAACACACTGCCTCAGCTTTTGTTTACACTCTGTTTACATGCCTCAATTCTGTTTTTTTTTACATGTGATTTGATGGAAAACAGCATGATTTTACACGTTTCAAAATAAAAACTTTATTTTATGATCTGCCATTGCACTGAAGCTAGAATTCGTGTTTATGTCATTCTCTTTGGAAAGTGAAATACATTTTTAATGTGATTTCACAACTTTTTGTTCTTCTAAACCATGCAGAGGTTTTTGTGGAAGAATATTCTAGTTGTCACATTTAAAACATTTCTGATAGCTTTTAAAACCTATAGGAAATTTAAAAAGAATGGGAAATCAGAATACATCCGAATATATCTGTATATCCGTCTTCCTTTAAAGTCACTGGTGAGGGCTTTAGCTGTTTAATGTTCATCAATGTCAAACATCAAGCACCTGTTTACAGTGGAGAAGGCAGCTCAAACACTGGTTTAGATGTAAATTAATTTAGGGCCTGAGATGGAAGGCTGATTAACACATTTCACTGGAACATCACAGAAATCTACAACACAGAGAATGGCTACAATAACAGATAAATAATGGAATTTTATAACTATGACTCTTTACACACTGATGGAGACCTGCTGACATTTTTTGCCTGAGCAATGTTTTTAGGTTTTTTTTCTCTTGTGTGATTTTTTTAATCTTCAAGAGCATCTTATAGGCCTTTTTTTTAACTGTACTTATACTTTTTTTATTATTAATTTTAATTTGGTAAGATACGAGAAAACGAGGCATTAATTGAGGCTATAAAAGGTGAAACATATGATATTACATCAGATGTAAGTTGCTTAAATAAAAGTGGCAAATGACTACTTCAAAATGTAAAATATCCATAATTATTCACCTGTCTGTCCATAGTAAAGTACTGTGATTGTTCAAACTGTAACACTGGTTCTGAACAGGTCCAAACAGGCGCCCAGTAGGTCAGGGGTTCAACCACAAAACCAGTAAGAGTTACTTTGTGTGTCTTTCATTCTGTGTGGCGGGGAGACTGTTAGGTGAGAGGGAAGATTTAGAATCAGCCTATAAGCCAGTTACAGTGTGTCAGAAAATTAGACACACCTTACTGACCGAAGACATGGTCACCGCTAAACTCGCACTGCCAACATAAGCAAACAGGACGCTTGTTGTCAAACCTCAGCCCCTAATGTAACAACACAAACCTTCACGTCCGCTTTGCTCGACGCCCAGCCGCGTCTTGAGCCACTTTCACTGCAAACAAATCCGCTTGTCAGTGACCAGCAGCGCGGCAGAAAGGGGCGAAGCTTTGTCTAAGCTGTTTGAGACACATTTGACCGGTAAAGCTACCGCCAAACGGAGGGGGACAATGCGGGAAAGGAAAAGAAAAAACAGACACAGTGAGTTTCTAAGGTGACTAAAAAGCCAAACCTGGAGGGAGGCTGCAAAGCAGGGTTAAGAAAAAAAAACATAATTATAATAACTGTGCAGGGACGCTGAGCAGGAAGACAGAACTGTAGGCAAATATCCTTTTTT
This sequence comes from Channa argus, assembly GCF_033026475.1. Classification (NCBI taxonomy): domain Eukaryota; kingdom Metazoa; phylum Chordata; class Actinopteri; order Anabantiformes; family Channidae; genus Channa; species Channa argus. The sequence goes on from NC_090207.1 coordinate 7,820,874, forward strand.
TGTACTGATGTGTACTCATGTGTGACAATTTAAAGCAAGCCAAAATATTACATTATGTATATACTAAATTCACAATTTATATTAAATGAAAATTGAAATATTATATATATGAAATATATATAGAAATGACCTATAAACTAAGGAAAACAGGAGACATATAATTAAGACAAAACTGCTACAAGCGCAAAGACCAAAATCAAATGATCTTTATTGAATTATTAACTTTTTCTTCGATTTTGTGACTCAAAATGTCGGATGATGATGATGTGTCAACCGGTCACGCCAACATAGAGGGCAGACGGTCAGACGTCCAACCTGTTGCTGTTTGATCCATCGATCAGTGACTGGAGTCGGCTGGAGGTATTAGACATGGCTGCCTAGTGCCGATGGAGGCGTGACGCACCTGTCGCGCAGTTCCAGGCTCGAGCTCACTGTGTGAGCGCATATGGAAGCGGCAGGTGGCGAGAACGTGCGCTGCTCGCGCCGTTGAAGCCATTTAGCGCCACAGCAGCTCGTCATTAAACGGTGTAGCCCGCGGATACACGGCGCAAAACACGGAAGAGCGTTTATTGTATTATAGAGACAGTTTGTCTTCAGAATAGTTAAATCAAGCTGGTTCCATTTAATTGATGCAGACTAGGTTGGATGATTTGTAATTGCGAAAATCTACAAAAATTGGGCTATTTTATATTTAACTATTTTAAGTAAAAAACTACATTTCTTCATATCCCACATTAGCCAATATAAAATACAACATTTTGCATGAAATCTGGTGTTCTTCCAGTTTATATATCTATTTATAGCTGTTGTTAGGTTGATTAATATAATAATAATAATAATAATAATAATAATAATAATAATAATAATAATAATAATAATAATAATAATAATTCCAGATTCAAACTTTATTGATCCCATAGAGAAATTGTGTTGCCTTGTTACAGCTTCTCTCCACGTCAAAAGTAGAAAAGAAAGGAAAAACCTTACAACTTATACAAGTATAATCTACTGATCAATAAGTAAGAAAAAACCCAGCTAGAGGAGTAAACATAAATGAAATACTATTTGTCCATTTTGACCATTTAGTCCCCCTCCTTTTTACAGAGAGGGGATGAGTTGAACAGTTTAATGGCCACTGGGAGAAAGGATCTCCTGTGGCGTTCTTTGGAGCACTGGACCTGTCCAGGATTGAGAGGAGTATGGACAACATTCTCCTCTCAGCCACAACATGCAGAGGGTCCAGCTTCTGCCCCAGAACCAGGCCTCCTTGTTAGTTTGCCTTTGCTACCCTTGCGCCTTTACGCTGTGTTTATTTGTTTCCACTAGAAACTAGGACGCGGAGGGAATCCCTGCACAGGAGCACTTAATAGAAAAAAGAAAAAAAAAAAACTCGTCCTTGCCGCCAATAGCAGCGCAGAGGACGGCACTTCCCGCTCCACCATCCGCCCAGGGACAGTATTTAGCAGGGGATCTTGTCCAGGAGAGGGGACAACAGGTGCACCAGGAATGGCCGGGTGAGTCTTCTCAAACAGGCTTAGAAGGAAATAGAAGGAATAGATAGGGAAGGAAATAAACTTATGGCGACTGAAGATGAACCTCACAACGGAAGAATCAAATGAACGGGTAAGAATTTATCACATTAATACAGTAGTATTTCCATGCTATCATCAATGACCCGCTGCTGGTGCCAGGCAACTACTTCAAACTCTAAACACATGACTGCTCCTCTTTGATTCAACACTACTTTAAACTTCTATAGCATCTATTAAAACATAGTAACTTAATATTTGTGCTAAAGGCTGATGAAATAACCTTTGCTGTTCATCCTCAACTTTAACAATATAGAAATTCCAAGTTCCAAGTTCCAAGTTCAACTTTGGAAAGTTGAAGGCCGTCATCTTGAGTAAATCTTTTTGGGTTTTTTTCTGATTAGGACAATGTGGGGGAAATGTTCAGAGATTCTGTAGGAAAGAGGAGAAGCTTCCCATTCAAGGTAAGAAAAAAAAAGCATCACAGTATTGACTTTACGTTCTGACTTTACATTATCCCTGCTGACACATGTCACTTCATTTATCTGTAACACAGAAAGCAAAACAAAGCCAATCTTTAAATTCCACATTTAAACAAAGATAAACATCAGTTCAACATAGTCAAATACTTACATTTGCATTTACAGCAGGCTCTTGAGATGTGGCTGGTTGGGAGGCAGTGTAATGTTAGCTGACGTTTCTCTGGCCAGCTCACACTGCTCTGCTGCCCTAACGGTTACTCTTGACTTCATGGCTTTTTAACTCATTCCCAGTGACACTTTGACAAACATCAAACAGGCTCTTGACATATTGAAAGCAGGAGAAAGTTAGGTTTAAGAAGCTGGTCTGGTGTCACAAAGGGCTAAAAAAGAACAACCTTTACTTGTCATTTGTCTTTTATTGTGGGTGGCTGGTAGGCAGTGTCTTGTTAGCTGGTTGATACTGTGTGTGCCAGCTTACTCGATACTGCCCTCCAACTGTCCATTTAAATCCACGGGGGACATCTGCATTCAACCTTAACTTCTGTCAGTCACAAACAGCTGGTTTGGGTTTCAGAGCTCTGGTGGTATGTGAGATGAACAAAGCAATTTTTGTTGTGCAACAATTCATGGATATTAAAATATTATGGTAAATAGTCGCTTATATAGCACTTTTACCCAAAGCGCTTTACAATGTTGCTTCCCATTCACACACACACTCACACACCGATGGCTTTGGCTGCCATGCAAGGTGCTCACCTGACCCACCGGGAGCAACTTGGGGTTCAGTGTCTTGCCCAAGGACACTTTGACTGTAGCCCAGAGTGGGGATTGAACCACTGACCCTGTAGTCCATGGTCAACTGCCTTACCAACTGAGCTACAGCCGCCGCTATTATATAATTCAAATAACAAAATAAATATATAAAAAGGTTTACAATGTGGAAGCAGTTAATGAAGAAGTCCAAAGCATTATTGTCCTCAAAGTAAAAACCCTGGACAAACCATCCGGAGCACAGTAGGTAATCAAATAAATCATTTTATTATTAAAGTGGTGCTTCACAATTTGCTAAGCTCATGGCAATATCAATGTACTTAAATCGTATGCTTAAATCGTAACTGATGAAGGCTAAAAGGAGTGGTCATTTTAAGAATTGTTCATCACGACTGTCCTGTTTTGTGACAGTGACACACAGACAAACTCTCAGAAATACACACGCATTTTCTAGTCTTGGCTAGATTTTCATAGCCTCTGTGTTTAAACTAGCGGATCATTTCATCCATGTATGTTTCTGGAGAGAATTACCACCCAACACGATCACTGTCATAGTTCATTTGTTATTCCAGTATGTGAAAACACAGGCATAACACAGCAGTGTGTCCAGTTTCCATCAACAGGCTCCATCATAGCTCCACCCGTTTCTTTAGGATGATTTCTCGCACCAGTGCCGTGGCCTCTTGCCTAATGCTCTCAATGGGCTCGTCGGTTCGCCAGAACCGTACAACTTTCCCCTCTGGATTCACCAGAAATTTCCAGAAGTTCCACTTTGGAATTTTCTGCACAGAATCTGAAAAAAATTGCATTAACTTAGTTAATAATGAAACAGTTCACACCTTGTGTTCAACTCCCAAACAGGCAGAATTACATTCGGTGGACACTGTAGCAAACACGGAAACACGGTCTTTAACCCCAACTGCTGCTGTGGTTGAACTGGGCAGCTTGCAGGTGTGAAACTGTGTGAATGTAATCAGTAAAGAAGGAGGTCTCCCAGTGATATTTTCCTTAACAATAATAAAATACTTGTAATAAACCAGCTTAGCATTTCACATGTTTGTGTAAGTTGGTAAAATTATCAAACCTCAACAGAAGCCAAAGGGATGTCTTCAATGTCTTGTTTTGTCTGACTGAATAAGGAGGCCAAATATTAGAAGCATTTCTTAATATAATGTTTTTTAATACAGTATACTGCAAATCAAGATATTACTTTGGAAGTTACACAAAAAGGATGTAAACATCCGAATGGGGCTGCTACACTAATGGTTTTCACGTTAAAAAGTGGATAAGTTGGATCTGCTGCAAATAAAAATTCAATAATAATAATAATATCAATTCAATAATATTTTTTCAACAGGAAATGGAAAATGTAAACATTACGTTCTAACTTCATCCAGTCACATCATCTTGCGCAGATAAATGCGGTTTCATGTTTTTCTACCAACCTGTGAGGAATTTGAAGGCCGGGTCAACTTCAGAGCCCATTATTTTGATCTTGCTGAAGAATGGGAAGGTAACGCCGTAGTTAGACTTGGCGAAAGCCTCGATGTCCCGGTTGGTCCCGGTCTCTGTGTCCCCGAACTGTCCACAGGGGAAAGCCAGGACGTTGAAGTGAGAGGTGCCCAGCTCCCGGTGGAGCTCCTGCAGAGACCTGTAGTTCGCATCCGTCTCTTTGCTGTGACTCGCCACGTTTACAACCAAAGACGCCTGCACAAAGGGGGAAACAGAGTTTATTTATTACAAATCATTTGCCTTCAAGAAATACATAATGTGAACGAGGAGTCTTTCCTCAGCGAGCCACGCATAACTTGGACAAATCCTGCACAGATTTCTGCTCAGACTGAGAGGACTGGTGATGATGTGGACATACTTTTCCTCGGTACTTCTCCAGGGAAACCGTCCTCCCCCGCGCGTCTTTCACCTCAAAAGAGTAAAAATCATTCGGTTTTCTCGGTTTGGCCAACTGAGTCTGCAGGAGGAACAGACAACCCACCGCCACTGTCATGCTCAGCAGCACTCCCAGTTTCTTAGCTTTTGGGTTGGAGGACTTGGAAGGGTAGCCCCCTAAAGCCTCCATCTTGAAGGGGGAAGAACGAACAGCGGGCGCAAAGAATTGAGGCCGACCAGAGTAGAGAGGTGTGGCTGGAAAACCTAAACAGGAAGTTGGAAGCTAATTGTTTTAAAAATAAAAGCAACATGGTGCGAACCTCACAATAGCATCAAGTAGAGCAACTTGATGTCTGACGTTTGATGTTAAAATTAATAAGTTAAGCAGTACAGAATTTTAGTATTATATAACATTACATACAACAGAGATAAGATCAATACCACACAGTGACAATAATAATATAACAAACTACTGACCAAATTGAAAAATTTTTTTATTCATGCTAAAGAATTAATTTGTTAGCACTACAACACATTGAGTGAGCTATGTGTACCACGGTAAGACTAGTGTAATTAGCCTCTAATAAGTTACCTTTATTCCGTTCACAAAATCACTTTAAAACCAAAACTAATAAAACTAATAAAAAAATATTTAAAGAGAAAGCATATCTATAAAACGTCAGGTTGTTGATCCAATCAGATGAGAGCCAGGTGTTTCCCGCCATTCCCGGAGATTTTGAACTAGGAGAGCATCTGCGGCACCCGGGTCTAAAAACGCCTTGATTATACAAATTTCTAGAAAAAAAGGCGTTAGTAGAAGCAATAAGCCATTTCAGGGCGAGGTTCAAAGTTTTTACTCTTATGCTGTCTGATCTTTGTCTGCTGCCAGGTGTTTTCAGAATTAGCTCTTATTTTCCAATGGTTTGACCGGAAGTCCTGCTCTTCATGTCTTCTGCTTGATAACAGTGAAGTTATGTGGCATGAATTATATAAGACCAGTTTTGTCAGCTTTCAGTACTTTGAGACCATCGTGGCCCAACCTATTAGTTTAGTTTTAAATGCTTACTATTTTTATTTGTCTTCACCAGGGACCAAACGATGCTCATCACGTGTCATACAAACGCTTCAGGAGGCGGATCATCCACGGGGGAGGCAAAGACGGTCCTGCAGCAAGCACCCCTCTAACCACCGGGTGGCGGTGTGAGTCAAGCTTTGAGCTTGACACGATCTGTCAGAGACTTGATTTGGATTCTCCACCGAGACACCGTGAGCCAGCTCAGAGAGCACAGTCAGGGAACCTCCGGGGTACTATTTTAGAAACCCACTGCATCATATAGGAATGCAGTGAGGCGTACATGGATCTCATGCACAAAACATCCAAAAGACAGCAATCTGCACAGAATCCCTCCTACTCAGCTTTGCAGTCAGTTTTGAAGAACAGTGAAGCAAATGATACAGAATAGAACAAATTTAACCAAATGTACTTCATGAATTATTTGCCAAAGAGTTACAGTAAAAACACAAACTGTCTGCTCCGAGTTTCCTAATTTGTCATACAAAATTTTAAATGGCACGTTGTAATATTTAGGTGTGTTTAATTACAACTTTAAATATGACTTAGCTGACATACAACTTAAAAAAAAGCAATAATATTACAAAACCATTTAGGTAACTTTATGTGTCAGTGCAGTGCATGCTCTGCAGCATGCTCCCTTTAACGTGACTGTAACCATACTGTGGGTAACACCTACGCTTGCAGTGTAGCACATAACAACTGAGCAGTTTTGTTTTATTGAGAGAATTCATAGAATTATTAAGATCTACTCCATTACTGAACAGGTTCTGACCATAGCTACAACTCCTCTCAGATGCCTTCTTATCTGGTCTTCACTGTTACATCCAACTGCCGCACCATACACGCAAATGAAACATGAGAGTTTAGCTTGGAGGACTTGTTAGAAATGTACTTCACAACTGTTTATAATGATGGGCATTATCATTTTTTCCGTTATATATTTTCTGATGTAATCTGAGACAGCTTTGACGGGAGGTGTTTCACACCATGGGGTTGTTCCATCTGCAAATGCACCACGCATGACTACAGGCAAGGGACAGCTTGACATGGAACATTCTCCACAACGGGTTCGTTTAAGGAGATTAGTCATGAGTCAAAAGACTAAAATGGCAAAGTAAAGTGTTTTTTATATGTGTGGTTTCTTTACACAAGATTAGTCGAAGTAAAAAAAGATGAAAGCTCACATCTAAAAACATACCCACATGAATCTTAAATAAAAGGACACTTGTTCTTGTTAAGAAAGTGTCATTATACCACAAAATGTACACCACAAAGTTGGCAATGCAAACTTTTGATGACATTTACATAAAAGATGTGTTAGAATGAATAAAAGGCTGAAAATAACTAATAATTTTTCTTGCAGGGATTTGCGTGGAGGGCTGAAGTTCCCGAACATGACTATGCACAACAGACTGGTACAGCATGGATCTTTATTTCTTTCACTTGATGCCCACAGCATGTTAGGACATAAGCTAGATTGGCAAACTGATTATCTAGATGGTCTGTTAGGGGTACTGCATGATGTCATTGCAGGAAATGAGAGCAATTGGCTCAGACAATCTGTGAAGACAGTAAGCAACAGAAACCTCTGGATGAGTGTGTTTATTTGATCTGTATTTATGTTTGATGATATGATTGTATCTTTAACTGATTAAAGTCTTTGGAGTAATTTAGAACAGAGGCCATGACAATTGAACAGCATAGGATATACAGATCGGGATCTCAGTTCAACGTAACTTTTCCGTCTGTGTTTCTAAGTACCAGTGTTGAAGAACTGTAAATGTTTCAACGAGTTTTGTTTCAATGGAATCAACATAATCAACTATGTTGTAACTATTTTATTTCCATTACAGGTTCTGATGTGGGAACGCACAGTTTGCCCTTTGCCGTGTTGGACAAAGCCACTGAGGGTCTGCAGGGAAAGTCGTTGATGAAACTGGGGGCACCATCTCTGCTGAATGACTATTGTAAGATACGATACAAATCCTGTATTATACCTTGTTAAATGGTCTGTAGTCACTGTCTATAGCTCTTTTAACCTTATTGATACCAAAGTTGCTTTACCATGTTGCCTCTAATTCAGCCGTTCACGCACACACCTGCACACCGATGACAGTGGGGCTTTCCTGACCTGGGAGCAACTTTGGGTTCAGTGTCTTACCCAAAGACACATTGACATAAATATATTTGTGCAAACATGGGTCACATAGTTTCATTATTGTTTCTTTCATGCATGGTGTACACATTTGTTTACAGTTTAAAACATGCAAACTCCGCTTAGAAAGACCACCACCAATCTGCCTATATTGCTTTACAATAAAACCTCTTTGATTGCTGACCCTCTTTATCCAATATGGCCGACAGTGGTAGTCACGCACAAAATGCCTCAGGCTTAGTTAATTCTCGTAAAAAACTAGAATTACATCTCGTAGTTTCATGCTTCTACCATTGAGTCAACAAGCTGCACATTCCATGCATGTAATGCCTGTCCTCATCTAATATATGTAGTGAAGACTTTGAAGCAATTTAGCAAAAGATATTAAGTGAATTCTCCAGAGAAACAGAAGGTATCACTATGTTCACATCTATGTGTAACTCTATTAAATAACTGTTAGTGAGAAACAGGTTGGCAGTAAAGGGTTTGAGTTGTTGGCGCTGCTGCATCACAGCTAGAAGGTCCCCAGTTAGAATCAACCTGCCAGCTATTTCGGGTTCCACTCACAGTCCAAAGACATGGACGTTAGGTTAATTGGTGACTCTAAATTACCAAGAGGGCTCCAGCCTCCTGCCCCCCTGAACAGGATAAAGGATGAATGGATGGTTAAACAGGTTGTTTCTTCAGGCACATTATAGTCTCTGTACTCGTCTCTCTTTTCTATCTCTTCCCTTTCAGACACTCATCTTCTCGACTGCAGTTGTAACGGTATCATTGCATTAGCTTTGGGCTGTTCTGTTTACCTTTGGAATTCAGAAACCCGTGTTCTGCTGGGATATTTGGGCCCGAATCCACAATCGGGAGGACACCACCATCAGACACAATCGGTCTCGTCTCTGAGCTGGAGCAGAGACGGCAGAGCTCTCTGCATTGGGACCAGGCGAGGGGAGATACAGGTGAAGTTTTTCAGAGATTAAAGTGAATGAGCATATAGGGGATGGAAACTGATTTGTGGTGTTTCATTGTCTCCTTCTCAGTTGTGGGATGTGGAACAGAAGCAGAGTATGATGTCGCTGCCATCCCACCTGTCTGTAGTCAGAGCGCTTTCCTGGAAACAGCAGTTACTCAGCAGGTTACTGTTGTGTGTGTGTGTGTGTGTGTGTGTGTGTGTGTGTGTGTGTGTGTGTGGTCAATATATCGTCAGTATCATACAAAAAAGGTTCTTTAAAAAATATCCTTTTTTAAAAAGGTGAACATTCGAGAAATAGCACAAAAAGACCTCAGCTGGTTAAGGACAATGGTGGAATCTACACTTAATTGTTTTAATGAATAAGTTTAAAAAGGCAGAAAAGTTACTACAAAGTAAACAAAGTATCTACAGTATTAAATGAGGTAATATTTGCTGGTGAATAACAATTTCACCAATCTAACAGTGGCTCTGCTCTTGGACGTATCCATCACCTCGATGTTCGGGCGTCTACCCCTCTGGTAGGCGTAGCTGTTCAGACGGAGGGGGTCTGCAGCCTTCAGTGGTCAGCAGGAGGCGACTGGCTGGCCAGCGGCTCCACAGACGGCCTCCTTCATATGTGGGATAGTGACGTTGCGGGGCTCACAAGGTCACTTCAGCCAATCACAACAATGAAACAGCCCAGCGCTGTTAAGGTCAGTGTCCTTAAAATGTGGCTTTAAATTAAATAGTGTGTGTCTGTGTGTGTGTGCGTGTGTGCATCAGTGTTTTGAGAACCTAAACCAAATGCCATTACAATCCACCCAGTATCAGTGATTTCATTCAATTGTTTTACTTAAATTAAAGAAAACACCTACATCACTGACATGAGATATTTGGTGGTTTTTAGAATCAACACAACCACAATTATATTTTGCAAGCAACTGAATGATCTTGTGAGTAATAATAATGAGTAATCTTGGTTCGTGCATGGTGCTGGTAGGTGTGTGTAAGGATTTAGTTGCTGTTGAACGGAGGGTTGGAAAATAATATGACAATGCACCTATTCACTGTGTTTGTGTGTTTAGGCAATGGGGTGGTGCCCATGGCAGAGAAAGATGATCGCTACAGGAGGTGGGTGGGAAGATGGACAGCTCAGAATCTGGGACACGCATACAGGAACTTGCGTGACTTCTGCTAACACAAACTCACAGGTGTTTAAGGCATAAAGTCCTGTATGGTTGCTTTATAAGAATTTCGTTAATCCATCATTAAGACAACTCCTAATCACCTCGATCGCAGATCTGTTCTCTACGATGGCCTGAAAAGGGGGAGTATCTAGTCACAGGTCACGGCCTTCCTCATCACCAAGTCCGGATGTGGGCGTTTCCCTCCCTCAGCCTGAGCAATCAGTTCACAGGTTAGAGCACATGAAATAGGATTAATGTTTGACCACCTTCCAAATTCAACAGCGTCATAGGAATTAAGGCAGTGCACCATTACGCATTGTGAGTAATATTATTAGAGCAGCATTAGTGTGACAGTTGGAGCGCTGCTGCAACACTATGACTGATATTTAGCAGCCGTTATCTGCTGACTCATTCAAGTCCTGAGCTTTCACTGACTGTGAAACTGTGAATGAAGCATAAGGAAAAATCATTACATTTGATATGAGATGCCAAAGTTTCGTGACATATTGTTTTCAGCAGTAGGGGACAGAAGGAGAGCATTCCTCTTCTTCTGTCCTGTGACTGACTCAGTTGTTTTTCCAGCCAAAGAAACAATGAGCACAGAACCAAACCTAAATATATCTAAATCCCGTAAATATCAGGGATGAAGTCTGGAACAAGGCTGGAGATTAATGTGCTTTTATGTGCCTGTAATACTGTATTACTAAACAAACAGCCATACAAGTATTAAGTGATATTATTGATAAGAAAAGATCTTTTTGATTTTGGTTTCGTCGCATCCTGAAGTTTTTCATTTCTCTTTTATTTCTCTAAATTTATGGCTTGTGTGAAGTTTGCATGCTATTAACTCAGTTGTGGTAAAACCCATTGTAAGCTTTTTGATTTGACACCAAAACTGCCAAATAATAACAAACATAGTGTGTAATTTGGCTTTTTTGTTGTTGTTATTGTCTAATTTTGCTCTTTGTTTGGTCTGAAGATGATCTGTGCATTTTTAGGCCCACTCAGTAATGCATCCATGGTTCTTCCCCATTATATACTTGTAATATTGTAATAGAAAGGTAAGAATGAAGCCATTCTTGTTTTATAAAAGGTGAAAGATATACATTTACAAATGTATTTACAATTCTGTTGTTTTTCAGGTCATTCTAATCGTGTTCTGCACTTGGCCTTAAACCCGGACAGCACTCACATTTTCTCTGCTGCAGCAGACCAGCGCTTTCACATCTGGGAACTCTGATCAGAACTGTGATAAATAAACTTTTCACCTACATACTGGCTTGCTTGTTTGATAATGCCACACTGTCGAGCATTCAGCATTCAGCATGTCGAGCATTTCCCCATCTCTGTTCTGAATTAACCACATAACCAAGCCAGCTAACCACAAAGTCCAACCAATTGTTGCTCCACAATTCACCACACAGTATGTTATTTTTTGCCCCTCTCGCTTTTTAGGGTAAACTAACAATATTAAAATAGTAATAATATTTAGTGCTTTTTTAAAAAAATTATTTGTTTAGTACATCCACTGCTGTGGGACAACATAAAAGCACTAATGACACATCAAAGCTGTGTTATGTTAATAAACACATGATCAAGCAGTGAAAGTAGACCACTCAAGACTGTACGGGGTTGGATAACTTATGGATATGGATAATTTATCCATTTAGTCTGAGAGTCACTTATTTATCTTGCAGGTACCTTCAGCTTCCGATATCTGTAAGCATTTTTCTATGTCGTTCAAGTTTTACTTGACATTTGACATTTAACAATCGGAAAGTTAAGGCTTCTACATTTAAATTAACTTACAGAAGACAGAGTGAATATGTGCTAGTAAAAAAAAAGTGTCACTTGCAAGTATGTGAGCAGTCTAACCATGAAAGAACACTTCGTGCAAAAGTTTCTGTGGTGAAGACCCTCTAATGTGATCCATGTAGTGCAATATGACTTATGGTTAACATGTTCATCAGCACTAAGGTGTAGATGAGATGTGCAGCATGTGAGGTTTAGACTTCACCTCAGATGCCTGTTTCTCAAAACACTACACCACAGCGCATCAAGATGCAGACTGATTGTCGTCATTTTGCTGATTCAGTAGCCACAGCAGTTAATTCTATTTGTGATCCATCCAGCAGTTATATAACTAAAAAGCGAGATCGAAAAAAATAAATCTAATTGGGATGCTTCAAGGCTACTTTGTGATTTTTTTCACAAAGTAGCCTTGTGGTACTTTTGTGGTAAAACCTTCATTTTTACTGTAGCAATTTGTCCAATAAGTGAAAGTGGAACGTTAGTCCAGTGTCTGGGATCGTCTTCTATTTTTTTTTTTCAATATAGAGGTATAGTTGAGATTGAAAAGCTCTGACAGCTTAGACAAATATTAATGCCTAAATATTTAATGTTGCCAATATGAAATGGAAGGAGGGATTCTTGGACTGCAGAATCCCAGGCTTCTTTAGAGAGCTGAAGTATAGTTTGTTTATTCCAATGTATCGTGTAATTTGATATTACGGAAAATTCATTAATAATATGAAATATTTCCTTTAGTGAGCTGTAGGGGTCATTTAAGTGTAACAATATGCTATCTGCATAAAGACGAATTCTATGGTTTGAATTTGTGTCCTGGATTCCTTTAATTCAGACATTCTATTGTATGGCTGCTGCTAGCGGTTCTATAAAGATGGCAAATAAAGACGGAGATTGGGCGTCCTTGTCTGGTTCCTCAGTGAAGTGTAAAAGTCTCTGAGGGGACCCCAATTTGTGATTACAGTGGCCCTGGGTGCAGTGTATAGTGTTTTTATTCAATGGATGAACGACTCTCCAAAACCAAACTTGTGAAGGATGCTGAAAAGAAATGTCCAGTGAAGTTTATTAAATCAGCTTTTTCCACATCTAATGATACAATTATGGTTTTTATTTGATTTTCATGTGAAAGGTTTTGGTCTGGGTGGACTAGCGTTGGGGTGACTGTCTCTATTCTAGTAGCTAGTGCTTTGGTAATGATCTTTAACTGGAAGGATGTGTTGGGTTTTTGTTGGGTTTTAGTAGAAGGGTCATGTTGGCTGCATTCTTGTGTGCTGGTGTTGTTGAGGTTGTTTTTATTTCCATGGTTACTTTATAAAATAATGGTGACCAAATTTGCCAAAAGTGTTTTTAGAATTCAGCTGGAAATCCATCAGGATAAAAGATGGATCATCATTGTTTGTGTCATAGACGTTTGTGTGTTGTTATCCATGCTGCAGTGGTAGTAGTAGCTGTCTTAGTGGGTTTTTTTTGTTGTTGTTGTTGTTTTTCAAATCTAGTGGTAAAAGTCCATTGTTTCAAAAAAGAATAGGAAAGTCAAAGTTTGTTTTGGATTCACTGACTGGACGTTCCCATGTCACTCTCGGCAAACTGTACTACTGTAATGATATTCACAACAAATGCTTATAACTAAACAACTTCAGCATGCAAGTCCTTGCAAACACAGTGCAATGGGGTCAACCACACTTACTGACTGAGGTAAAGGTTTGTGTCCCTCCCTTGCCCAGTGCGGCTCTGAGAAGTTTCCAGTAAGTTAGAACTCTTAGCTTGAAAATATTTGTCAAAATGTTTGTTCGGCCCCAGACACTTTAGCCTTTCTTAATTTTTGGAGAAACTCAGATGACGGGAAAATTATTGTAAAAAAAAAAGCACAAAAAAAAAAGCATTGCAAGTTGCTATATGCAGTTTGGTCACATTTATGGATGCCTTCAACCACCATGGTGCCAAAATTGTGGTGAAAAAAGAACGATGCAATTATAAATGGACAATTTGTAGAAACGAGCAAAACTTAAATTGCAACAGAAAAAGAACATAAAGCTTCAGCTTCAAAGTGTTTATCATCTCATGTCATCTGCTGTAACAACACCCACAGAAACCCACCACCTGTTCCCCTTATATAAGGCTGATATAAAAATAAAAATGACATGTTTGTAACTACAAATCTTGTTTCACGCACCTCAGGCATCAGGTTTCAGTTTTTACGATTTGTGGTACATTTAGAATCTTGTATAACATTTTGTTTCTGCTGTTACAGAATATTTTATTTGGTAATACAAGTATAATATTAGTAAAGTGTTGCTTTTTGGTCATCTGAGTAAATAAATACTGAAAGATAACTACCATGCTGACTTTTTTTATGATTTGAAGACAATTAAAGAATTTAGGAAATACACTTTTTTACACACGCTTTTTGAAAGTGAGTTGATCATGAAGATTGATAACACTCGTGTGTATGATGAATATGAAGCTAAATCAGCACCTCTAACTCATGATTACATCATATGTTACTGTTTTATCCTTGCAATGAACTAACTCATTTAGCTGTTTATATCTATTTCTTGATTCTGAGCAGTGTCAGTGATGCTCTGCTCCTGGAGGTGATTAAAGTAATGAAGTACAGGCTCCTGTAAAACTCTACAGGTATTTGTGTGTAAAAACTATTCAGCCACTTCTTCAAGTTCATATTAAATTTAAAATCCTGCTCTTCCAGAAAACTCTTCTAGAAACATTTGTCATCCGTAGCCTGGTTTCACATTAGATATTTTATCAGTCTCACGTAGTTTCATTTCTTAACCGCTCTTTGAATTATTAAGAATTGCTGAAGGCTCAAAATAAGCATCGTTTTTTAGCTGTTAGTGGGCCCACCCTTACCGTGAGAGTGTGAGCCGCTTCACGTCAAAGTCAGCCATCACCACACAGCATGTAAATAAAATGGTTATGATGACTGGGAAGTGACAGCAGCAGTTGACCACAGACTTATGTATGAAATTCATACACATCGATGTTTGTGTCATGCGTCCATTTTGCTGAGTCATGCATTGCCATGGTCGGACCACATCCTTTGCTTTGAGATGAGCACATAAAGACAAGTGAGTGCATCGAGGTGGGTTTCAGTGCATTACACACATCACATCAAAGACAGTAATAAGAAGAAATGACCTGCCCCAGAGGTTTTATCGTTGTGATCTCTTGTATGGTCCTCCACAGTGTCCAGACAAGTGAGTATTATGTCTATATATTGTTCATTGCGGCAAATTACTTTGTGATACCCAGCTTATTCATTCATGCAGACATGAAGATTGAAAAGTGATTATACTGCTCTCTTTCAATTTTACAGTGCAGTCAGTGCAAAGCATTACTTTTTATAAGTGTGAACAGTCATACAACTTTTTTTTTTCTAAATGAAATGTCTGAATATTTTTTGCCTCAGGTTATGGATCAGAGATTATTGGTGGGAAAGAAGTGGAGCCCCACTCAATGCCTTACATGGCTCTGCTGGAGACAAACACACCAGCCTGTGGAGGGACATTGATCAATCCATCATGGGTGCTGACTGCTGCCCACTGTAAAAAGTAAGAACAATATGTTTATATTATATTATATTGTAAAATTTGATTTATTTTTACAAAAACAAACAAAATGTGGTGTCATTTAACATTTTTATTTTCAAAATATTGTATTAATATACAACAGAATTCAGACTGCATTATTTTTCTTTTAAAATGTGTTTGTGGCTGTGAAGTTGTTATATATTATACAAATTAAAAGGCGGTTAAATATTTTATCTCATAAAGTTATCATATAAAGTGTCTCAATAACTTTATCTGTGACACCATCAAGACATGTAACTGGGGCTGCTTTGCACAAGGGTATTTAAATGGCCTCATTTGTGTTTAGAGGTAATTTTAGTTTCACTCACTTCAAGAAACCACAAAACACTACGGGCTTGAGACAGGATATGTTCTTGAGCCTTCTGATATTTTTATGAACACATAAAGTAAAGTACTTCTCTGTACATAAGTACAGAGTACTAAGAAACGTTAAATAATAAAGTAAAGAGTAAATAAAGTTTACATATTTGTTTATATAGTAACGTCCCCAAATATTAATAAACAAGATAAAGAACTACATTTGTCTACTGTTAACCAGTTGCCACATCTGAGTTAGAAAGTCAATTTCACACTTTCAACAACTGTCATTAATGAAGTGTTAGCACGTATTGATATCAGGCAAACCATGCAGCAAATTGTCCTCAGTGCGTGTGTCATAACGCACATACGGTGTAATTGGACATGGCACACTAACACAGAGTATTTGAACCGTAATCCAACACCTTGGTGTTTTTGTTCCTTCAGCATTACGAAGGTGTTGTTGGGGGTGCACTCTATCAACGAAACAAAAAGCAAGTCCAGGCAGGTCCTAAAGGTTAAAAAAGCCTATCCTCATCCATGCTATGATGAAGCGGAGAAGGTCAATGATCTCATGTTGCTAAAGGTAAGAAGACATTAGAAGACATGTGTGCCCGCACATGTGTTTGTGTGTGTGTCTGTTTTACAAACTTTATAAAAGCAACATATGAACATAATCAATAAGGAGTGTTCCTTTTTTGTTAAACTGCAGCTTGACAAAAAAGTGAAGAAAACCCAGACGGTGAAAAGTTTCCCGTTAGGTGCCCCTGTCAAACATCTTAAAGCTGGAACCCGCTGTTTAGTGGCTGGATGGGGGAAAACAAACAACATTATGAAAACAGGCTCAAAAGTCTTGATGGCGGTGAATGTGACTGTGATCGACAGAGTGAAATGCAACTCTCGTGATTTTTACAACTTCGACCCTGTTATCACCAACAACATGATATGTGCTGGTTCGGTTAATAAAAATGCGGCTGACACCTGTCAGGTGAGGCTTTCAATTTTTTGTTTCTGTGAGAAATAAACACGCAACTCTCATTCACATGAGCCCTCAAAACGCCTAGAAATTACTGTCATGTCGTTCTTCTCTCTGTAGGGGGATTCAGGAGGCCCACTGCTGTGCAACGGAGCATTGGTTGGAGTCACTTCGTTTGGAAGAGGATGTGGCATCATTAAGAAACCTGGAGTGTATTCTTTTCTTTCAGAAAAGCAGCTCAACTGGATCAAAACTAAAATGAAGAAGAATGGAATATGACTAATATGAGCACTCACTGTTAATTACTATGTACAATATTTCGAACAATGTTGATCACTTTTTCTGTTTTTGGACTGTTTTGTGTTGCATTCACTATAAAATGAAATAAAGCCAAAGGGATTTTAACATGAAAGTCACCAAAGTGACATTTTGCAACCACATTACTGATCAAAGCTAAAACTGAAACTTCAGCTCAAATTTTCTGTCATTCTGGTTTGTTCCTAAACATGCTTCATCAAATAAGACTTCCTGTCTCTCTTTCTCAGTTTTTTTTATTTTGCTTTCATTTAATAAATGAACCCTTATTCCTGCAGCTCCCAGTTTGACATTTCTATGGTCTCACAAGTTTGTGTTTCGCTCTCTAATTTCAGGTTTGTGTGAAGTTAAAAACGGAACATTTTCTGTGTTGTGCTCTCATTCCTCCCCCTCTTCAGGCAGCTAAAGATGATGGAAACATAAAGTTATGAAATTAAACGAAAAAGGCCTGTGTGGTTGTGAAGTGACTCAGACAAGACCACAACAGTCAAATTCCCACAGACTATCTCAAGACCCCATACAGAAAAATGTTGCAGTGTTGAAAAAGTGCCTTTTTTCAAGTAGTGACAGAGACATTTCCAGTAAATACAAACATGTCTGTTCCAGAAAGAGGAAAATGTTTGCTTTCACAGTTTATCATATTACACTTTAGGAAGGGTTATTAATCAGTTTCTTTGTCTCCCTTATCTTAAACATTCCTGCGAGCTGACAGCAGCCTATTTATCTACCTGCAATATTTGCTTATATTTCTCAAGACTGTGTCACTTAGCAAACTCATTCTGTCTTTGCACCAGTCGCTCAAACCTTGGCCCTTTTGTGATGTGATGCGGTTTCTGCACAGCAGCACTAGGTGGTGCTCTCTGCTGGTGCAGTAATTTATAGAAAAGATATTTCACTGAGCAGCAGCCTGGATGATTTTCACTCATTAAATGATTTGACATGTAGATAAATAAATAAAACTCTGTTCAATTGCTTGCTCATTTTGAAAACATCTAGTACACAAACATACTATATCAGTGGTTTCCAATATGTAGCGGAAAGGAACTTTTAAGAGGTTACAATTATGATCAAATCAACCAAAGAAAGTTTCTATTGTAGTTTTACTACAAATTCATATTGATGCCTGCAGATTCAAATGAATAATTCACATTAAAAAGCAAGATTGAAGGAAATAGAAATATAAAAATCATCATTTTGGTTGAACAATGTTTTCATCTTGATGCAGGACATGAAGTGTATATGTATCTTATTACCACTGGTGTGTAAACATTACAGTACATACTGTGGGTGACACGCTGTCATCTGTATCATCAAGGAAATTCCCTTTAAACTACATTCAGGTTGAGGTCCAGGGGCCTCCGCAGTCCTTGGACCTGTTCACCTGTAGCTGTTAGACCATCCGTAAACGAGAGGAAAGGTTAAAAGATCACAAATGCTATGAGAAGAATATGACTGCTCATACCAAATGTGATGCCTATCAATCCATTGCTTATTCAGACATTTAATTCAAAACTACGAACATTAATTAATGGTGGAGCTAAATGATAAGTGGTGTGTGTATACAAAATGTCACAGCTATTCAGTCAATACATGTTGATTATTTAAGTCTGGAACAAAGTTGTGAATTTGTCATTAACAGATTCATGCCACTTACATGAAATCAAAAAACATGTGTTGTATATAGGTCTGTGTGGGAAATTTTTATAATAATTTTATTAAAAGTTTAACTTGGCAACCAACCTGCTCCCTTGTAAAGGAGAAGAGAAAAAAGTTACCACGCCCAGGAAAATTCCATCATGTCCTTTATATGAGTGAATTATCACTGACCACCCATCTGCCTTTGTGTTTACGCTGTTTCCATGGTCACCCACAAAAGCTCAGGGGCCCACCTTGGTGCCACCGAAACGATCAACGCTCACCACACCCACATCCACTTGTTATGCCAAATGGATGAATGCATAAGCGTTTACGAATGTTTTTGGTGTGTCTGTATTGCCATTTCTGCCATAGAGGCCACACACACACACACACACATATGAACGCACACACAGGAACACACACGAGTAAACATTTACCTGAACTTGCATCACCTGTGTGTGCTAGATGAGTTGACCCCCTCGCCATTTCCTCACTAGTGACGCAACATACGCACACACACACACACACACACACATACACAGTAGCGTGAGACTTTGTTTAATAAAGGTAACAGGAAACTGTCGTATCCTGGGAGGTGAGTCAGACGCTTTATAAACTCATTGGTCAATTCACTTTGTGTACCTGTACAATCTAATGAAATCCAAAACAGCTGCTCTGCCAAGAATTCAACTTACAAAAGGAAATAACTTCTCAGTTTTTATTAGTTTCCTCATTCAATTTAAAAAAGTGAACCAAAACATTATAACCACCTATTAAAATAATAACCTCAATAATAAAAACACGTAGAATGAAAAACTAAGAAATGGTCACCTTCTTGTGAAAGTAGAATTTATGGCAGAGCTTTTAAAGTAGATGCTTAACATTTTGTGAAACACACTTCTGCACGGAGAGCTCGATAAGATGATGGAGTTTATGTTAAATATTCAACTTCAACTATCGTTAGTGTGGCTCACAAAGACAGGAAACAAGGACAACGGTAGCCTTATCCTGCGGAGAGAAACGAACTAACTTTGCCTCCATCCAGATATTCTGCCACATTGGGTAAATGCAAATAAAACACAAACTGATGCTTTTACAATTGTTTTTTATGGGTTAAACAAACACGATAGCACAAGCTGAACAGTTAATGGCAACAGTTAATGGATCCTTTCCACTGGATGAACGTTGCCTCTTCTTTCAGTCCTAAGCAAACTGGCTGATGGTAACTTCACATTTACTGTGCAGTGATTAGAGAAGCATTTATTTCATTTGCTTTTTACTTAAACTAACTGCACATCTGGTTCTAAAATTGGAGAGGCTATTAATAGCTATTTATGAGATCAGCAGAGGAAGTTATAGCCAGGAAAAATGAAACATTTCTGAGCATTAAGTAATTGAAATCTCATTTATGAAAATAAATCTGAGTGTTGAGTTCAAAGAAACAACAAACTATTTTGACTTTAAATTATAACATCTTTATGTAAAACAAAAAAATCTGACTTTAGTGTCACTTGACTTAAATATGTTCCTCTGATTTTGAGGTTAGGGTTAAACCGTGGCTTATTATTACACTGTGATTTACTAAATTTAAAGCTTTGTGTGTAGAAATCAAAAGGGAAACAGAAGAAAGACTAATTCTGCCACCAAACACATAGTACACAAGCAACAATTTCCAAATTATGTAAAATATGCATCGTTGTGTCTGCTTGTTAACATAATGGACTGATGACTTAATATACCATGTAGTGACGCCTGCCACCTGTCTCTGATGATGAATGTCTCTCTGCTAATCCCTCCCATACTGTTCCAGGAATAGAGCCATGCCTTCAAACGGTGCCATTAAAAGTGCACAACTTCAAAGTGAACTGTAAGATTGACATCCGGCTTTGTTTAACTAGTTGTTATGACAGTGACGTTTCGGGTACATTTTTCCCCTTTATACCACCGTCTCCTGCAAATTGTTATAAAGCTTTGCTTGTGAAACTGCCTCCACATCTGAGGATCCTTTATCCTCAACTGTATAATTATGTTCAAGTCTTTGTTTGCACTTTGTGTTAGGTGAGAACTGCAAGTTACCTGGACAGTTCCAAAATAGCTCCTCCCAGACACACCCCTGCTTCTTTTTCCAGCCCACCTGTGCCACAGTATGCCGTCCTCCCATTTACAAAGCTTCAGACGTCACTCCACATCGAAACCGATGCAGCACCATAGCAACGCAATGATTGGCGTGTTGTGCGAGTGTGGCTTATTGCCAGCGAGCAGTACATAATTTAATGTTTTCTTTCCAATGAAAGTGCATTACCTAGTAAGTCTCCTGCAGTGAATGAGCTAAAAATGTGGGGCAATGGTCCAGCTCATCACAAACACACCTAAAAAGACTTTCTAGTCTCCCATGCTTTTGCGTTGCCCTCTTGATTCTCTGAATTCCTCAGTGATGTCAGAAAGCTTTCACTGCTCTTCTCTCAGGGTTATTCTTGTCTACTGAATCTGTGTTTGGCTAAAAGGCCCAGGTATTTGTGTGAGCAGGCCGCTGAAGTATGGGATGCATCCACAGATGGGAATGTAAACACAAAAGTCAGACAGAGACACATGAACAAATAACACTTTCACATAACACTGAGACACTTTATTGGTGATCAAATTCCATCCCTTTTCCAGAGTGAGATGAAGAGCATTTTCTCTGACCTATAACAGCAATGCAATAAATAACACTCAACCTCAAGGTATTGAATGCTCAGCATTCACACACAATATTATAACAATAATCCAACATAAAAACGGTTTTCAGCAATAAATAATCACTCACTAAATAAATTACATTCTAACAAGAACTGGACAGCTGTTTCTTTACACATCTAAGGAAGCAGTCTACTCGTGCTACTTCTTCATTTCTTTTTTTCGGGATCCTCTGACTCATTCGGTCTCCTTTGTGGTTGCCTGAGGAAAGAGAAAAAGGAAATTTCAAGAACATGCAGAAACAAATAGATATCAACCTCTAAAAATGAGAGGAAATTTCTCCAAAAGACCTGTCAATTAAAGCACGTCTCTCCTGCTTTTGCAGAGCTTATTTAGGGTATATGTCGATTTTTGTGTCACTTTTTTTAATGATTTTAAATGATGTTTAAAGCATAATAAGATTCTGTTGCACAAAAAAGTAACAATCCCATTTAAATTGGGGTTTTGTGTATTGTGTTGTAGTAAAAATAAGATTTAAAAATGTGAAAATCAAAGAATAGCAATATAATCAAATTTTAACTCTGCAAACTAATAAAAGATGTTTACGGCCTGCAGTGCTATTTAACAGACAACAGATTTTCACTAACTTTTTCAGTATCTACTATGTGTGTGAGCCAGACAGGGCTTTTCTCAGGGTGGACAGTGAGTGACACACAGACAATGAGGAGAATGCTGCACAGCCGCATTGTTTGTCTTTCGGCTAAAATGTCTGTGTCTGTCTGAACATGTCGACTTTGCATGGGTGCGAGTGTCTTACTCGGTGAGATCTGACCACATGTAAGTGGAGTAATTACGGCGAGCTCTTCATGTGGACAGTCAGTCTGTCACTACTGTCATTGTTTGGACACACGTAGGTGAATGACTACAGCCCAGCACATGGTTTTTCTTTCTGCTGGTACGAAGCGCTGACATGAGACAAGCTAAGATTCCCCCAACTAATCCAGACTAATTCCTCTAGTGGGGATTCCTCTTTTGCATGATGCAACCTGTTGTGTTCAAAAACAACAACAGGCGTGCAGGCTCTTCTGTCACTCTCTGAGCCCACTCTTTCCTGTTAGACTTAAGAACCACGTGAACAAAAAGCAGCAACCGCCCTCTGAGAACTTGAGCAAGACGATACACACCACCGGAAATACAGGAGTGCCTGATTACATGCCTTTTATGCAGCACCACAATACTGCAGCAAAGTTAATGTTTAGAAGAGAAACATTTTCTAGGGGGAGGATGAACAAGTTTTGGCAGCGGTTCCTGCAATGTCACCCTTAAGTACATGCTGATATTTACATCCTACTCTTAGATTTGAGAGATGAGAGACTTTGATGTTTGAACTTGAAGGGCTGGGGGTCGAATAACTAACCCTGCAGCTACCTGCTCCAGTACCTGAGCCAGAAATGATGTGACACACGGTGAACTCGCGGTTTTAAACAGGTACTGTGAGCTCCTGATTGTGTGAAAGTTTTTTTCACATAAGAAGGTCAGAAGGTCATCACATTGACACCTACCTCATCATACCTCCGTAACTTTCACACCACAACGTCACTGGCAGGTTTCTGTAGCTTCTCTTGCTCTGTCGCACTTCCCAGGTAGGACGCCATTAAGGTTTTATGTGACCTGTAACTACGAAACACAGCGTGAGCACAAAAGCCGAGTATAGTGTAGCTCTTTGTGATCATCAGATGATCAGGGTAAAGTTAGTTTGAAAGTGCAGAATCAGTTACAAGGAAGAGGTTGGCTTTTGTTTATTTTTGGCAGTAGTTTCTATGGATTTGAGTCAATGAAACACCCTGATGATTAAAGTTGACCTTTGTCATAGATTCCATTATTTTTAGCTATCTGATAAGAAATGAAATTAGACACAGTTTCTCTCTCAAAGTAATAAATTGTACTTTCCCTCCACCTCCCCAACTCTCTCTCTAACGTGTAGCTGTAAAGCCTTAATTACGCTGCTGCTGGTTATGTTTGCACTCTCTTGGACTATTGACTTTGTCCCACATTTAAATAGTACCTGTGATTTTGTTTAAACATTGATAAAGACGTGCAATTATACAGTAAAGGAATTGGGTTGCTATCATACTAAGGACTATGATTTAAAATAAATCATGAGTGATACATGCATTCTTTGACATGACACATTCTCTGATCAAACTGCAACTTTTACTATAAAATCTACAATAAAGGTAGTGAGACATAAAAGCTGCAGGAGTCATTGAGCCCATCTTGTCAAGGTGGTGAGCAATACCTTTATGGTGTGGGTGCGTTCGGGTGTGTTATGTGCCTTTTGATGTGTCAGTGTGTCTAGATGCCAAGAAGTCTCTCTGGGCAGGATGTGTGGATTGTAATGTGTGTTAAGTTGGGATTTGCCAGGGTGTGGATTGTTGCCCTGATGCATATTCACTTAAAGCTTCTTTAATCTGCCCTACAACTGCTCTGAGGAAGAAAGAA
Organism: Channa argus; assembly: GCF_033026475.1. Lineage (NCBI taxonomy): Eukaryota > Metazoa > Chordata > Actinopteri > Anabantiformes > Channidae > Channa > Channa argus. The sequence continues at coordinate 7,844,727 of NC_090207.1, forward strand.
GAATAAGAGGGCCTAAACCACTGGCATCACGTCTTTTGTATCACGTCAAGTGATACAAAAGAGAGAGAGAGACTCATACTCATACTCATACTCAGTTTGTTGTGAGCTGGTACATCATCGGTGTTGTGAGTTCAACTCACAACTGACAACTTCTGCAAAAAGTTTAGCTGGGTGGGTCACCCAACAAACATATGATGTGAAATTCAGCTTTTTAAGGCCAAATTTTTCACAATCAATCAGTGTGCGTGTGTGTGTGTGTGTGTGTGTGTGCGTGTGTGAAAAACTCACTGAGCACAGGTCATGAGCAGGATGGCGGTGCAGCTGATGACTGACAGGACCACAGCAATGATCACTAGCACCATCTGCAGCAACTCAGTATTGCTCTTGCTTGACTGGTTTTTACTTGTCTCCAGAGTTTGGATCCCACAGCGCTCTCCATCGTAGCCCTTCATACATCTGGAAAGTTAACAGTTAACAGATCAAGTTGATGAGCCTGCTGTTTGCCTGTTCTGCAAATAAATAATGCATATTTGCTTTGCTTTAACCATGGAGGTGATTTTTACAAATACACAACTTATTATACAATGCTGCACTCACATGCACACTGGCTCTTGTAGACCATCCATGTGCTTGCAGTAACCATGAATACAGTAGCCCAGGTGGGTGGTGGTGCAGGGATCATCTGTGGTGCTGAGGGTCGACGTGTATCCATTAGTGGAGTCTGTGTGCTCAGGGTTGAAAGGAGTTGTGCTTTTGCTCTTGTTTCTGTTCTTCCTCTTGCTTCTACCTTTGCTCCTCTTCCCATCATCTTTACTGGGATTTAACTCTGTAGCAGGAGAAAGTTTAACCGACCATTAAAACTGTAACCAAGCGTTATGGTATCATTTAGGTTTAAACGTAGACAGGTTTACTGATGTGTACATGACACATGGTTTTATGCTTGGAGATACAAGCCTTGCATAAACTCTCTAAACAAAAGCTAATATTGAAAGTGCAGTACTGTATGGCTGGATATTTCTAGAAGGCAGTAAAAGCAGTTCCATGATATGATTATCACATTCTAACTTCATTGTTATCACTAAATATGGGGAGGTGAAGTCTGACCTTTGTCATACTACTCAGTGTTTCACATCCTCCCAATCTATTACGTACAGTACTTCCTAAACAAAGACTGGGATATTAATGGATATTACTGTTGAGGTTCAACAGTCCCACTAGGATATTTTCACAAAAAAGCAGAGTAATGCATGTATTTCTACAAATGTTTACAATTTGACACTTTTCAAAAATATTCCTGACGAAGCTCCATCAACTAGACAAAATTTCAAGTGGCTAGAAATATCATCAGTCAATTTAGGTTGTACACTTCTGTGGTATAGCGAATACATTTACATTTAACCTTTCAGTTAACTGAATGAGATTCAAGCAAAAATTGCCCAGAATTCAAAGTGGAAATAAGAAAGGTCAAGAAGTAAAGAGCAGGTTTTGGGTGTATTACCACTGTCTCCTCCTGAAAGCTCCTCATCTATTTCCAGCTCGTCATCGTAGTTCTGTGATAATTGGAGGCCCTCCCCGGAGGCCGGACCCCCAGTCACTCTGTCTACTTCACTGGAGAACCTGGCCTCAGATCCCTGAGTACCTAGAGCGCTGCAGACTACTGTAAAACCAATGGGACACAAACACACACAATTTATCAAGTGAGACGTCAAAATAAAATCACTGCAAGTGATGTTCAACAGTGTTCATTACAAGTGTTTTCAAGTAGGAATTTTACTTTTCGCTAAAGAAAAAAACATAACAAAGACCAAGAGTACAATAAATCTGGAATGTGGCATAGTGGCAATGTGTCTTTGTTTTTTTTTCTACAGTCACAGATAACTTAAGGTCGCTAAGCTACTTTCTATTGCCATTGTATTCAGAAATCTTGGCCCATTTACATCTGACTCATCCATTCATCTTAAAATATTACAGGCAATCTGAGCTCACAAAATAGACTCTAGTCGTATTAGCGCTGAAACCAGTACAACCAGTCCACATCCAAAGCTGTCATGTACCTAAATGCTTCCTTCACATCAGACAGCAGCTATGATGAATAGGACTCAGTAAAAGGCTTATGAAGTATTTAAAATATGTTGACCTTTTGCAGCTTCTGATGCTATTGTTTTGACACAAAATCTTTTTTTAAAGCACCTGAATATCTCTGTCCTGCCTATCCTGACAAGTCCCCACCTGCAGAGACCTTGCTTTCTTCCTCACCATCTTCTTCTGTCCTCTAATAAATCTAACTTTCTCCTCTTTTCATTTCATTGATTTACAGGCTCTACACCCCCCCCACCCCCACCCCCCCCCACACACACACACAAACTCAGAACATACAAGTCCAGACTTACCCAAGCAAAGGAGACAGGTGAGAATGAGAGGGTTCATATCCCAGGAAGAGAGTATTTTGTGGATGACAGTCCTGCGTTAATGTGTATCTAAGTGTGTATTGGAGTTCGTGTTTGTCCCCCGCTGACAGAGATTGTTCTTTGTTCTCTTTACCTTCAATGGGTGCAGCTTTTATAGACCAACGCCTGCTTCTCAACTCCAAGGAGGTGCAAAAGAGAGAGAGAGCGAGCAACCAATGCAGTTCGTGTAATTGTGTGTGTGTGTGTGTGTGTGTGTGTGTGTGTGGGCGGGTGTGTGTGTGAGAGCCTCGGGCAATGCATTTTGTTTTACAATGATTAGTCTGAGTGAGAATGGCACACAAAGCAGTTTGATGTATTCTGACTTGTTTCTTGTCACCGTTAACACACACAGAAAGAGCTATTTTTGTTTTTTTAACTGTTATTGTTTCCGCTCATCTGTGTCTCCGGTCACGATTAAGCTCATAATAAAGCTTCAAGCCATTAGTGACACACTCATAACACCGGGATGTAGAAATTTTTACATGGGGTGGCTAAGGGAAGGTAAGAGGTTTTTATCAAGTTTAAGTTCAAATTCATTAAATGTAAAATAAAATGAAAACAAAATCAAAACTGTGTAGATTATTTAATCAGGTAGATGCCATTGAAGTTAGCAAAATCCAAATGCTACAGGTCCTTAGAAAATGTCTTAAATACACTTTTACATATAAAATACACTTTAAAAGTAGTAAATTATGTGTCATTACTGCAAGGATTTCTCTGATCTGTCAGAAGAAGATGATTTATTATTTCTAGTAAGGTGCCAGCCTGCTGCCTCATTAGCTGACAGAAATACATTGAAAACATTGAGAACAAAACTTACTAGCTGTTGTTTTTGCCAGTGAACGTAAATGACAGTTTCATAATTGGGACAGTAGGGATCAAGGTGGTGGAGATTTTTTGTTTTTGTTGTGTATTTTCATCTTTCATCTTCATGTTCATTTAAAAGGGCAATTAAGACGTCTCTAACGGGCTAAAATATAACTTGTTTATAACTGTACACACTATGAATTGGGGCATGGGGTGGCAGCTGGGGGGCAGCTGGGGGGCAAATCCTACAATAGAGGGTGCAGCTCCACCCCAGCATAACACTGTTAACAGGAAAGATCATTTCAAATCTGTAATTAATTTTGTATCGTGAGAGTTATGGGAGGGTCACTTGACCTTGAAGTTCAAATGACTAATTTTTGACAGATGCCAAATTGTAACTTACTTGTAATGATGTATAATGAAACAGACTTGTTTGTTTTAAGACATTACATGTCACAGCTGCACTTCACTCAAGGTACAAAGATGCATGATAAAAGACATTACATGAAGGTGACATCAATAATGAGCCATAAAGTGTTTATGACTGTGGGTGACTCACTGAATATGGGCTGTTAGGGGTTCAGTGTTTTGCCCAGAAACACTTCGACAAACAGCCGAGACCGGGGATCGAACCACTCACCCTGTGGTCCGTGGCCGTGCCTTAACAACTGAGCTACAGCCGCCTCAATGGGCTACAGCTGCCCCTCAAGCTACAGCCGCTGCTAATCACTGATAATGACAAATAGGAGCAAGTGAAAAGAATTAGGTCTAAAATGATAATGTGATGTGTTGTAATGTGGGATCGTAACAAATTCACCTGTTTTGGTGAGCAATAAATCTTCTACTGTTACGTTTTGATTCATTTCTATCTTTGTTCTGTCTGTTGCCATAATTTTTAATTCAGTGTTGTTTTGTTTAGTAGGGAGTGTTTCGCTGTCTGAATTAAAGGTGTGTGGTTTTATTAAGTGATTGCTGGTGATACTATTTGAGTACTCTGTAACCAAAGGAGACGCAAAGGCTTGGGCGGGGATGCTGTTCGAAAGGTGTGCTGATTATCTTGTTGTGTCTGCAGACAGAGGTTGTCCCATCCTCCATGCTCCGGTGGAATCCAGCAGAAACCTGCAAGGAATGCTGGGAACTTTTCCATGTCAAGCTCCTGACACATTTTGTTTATACTCAGCCGAGGAATTTAATTGTTTGGATTATGCGTAATGGCATTGGGTATATGTGATACAAATGTGTGGAAAGTCTGACACAAGCCTTTAAGGAAGCACCTCATAACAGCCGCCCACTGTAAACACACGGCTGTGAAGCTAACAGCATGAAGGATGAACACCTTTTGACACATCAAGACTGTCGTATGTATTTGGAATAAAAAATGAATGATGTCAGATACTGGGCATGTGTAAAAAAAAAAACAATAATGCATGATTCAGACTGTTTCTGTGGGAAGGGGATTATGGCCCACACAGAGCACACCCTCACTTTAAGACTTGGTGCAAGAGTCCATATGCACGTGCAAGTACAGAATGTCTCCAAAGGAGACACAGCGTCTACAGACATGCATCATCTCTGTGAGCTGCTCTTCTCCACAGGGCTTTGAGAACGGCACTACTGTAATTATCGGGTCAGTATTCTTCGCTGGTCTACCTTAGATCTTCATAAATATATTTATATAAATGCACTTCAGGTGACATTTATCTCCACACAAAGCAGTAATGTCTTGGTAAATTCCACCATGCTGACGTTCAGTTCACCCTCTTAGTTTAGCATGTGCATGTGTTCTGAATTTGACTGGTATCACATCATTCAGTAAGGTCTTATCAAATACATCATCAGCCTTACTCTGGGTTCACTAGTAAAAATTATATCTTCAAGACATGTGATTAAAAGGCACCATATTGTTGGGGCAGATGGTTTAACCTAAAAGCAGAGAACTTGTTATACGATATCGCCATTTTAACCTATCCCTAATCCTTTTGTGCCTAAACGTTTTCAAGTCAGTGACTAACTGTAAAAACATTTTAAATATTCCTTCAATTTGTTTGTAGTGCATATAATAAGCACCTACTAAACCCCTAGTTATGGCCTGATACCAGCTGATAACAGCCCAGTGAATGCCAGAATTCCTTCCGTATCAGGAACATGGGAGAGAGGGAGTTGTTCACTAGCCTCAGAGTCAGTGATTTGATCCCCCTTTGAACTACACATTTAAGTGCACTGAAGCTCAAATTGTTTTTGGTGTTACATGAATGAATGTGTCTGCCAAAAGGCTCGATTTAGATGGTAAAAACTGCGGGGTGACATTTAATGCGTTTTTTTTTTAGGAGAGTTTATAGAAAACTTCCTACAACAACAAAAATATCAGGATCAAAGCCATTCTTGCTCCAGGAACCATGACCATCTGTATAATTCATAATCTGTAAATAATAATTCATGCAGTCGACACTGAAATATCTTTACAGGATAGATGTAAACCAGAGCTTCACCCACACCTCATTAGGATTTAACATAAATGTCTGTACAGAATTTCATAGTGATACATCTGTTGAGATATTTCATTTTGGACCAAACACCAGACCAGTGTTGCCATCTCCATCCATGCTGTCATGTTAGCGTGGCTTATAACAATTACAGTGAAAAACTGAGCAGCCTTGTTGCAAAACAAACGTGCACATGGTACACGTGGACATTTTGTTTTGTTAAAGGACACGCAAGGACGCAGCTTAGTGGGGCTTCCACCAATCCCATTACTTACTGCATGAGCAACCTACTACTACTTATGCAATAATTAGGTAATAACACATATTGAAGACACCGTAGACATTAGGCATTTCCTGAATTGTTGATGTTCAACTACAGGTTTTATATTTAGAACAAAACGGATACCATTGAAAGAGTGTGCGCACATATGTGTGTGTGTGTCCGCACACTTATGAGTTTTTAAGTATGTGCTAAACACACCAGCGGCTGCAGCCAAGTTAATGTTTAGATGGGACATAGCTGTTCATTAGCATATAGAGCATTTAAAGATGCTTCAGTCAGGTGTTAGAAATGGTCCACTGACTCTGGCTGGAGCTCTAATTAGGGTGCAGGTGGTAAAATGATGTTACTGATTAACTTGACACCGGACACTGGCTTTAATAAGACTGACCTAAACTGCAAACAGCACTGATTTGAACTATATAAGTTTATATAACAATTTTTTTTTTTTTTTTTTATTTTTGAATTTGTCATGTTTTAACTTTGCGAGATTAAACAAACTGGCAACACTTAACTTATCGTCAAATGTTCCCAGAAACACCAATAAGTGATAATATAGTAGCACTATAGTAACACACAGTTCATAATAGAATTTATAGTTATTTGAAAATTATATATAATTCTGCTCATAGCATCGTATTGTCTTTATAAAATGTTTAAATGTCTACTGTTATGGCTTAGTTGGAGCAAAGTTATGTAGACTGATCCTCACAGTAAAGGTGACACTGCTGGCTGTGAAGCACTCGTCATAAAGTCATAATTTTCATTCTTCCATTTATCACAAGACCCACAGTGTGTTTCATCTTGAAAGGCTTGATTGTGTTTGCACAAAAACAATGGATAGTGTTAAAACACATGTCATTTTCCTGCATACCACACATAATATCTTAGCTTACATCTCTCCTTAACACGAATCTGGTAACAAACAAGACGTGTTAACAAAATGCTCAGAGTTACGTTAATTTTCTTGTTACTTCCACATAAACCATGAATGTATGTTATGTTCGATTGGTGAACTTAGATCGAAGTCAGTTTGGTGTAATACTTTCCCAGATAAAAGGTTTGCTGCCTTTATTTTTGTGCAGTCTTAAAGGCCTCTGGGTGCAATTATTTGTAAAGCGTCATGACTGACGACCTTTTGACTTGCAGAACCAGCACAGGTGTAACTATTATTAAAATTACCATTAATTATGACACATTTCCATCTATCTTCAGTGAGTCACCACGCACAATACCAGCCCTACGACACTCATCCAAATGTTCCTGCTAATTATTAATTTTTCACACCTGTCACTATTGTGAAAAAGGGTCTGGAGGTTTTCAACATTTTATGTGGAGATGTTAAGGACGTTGACTATATCCCACAGCTACCTGCATTTCTCTTAAATATCAGATGATTCTCATTTATTTACAGTGTTGAGATCATTTAATATAAACTAAAATTCACATTTGTGTTCCAAATCTGAAAGATTATTAAAATGAATGTCTGAAAGAGATGAGCACAAGTCACACATTTGAAATGCATTTGCTTTATTAATGATTTAATACTTTATTAAACATGTTTACTCATACATGAAAAGCTAATACTGCCCCTGCAAAAATATCACGAAAAACGTTTTTACAGCTTTTTATTTTTTATTTTTTATAAGAGGATTAAGGAGGGGAAACTTAACAAAATCATACACAGTATGACTAAAGGCACTGAAACAGAAAAGAAAAAGTAAAAAGATCAAAATGTAAAAAGAAGTTGCAATAATTTTTGTGGCAGTGTCAGGGGCATAATATTGCAGTGTACAACGTAAAACGTTTAATAACTTATCAAAAGAATAAATTCTATTTAAACGAAGTTTAAAAGAATGTAACAGTCATTCTCCAGTTTAATGACACTAATAAGACCACTAGTGGACATTTAGCTACAAAAGACAACAAAAGGGCAGGCAGCAATAAATAATAACTGAAGTCAGCAAAAAAATTAAATATATTAATATTAAAAACTGTGTTAATAACAATAAAGCTTTGTTAAACTGTTGTGTACTGTGATGGGAACCATATTATGATCACAAACCTCTGACACTGATTTAAAACAATCTGCAAACTAACTGAACTTGAGCTCTGCAAAGTCTTGAAATAAGGTCATATATTGACACATTACTTATGATTATTAATTGTTTTTCCAGACCCAGGCCTAAACGTCTGAAAGCTGCGGCAGATGTGTTTGAGATGTCAAACATATCCGTCGCTTTGCAGGACCACTCTTGGGCCACCATTACTCCTCACATTGATTTTCCATTCATTGTCCATGAATGGATAAATGTGGGTGGTGTCACCCACAGTGATTGTTGTATTGCTGCATCTCCTTTTTCTTTTCTTTTCTTTTATGTGGATGAGGATGAGGGTAGCAGGTGATGAAATGTTAGAACCAGTGCAGCTGAACACAACAATCGCCATGCACACAAAGCTGCTCCTTTTTGAACCTTTTTATCTCCTTGTGCTGATCTACCTGCTTGAAGTGATCCAAAGTTGCGTGACGTACAGTACTCTGAGTGGCAACAACCAAGAATAAACAGCCACCGAGTGTAAGCTTGCCAGGTGACATTGTGGTATGTTATCCTGGTTTTCATTTTCCAGCGGCGATGCTCTACACAGTCTGAACTCCTCTGTAACCCTGCCGCTTCTGCTGACATGGAAATCTGTTTTTTTTATACCTGCAAGTATAACACAGCACATCAATTATAAAGTCTTGTAATGCATTAATTAACTCACTAACTTCATACAATAGCTGGCTTCTGCTACAAGTTAAAATTTGAGTCTCATTTTTTGAATCTCATCAAAAGAGTCTCATCTTACTACAATGGCTGATTTTAAAAGATGCTTAGGACTCACTAATAAACAAACACTTCTTGGTGAGATGGATCATTTTACAGTGCATGCAGCATATGAAATCTACAAAGTGTCACCATAAATTGGAGGAGAAGTAAATGAAAGCAGCAGGGTAGAAAGAGAATAGATAAAGTAAAAGAAGCACAGCCTAAATCTACTCTAACCTGCAATTACTGACTTTATTTGGCCACTAGAGGGCAGTGTAAACAAACAACATTGACATTCATAAGTAAAATTAAATTGCAGCTACAGAGCAACAGTATCATTTATTTGGAGTTATGTTTGTCTCCCTCTGGTGACTGTAAGTCTAATATTTACTCTCTGTTAGCCGTCTCCTGAAAAAAGTAGTGTTGGGGGTCTTATTACTGTATTATTTTTATTAGGTGATATCATCACCGTAATATAACTTTACCTCGTTAGTTTAGTTATGCTATAATATTATTACACCATTTATGTAGTGATATGTTACTATGTTAAGAAATTATACTTATTTTTATATTTAATTAACGGTAACTTCTTCTCTTTTGAAAAATAAAATTTTCTCAAAGAAGAGATGAGTTAGCCAGAGTTTTATTCATTTTATCAGGGCTCGGGACCGGCACAAAGGTGGCCCCTCCATTAATATAATTAAACATATTACGTTTATTTATTTGAAATAACTAATATGTAATATATTACATTTGACAAAAACATTTTTCAACACTGTTCACCATTGCATTGCTAACGGTGTCTGCCTGCCAGCTGATGTTGAGCAGGTTCTGTACTTTGGCTTATGAGAGCTTTTCTTTTCCTGAAATGAAATGAACCCATACTAGTGAACCCAAACAGTTAATATGTGGGCAGACAAAGAAAACAAAAAAAAAAAATATATATATATATATATATATATATATATATATATATATATATATATATATATACTTTGCAGCACTAGTTGTTGGCAAACTCAGAATCCTGGATGAGAAACCTGCTTCTGCCAGCTGCTTTACCCCAGTACTGACCAGCATGCACTATAACTACTGCAAACACACACACACACACACACAAGCCTTACCATTTGCAGAAAAAGTACAGAATACCTGCCAGTCCGATAATCAGCAGACACACAAAGAAGACAGTGATAATTATCTGTTTTTCTCCCATTGGCTGTCTGACAAGCTCCACATTGTCACACCTGTGACCATAATAACCCTCCTCGCACCTGCAACACAAAGACACAAGTCATTCACAGTCACACATGATGATTACAAGGAGCAGATACACACACAAACACGCAGGGTCATACTTGCAGTGGTGTTCACTGATGTCCAACAGCAGCATACACTTGCCGTTGTTCAGACAGTATTCATCAAACGTGCTGTCGCAATTCTGTATTGTACGCTTCTCCACATGGCGGCGCTCCTCTGCCTGCCCTGAAACACCAGAAACAAAACAGCTGAAACTTTCTCATAGCTAACTCTGCATCCTTTTCACTGACTGACAGTCTGTGAGTTCTTAGATAAATGGCCCGAAATTGCTTCTTTTGTTTTACTTTTTAAAAAAATATCTCCTTATGATCTTGGGTTGGCAGAACCACTAACATCTTTTAAATAGCTAGAAGACACAAGTTAGAATAAAAATATTTTGTACCTGATCTCATGAAATTATTCTTGATAGATAAAGTGTATATCTTTTCAGAACTTTAATGATCAATCTCTTCCAAACATGTCACTGTGAAAATGAAACCACAATTAACCTTTGCAAAAAAGAGGAATGTGTCTAAAAACTAAATTATTACAACTTTAAGGGCAACAGTGTATGTTTTAATTAAACTATAATTCATACTTAATTTTTTCAGAGTTTATTAACGTATGTATTGTTATAATATTGGTTTATTAATGTGTTTTAAATCAATTTATATGTAAAAATATCCAGCGTTTGATGGTTTAGGGTTCTGAGCTGTAACAATTTGCATTGTTTGTCTTTGCGACATCAGATGAAATCTGTGTCCCATATGACTGTGATTTCTGGATCTCAAAAACAAGAACATAGTTGGAAGACTATAATTCATTATAGTTGATAGGGTTTTTTGCAGCTGAAATGAATTTATTATACTCTTATGTCTCATATTATTTTGGTGTATTGATTTAATTTGTCAGATCTGTAAGTACTTTTATTTAACTGAGATGCTGGAGTGTTTTGTTTAAACAGTGCTGTAGAAACACCACTCATGTGACGGTGGATTTTACATTATTTTTCCCCTCAGAGTCAAGAACTTTTTCATGCTACCTGAAAAGCAAAGTAAATAATTCAAAATGCAAATGGTAGTAAGCATAATAATTTTGCTGTAAGCATTACAGTATGCATGCAATGATGATGCGTATGTGGTACGTGTGTATGTGTGTGTGTCTGTGTGTGTGTGTGCATATAGGTATAAATGTGTATGTGTATGAAGAGTATCGCATTCTTTGTAATTTTACTACCAATTACCCAAATACACTGTAATACTTGGAAATTGTGAATACATTTTAATGCCAACTGATGTTGGGGTGAATACCTGTAGACAGTGAAGCCCAGTCTGCGGTTTCCAGAGTGAATGACACACTCTTAGTGAGAACATGCGGCCATAGCAGCATGAAGCCTGTTGGACAGAGAATATTTGTCTCATTAGTTACGAAGGAGAGAACATTGAGTTTATATGAATGTTCAGTTTTACCAGCATGTTGTATATAGTTATTTGCACCTGTAATCTGCCATCCAGGTTTGTGATAGGGAAAAGTTAAACAACTATATTTATCCTAAATTCAGAACACACCAGGTGTTTTCCTGTGGAAATATGTATAGACTCTCTGAGTTAATTTTATTATTTTTTGTAAAACCTTACAACAAATAGAACATTTTTTTTTAGCATGAACATTAACAAAAAAAGAACTTATATATGTATAAACATCCCAGGATGATTTGCGTTCATGACTGTGTTTCGATAATATGTGGAAAAAACCCAAAAGTGCTTTTTTTGTATAAACTGTCTCAGCTAGGACCTGATGTGGTGTGGCCCGCGTTGCCTGGCCCCCATGCCTGTACTAGCCTGCAAAACTTCGTCACGCATGGCATTCGCAGACGCCCACATTCCTGCAGGCAGGACAGAAAAACATGTGAATCTGGATTCAAGATGTGTCTGGTTATGACTGGTTATGAATCAGGTTATACTGAATGAAAGTCTTGCTTGTCGGTTTTCGTTTTATTGTTAATGCTGCAGAGACATTTTCCTCTGACGTGGATGATTGATATAAACTCACACCACAGCTGGAAGTGATGGCGAAGTAATCAGCCTATTTACATTACTGGTTTTACGCACTTGACTCTCATCACAGAGGAGAATTTAAATAGTATCGGGCTTATAATCAGAAATAAAGGTAAGCAGCCGTATATGATTAAGAGATGTAAAAGGAAAAAGTAGAAAAATAAACCATAAATCAATCACCAAAAAACAACTAATTATAATAATAGTCTAAGTACCTAAAACTAGCTCTATCTGTACATTATTTACAAAATAATATATTAGCAGCATATATTATATGTGTTACATACAGTTTATACTAACTAAATAAAACATTTCATTTTTACTTAGATGCAAATTACCTTTATTTAACAAAAAGAAGAAGCTTTTTAAGCATTTGTGGTTGGACTTAATCCCAGTGAATGTGCTGGCAGATAATAAATCATCCATTAATACATGCGAACAGCTTCCAGCATCAGAGAAAACATAAGGCTCTGGGCTCACATCAGTCCTGGATTTAGCTCCATCTACATAATGTGGTTAAAACGAGTCTCGCCTAATCCAGCTACAGCAACTTGCTACTTCTGCACAAATGTGTCACTAATACACAAAGTATATCAGTCACTGGTCCATTTTTATTGTTGGTCGTTAAAGTACATTCCCATTTTTATTTACAATTCACTGATACGTAAGTGTATTTCAAAGTTTGAAATATGGACCCTGAGGGATTTGAATCTAAATATCAGTTAAGTTCATGAACGCCTGCAGATGAATGTAACAGGTTGAGACACAGTTTAATAAAAGTAACGATGCCATAAATTGACAGCAGCAGATGTGTTTAAAGTACCAGTCCAACAATGGAAAAACGATGGTTATTTACAGTAGCTAAGCCAAAGTACTGAAGCATTAACGTAGGAAAAGTCCAAATTTAAGGGGGAAATGGACTGGAATGGATTGACTTCTTTACACCGTGCCTGTCTTTTATATGTCGTCCCAGTTCATGTTTGAGACCTGATCTTCGGTTACATTAAAACCCGAGTCCACATGAGGTCCCCCCATCACCTTTTTACCCAACATTAACCCAACCCGACTCACCGAGCAGAGACAGAAGAGCCGAAGGTTTGCTGTTGGTCCCCATTTCCGAGTCGACTGGTCTCTGATCGAGGCTCCAGGTACAGAAGGCGTCAGTCTGCATCCGCTTCCGACTTGTCTAATTAACCATTAGGTAAAAAGGGGCAGGCAGTATGCATATCCTTGCAGACACAAACTGGAAACCAGTTGCCTCAATCCTGTGGGCTGGGTGTGGTGAAAACATTCCTGTAATTTAGCACATTTCGCCCTTCGAAGGTCCAAATCAAAAGCCAGACCCCGCAGGCGGCTGTTCCCAAAGGGAAGCTGCTTCTGTCCTTCAAACAGACGCTCGACTAGAAGAAGACTACTTACTCTGGATGGACAGAACTGAATCTGTCCTTTACTCGGGTTTTATCGGCAAACAGCCAAAGCATCAAAAGTAAGAATTGTTCTGCATCAGAATGGCCCCCGTTTGAAACAAAGTATTGGAACAAGCCGAAAGGACAAACAAAACCAAAAAAAAAAAAAAAAAAAAAAAAAAAAGTATTTGACTCTGATATGGTGTAGTAACATATATCTAAACTACTGTGAGTACTGACTAAAAGTTATTTTCCATCAGTGCAAAAATATGTACCATATGTCTGTTATTTGGGAACCTTATTCAGGCTAATTATAACATTCAAAAACATTCAAACTTATTTTTAACTAACATTAATTACAGTATTGTGTGAACCTCCCCAAGTAACATTTTCATTTAGGGTGTGTTTGTTATCGTTGTGTGTGGGTGTGTGTGACCTTTTGCCCACAAAAACTAATGAAACACATTCTCAGAAATTTATTACAAAACCTTTTAATAAGTTAGTTATTATATTACAATAAATACGCATATGTTGTCACTGCCATGTGTTAAATTACAATTGAAGGTGATGATGAGCCTGTTTGTCGGACACAGAGTGGTCTTTAGATTGCTTCATTTCACCGCAATTAGTTGTTTGGATAAGATTAAAGAGAAACAGTGGCCTTTGTTTATACTCATCAAATGAAAAGTCTAATAAAGCAGAAAAAGCTTTTGGAGTTTCGTGGTCTCTTCCTGTGATGTTTCCAGTGCTGTATAAGGTTTTATGGGTCACACTGATATCTCCGATGGTGCTGATTTTATTAGTGGCGTTGATTTCATACACCTGGAAGAAAAAAAAAGTATTTGGATTAAAACTTATTCTCTTAGTACACTCCCAGAGGTTTCTAACAAACTGTTGCAAAATGAAAACAAGACAAAATTCAAAATAATGAGTCTCAACATTAACAAGTGCAAGGAAAGAAAGACAGTAGATGCTCACCTCCTATGAGCGAAGCAGTAAATTATGATGGCGATCCCAATGATGAGGATGACTACCCCTAAACTGATACCAATCAGTTTCTCAAACTCGGGTCCAGTTTGAATGGGTTCAAGCAGGAAGAGGCAGCGAGGCCCGCTATATGAGGACGTGCAGCTGCAGAGCACACGGGCAAGTATGTGAGTGCATTCCAAAGGTGAACACGAACCAACATGTGAATGTGGATATGAAGCAAAATGTTGACTGATCCTATCTTGTAACATGTGCAAGGTACACAGGGTACCTGTGCTGAAAGTGCAACGTTGCTTACATGCAAGAAGGTCGGTCACTGTCTTGGGGGTACATGCACTCTCCACCATTTTCACAGTAGTTTTCATGTTCGCTTCTACATGGCTTGTGCAAGTGCAGCACCAGAGGTTCCTCCATACTGCCTGCGGACGAAAAGTAGAATCGTAATTATTTATCAATTTTTTTTTTACAGAAAAATGTCTGTTAACTTTTTATTTTCTATTTCCTTTCGTGGTGGGAGATGGCGCTGTCACTTATTTATTTTATAGCGGGTTAATTAATCACATACTCATTCAGTGGCACATTTGGACCCAGGTAGGGGCTTGAATTCTCAGAGATTTCTATTCAACCTCTGCGATCTCTTTTCATCCTGTGTATTTGCACAGGATAGGTCTAAATCCGCAGTTAGTTGAATCTTAAAACAAGATTCACTGCAGTATTTCGAGACTTTTTACACAAGTTAGAAATAAAACATGTCTCGGTGACACTGTGTGGTCAAGCTGACTCAAGACTCTGTTAGAGACACTCACTGTTGTTTAGCTCTGTGGTCAGAGTCAGATTTGACAGAGGTGTAGTTGTTGTGGTCTGAAGCTCCTTAGTCAGCATGGCAGATTGTCCTGTTGTGGTCAGGAGGACCAGCAGTGCCACTGCACGGAAGAGAGCTGGAAAATAAAAAATAGAAATTAGAAATGATTAGAATTTACGGTGAAATTAATCATTTTGCTTCCTTTTGGATGAAATGCTGCTTTCCAGTCAATACTCTTCTGCCTTAAAGTGCTACACTGTTGTGATCATAAAGATACAAGAAACAAACTGAATTTGACTTGATTTTAATTTCTTATCCCCAAGGGTGGCAAAACACGTTTCAATATTTCAATATTGATGTAATCAGTAATTATTACATGACATTCATCATCAAAGGGATCATTCAGTCAATAAACTATAGAACAATCACCTAACTCCTTTCAAATTAAAAAATACAGAATAAACTTGACACGTACCCTTCTTCAGGTATGCTTGTCTTAGTGTAAGCATCTTGTCCTGTGGTGCTGAGATGTCTGATGTTTAGCAGCCTGACTCCGTCTGTCTGTGCAGTGTGATCAACAACAGGTTTTTGCTCTCTTTTATACCGTGCTCTCAACCACTGAAAAGGTTTAAACAGCCAATCAGCGGCCCAAAGAGTTTGTGGGGGAAAAAAAAAACAACAACTCCATATCCATCATTTCCTTTTTGCCCAAAATCTGCATGCAGAGACAAATTCTAAAGGCTGCTGATGATGGTGAGGGCACGTGACTACCCAGAGGCTCTTTAAATGTAGTTTCTTCTCTGGAAGACTCCGAACCCACGCAAATATCTGGCAGATTGAAAGTTTCACTCAAATGCCTGCCCTTCAGTTTCAAGGTGTTGCATCACTGACAATTGCAGGTGTTGTGAAAGCCTTAATTTCTTCAGATGGGATTATAGAAGGAAGGAAAAAAGAAAGGAAGGAAAAAAGATTTGTTTTCATGGCTGCCCTTAACTTTACATAAGCGTGGATATGAGAAATCCCAGGTGACGTGCTGTAAATGTGAAGTAAAGCGTTCTTGGTTGAGAGGGAAAAGCTAGAAATCCAAGCTAGACAAGGGTTTACAAACAGCTTCTCTGCAATTGTCTCTAGGCAACAGTAGTCAATTATGACCCGGCAGTTTCAGTCAACCTATAAAAATGTTCCTGAAAAATTGAATTTAAATGGTTACTATTGTAACATACAATAGCAATGAGGCCAATTTCATGAAGAACATTCATTTGTGTGGAGCTGCAGGGTTAGACAACTAAATCCAACACCTGGAAGTTACTAAAGGATCACGTTGTTGTCACTGCCCCCATCACTTGTTGTTCAGGGTGCCTGAGAATCTGAGAGGTGGGAGCTGCTCATTGTTCTTCACACGACATTTCACGATACCCGTCTTTGTCATGCTTATGGAGGTTTCTCTTACATTTTCCTTGTACAGTTTGTTTTTTTTAAAGGAAAAAAAGATTCAAAAGGTTTAAAAACAAAGGATGTGATGTGTTGGAAAGATCGTAACACCCTATGAGGCAAATATTGGACTATCTAATAATTAAATTAAATACTATAGAGAATGTTCAAATGCAAATTACAGAGAAAAAAAGAGTTTTTTTCACTAGTGACTTAGGCTAAAATTGCTTTAGGATGAGATCTCATCAAGGCCAGCACAGACAGGATGATTGAAGAAAGTCAATACGACTTTCATTCATGTACGAGCATGTGAGTATTGTTTTATGACAGACTTCAAGTAACAACAAAGCGAGAAAGTTAATTATTGGCACATTGTTGTTTTTTATTTTATATTCCCTTTCCAGTGAATCTGGAATGTTCAAGAATGAACAAAAATGACTTCAGTAGAAAAAATATTAATTTAAAATCTTAGAAAATGAACTTTAAAATAAATAACAAATAAATACATGACCAAATTCACAATATAAACAAAGTACATATCAAGTAAATTTCCCAGCAGGTATGGAATCTCTAGCTTATGGATGTTTAAATAAAAATGTGTTTGTCTGGCATGGTGTGTGTGTGTGCGTGTGTAAATGAACTGATGTAAGTATGTGCATATACTGTTGGTAGTGTATAGCATTCATTCAACCAAATGAATCTATACGGTGTCTGTAGTTAATGCATCAGTGCGTTTCTAGCAGCAGTCACAGTGTTCTTCATCAACATGGCGACTGTCATCGGGCCGACGCCTCCAGGAACAGGTGTGATGAAACCTGCTTTCTCCTTCACCCCTATAAGTCAAACAATCCACTTGTTAAAATTCTTGAAACTCAAAATCCCTGAACCTTTGAGTCCCGTGGGAGACTTATCTTTACAACTGTAAAAAAAAAAAAGTATGTGTACATGGCTACATGTCAAATCAGAAACGTAAAATAAAATGCCCAGCAGCATTTTCTAATGTTAATATTGTCATCAGGGCAGTGAAAACGTTTACCCCTGCAAACTTATCATGTAAGTACGGTTTTACATCAAAAGTACGTTTGATTAATTACCCTCAAAGTCCACATCGCCAATGAGCCGGAGTTTGCCAGTGTTTGGGTCCTGGATACGATTTATGCCCACGTCAATGACGGCTGCGCCCTCTTTTACCATATCTGCTGTGATCAGCCTGGGGACACCTATGCACAGAAACCAAGCGGACAAATATTATTAGATGGTGCTTTATTAACTTGTTAAGAAAATTAAATTGGTCTTTTAGTGGTACACAGCCCTTTAAGCTAGATTTCAACACAGGACTTCTCTTAAGGAGCGTGTCGAGATTAAGTAATAAAGCAGAACACACCCTATCATGTCTGCGCATATTGTCCTTAACACTGCATATTTGTCAAGTTACAATTAACCAAATTATCCAAATTGCTGGCACAAGGGTTTTGAGACAGCAATAATTTTAAAACTGGCCACTAATTGTGGTTTAAAATAATTTTCATCGGCCATGACATTGCCATTCCAACCACCATACCAATGTAAATAGCCCATAAGAGGAACACTAAAAAGAAAGCTCTGCAGGTTCCATTGAGTTTTGACATGTAAGTCACTGTACCACAAGCTGTAGCTTCCTTTCTGTAGTGATTCTTTTCATCTTCTTTTAATCTCTAGTGAAACACAATGACAATTTTAAAAGGCGACAACGTAATAAACATTGCAGATTTACTTTAATAACCACTCCACTTTAATGTTGACTGTAAGAAAACTGTCAATTTGAATCCTACAGACTGCAATTACAGCTGTTTAACAATGAGTCTGTCTGAGTCAAATACCTCCTAAGCACCAGATTTAACTTAAGAAAATTGCTGCGGCTCAGATAAAGCGCACAGACACCAGAGGAGTGACACGCTAACCCAAAACTACACCCTCAGTCTAACTGCCTACTAACATGTAGGTCCCTCAACAAACCTGTTTGAATTCCCAAGTGGTGTGAAAACAGCTGCATGCCTGGGGGATAACAACACATCACAGTGTAAAGGCAGCTTTTTATTTCCAAAACAGAAACCCAACAGAAACCTAACAGTTGAATGAAAAAAAAATAAGATGCCCTTCCCAGAGAGAAGCTTTTAGTCATCGGGAAAGAAGCTCATTAATTGGGAAAATAAATACAACAAGGCACCGGTATTGGATTATGTGACTAAAGAGACTTTGGGCAGATTGCTGTCCTGCATTGATTGATAGTTCCACGTTACAGCTGCCACACAGCACTTATACTGTAAGGAAGTGAAATACAATGAAACGGTTGACTATTTAAAGTTGAGTATTTAAATTCTAACAAGATCGCTTCAAGGAAGGGCTGGTGAGCACTTTCACAATCTTTTCTCCGTCTTGCATCTGACACACGTTTAAGGAGTGTGCACTTCAGGCATGACCCGCTTAAGTAAGACCATAAGCACCATCACGTCCCTTATCCCGGTTTTATTCACAACTTTGAAAAAAAAAATCATAAATAATTGGCAAGAATTATTGTCTTTTAAAAAGAAAACAACTGGAGTGGCTGGAGACATTTTAAACTCTCCAGTTGAACCACATTAGCTTATCTAGTTAGAGAAAATGAAAAAGTTAAATGTTAATAACTGCTAATAGCTGTGTGTGTGTGTGTGTGTGTGTGTGCGTGTGTAAATGTTCATTTAAGTTTGAAGAGTGATTGCTTAGTCCAGGTTTGGCCTGGACAGATATTCGTTCTGGCTGAATTTCCTTTGAGGCATGTACAAAAATCTTATTTAAATAGGCTTGAAAATGTCACCGTTACACATAAACAGTGGATTAAATGAATAAATTCCCACACAGACACACTTCTGCATAACAAATTATCCACGATTGGCCATCAACTATTTTAATTGTCTCTGTAAAACATGTAGGGCTAAAAATTTCATTATGTTTCATTGCTGCTGCTCTTGTAATGCTAAGCTAAATCTCTTTGACTCCGACTGTGGGTCGGCAAAACAACATCAAATGAACTGAATGAAAGCTTAGCATGATCATGGTGCTTTGTAATGTTACCTGCAGCTGCGATAATGATGTCAGCCAGGCTGGTTAGCTCCTTCAGCTGCTCCCTTGGTGTACATCTGTGGGCAATGGTCACTGTGGCATCACCTGAGAGAACACAGAATATTTTAGTGTAGAAACAAAAATATTTTAACACCAACCTTAATCCAACCTTGCATTATTAAAAATTTTGTTTTACGTACTAAAGTGCAAACAATGTGGGTGAATTCAATGTCATACAGAACATATCAGCGTAACTCAGGATCATTTACATACGACTATGAAAGATGTCTTTTGGAACTACTTACAATAAAGCACCTGCCCCACTTACATCATATGACAATGACAGTTAGTGTGACAACCAATGACACACTATTTAGGGTTTCCTGAGGAGCACCACGCCAGGAGCCGATCGGCAATCAAATACGGAAACAGATCATGATTATTTAGTGTATTGACTTTCATGATTATTAAATGATTTATTTCTCACAGTTTTCACATTGTGTAGGCCAGTAAATAAATTAAATTTTACTATGTGAACAGACTCTTCAGTAATTCTGGTTTCTTCCCCTTTGTCAGTGTAAACTCTTTTATTTCAGTGCTTCAAGGTTACTGTACATCAAAAGACTGACGCATTCACTAAGTGGCAGGTTGTGGTACGGTGACGACACTTTATGTAGTGAGCAATTACACAATGAGGAAGCTTAATATCTCTCTTAGATGTGTGAAGACATACTGCGTAGTCATAACTGAGCTGAGACCAGTATTACAGGAGGAGCCAGAGAAAGACACCAGGAGGGCTTCTAGGAAGATAAGAACAAGAAGGAAGAAAAGGCAAGTCTCAGCACATCAAACCTGTGTTTCACATACCTCTTAGTCTGTCTACGTGCATGTGGAGAGTGGAGAGAGAGAAAAAAAGGCAGCAAACTGGCCCAAAAGGACAATTTGATCAAAATTATTCTTTAACAAATATTTTAGGGGTGGCAGAGTCAACGCTTAGGATTATTAGGGGTTATTAACCACAGATATGGGGACTAAATGGTCAAAATGGCCAAATAGTATTATTTTTATTTCATTTATTATTTTGATTTCATTTAGGTTTACTCCTCTAGCTGGATTTTTTGCTACTTATTGATCAGTAGTTTGTACTTGTTTATTGTCTTGGTTTGGTGGAAGCTTTTTCCTTTCCTTCCTTTTCTACTGCTCAGGTAGAGAGCAGCTGTAAAGAGGCAACACAATTTCCCTAAGGGATAAATAAAGTTTTTTGGATCTTAAAAATCAGAAGCATGTATTTTAATGAATTTGCTTTATAACCTTGTCATTGTCTGTTGATGCACATTCAGTTACTATTGTACACAGCCTTGGGTTTCAAGGATTAGTTTCCAACATTCACAGAATTTCACCTTAGTGCCACAATCGACCAGAAAAATGTGAATAATGATGGAAATCTAACATATTCTGGGATGTATCAGGGTCACATCACATTTTCGATAGTTTCACAGATGCCCTGAATAATTTTAAGCATGGACAGTGCAAAACAAATTATTATTATTATTATGGGAACATTTTTATTATTGACTTTCTTTAAAGAGGGAGGTTTAATGAATCCCTGGCAAAAACAAGCCACCTGTTTGGCCCACTATTCTATAATATATGACCACACAATGTCCACTTCAGTTTCTGGTATGTGATCTCACTTTCACTACCCATGTTTTCTGCCTCTAATGAAAAATATATTAAACAAAACATAAGAACAAGGCAGATACAATGTTGATAAGAGGTGCTCAATAGCTGTTATCAGATGATTTGGTTGCTGATTTATGCTGTGTTGGCTGAATAGTGTGTCTCTTCTCTGCAGTTTAGCAAACCACACATTCATACCACAATGATTCACATCTGGTCTCAAATTTTCAAATTCTATGACTATTTCATCTTTATGCAAGAGACATCTGGTATGTGTTACAAGTGTGCATTGCACTTAGATGAGGTGTAAGGCTGGTGGCACATCTTTGTGCAATACCAAACTCAGTTAGGTTCTAAGGTTCACCAATTCCAGGAAAGTTGACATACTTTTTCACGTTGACATTGTGTAAAAAGTGCTTAACGCAATATTCAGCAAATGATTCATAACCGTTTTTTGAGTTGGATGCAAGCCACACTTCTGGATGTAGTGAGAGAGGACATGAAGATAGTTGGTGTGACAGAAAAGGATGCAGAGGACATGTTTAGATGGAGGCACATGATTCGCTGTGGCGACCCCTGAAAGGAAGCAGCCGAAAGGAAAAGAAGAAGAAGATGCAAGCAACACTTCTCAAAAAACTTGGGACACTGGCATCAAAAACTGCATAAGTGGTGTAATCCTAAAAAAAAGAAACATACCTGGTGGAACTTTCCACAACTAATAAAGTTGATAAGCAACCGGTCAGTATCTCGACTGACTATTAAAAGAGAAACTCAGAGAAGCTGAGTCCCTTGCAGAAGGATGGGGCGATTTAGCACCTTTAGAATAAAGTTTCTCGACATAAAATCATAAATAATTGAGGGATTTCCTTATCTTGGCAATGTTTGTGACAATAATGGACTGAGGTAGAAAACTGTCATTTGTCCACAGTTCAAAAGTATCTTGTACACAGTATACATAAGCAACTTGTACATATGTAAAGACATCATTAATACTGACTGATAATCACAGGTTTTGGAGCAACACATACTGTCATTCAGCCAATATGTTTTTCAGGGAAGGCCCTGAAGGCTCTCTTCAGCAGCACAATGTCAATAATATACTGCATGTATTACAACAGTGTGGCTCAGTAGTAAAAGAGTCTGGGTGCTAAGCTGGCCTGCAAACTCCAAACTTGTCACTCATTAGAAAGTGAAATAAATAAAAGGAGCTCAAGAGTAAGTAAAAAAAAAGGAAAAATTTTGGTTTCAAAATGAAAGCAACATCAACATGCCTTGTCTCAATTTTTTTAGGCAAATGAGCAAGTAGTTTAAAAAAAAAAAATCTTCATCTGATATGTTGTTTTACACATAACAACATATAATAAACAGGTTGCACCACAAAAACTAATTATTTTGCAGAGATTAGTTGTTACTAAATAATTGGCAGTTGTAAATGTTGCGGCCGACTGAACCAACAGACAAAAGTAAAGTTAGCTTGTCAGCGGTGTAACTCCTGACTTACCCAAAATCATTTAGTCATATCAAATGTTCTTAACAGAATTATAAACCAACTTAGATTTTCATTTGCAAGTAGTCTCCAATATTTGCTACATCTGCTGACCTGCAATATTTTGACAGGTCAAAGATATCTTGTTGCTTCATGTAAGCACGCATTTACTCGCAAATGTCTTTCCAAAGGACCCTCCCTTCTTCCTGCACCCTTATAAGGACAATTGATCCGTCTTCAGTGGTGCTCAATGCCAGAAGTCTCACCCTGAGCTTTGCCCTCACACTCCTTGGTATTTTTATTCATCAGACATCTTCAGCAAAACTTGCATAAGTATTTACTGTTTGGTTAAGAGAAGGCCTTTTTTTTCTACTCGTCACATCCTGACAAAAGCGCTTTTCAGGGAAAGCCAAGATGGTGCAATTTCATTAACCTGCAATTCTCCATTCATAGTATAATGCTGACTCACTGACACAGACGCCGATAAAACACACATGCACTTACCCCCTGGACGTTCATGGTTCCGATCGCTATGCAGCAACATTGCGATGGGCATTCCCACATTCTTGGAACGACCAGCAACCAGCACATTCTTCCCCACCGTCTCAATACCTGCAAACACATTTTAGGGGGAATCATTATTATTATTATTATTCCTGATTGAGTGTAGAGTTAAGCTGGGACTTCAGAGAACATGAGCATTCAATAAACAAACTCTGCGGAATGTGGAGAAAGGTTATTCTGCCAGACTCCCCGCTGCCTGGCACCACGATGTCGCATATGTGACAATTACTACATTCATTGTTAGCCAAGACATGGTTATTAAAGTGATTGATAGTGGGAGGATAGGTATGTATCAAGCGCCATTTGTTAATAAACTGTCTGGTTTAGCGTTATGGATTTTGGCCAAGACGTTGTCAACAGGTTTTCGACTAAAAGGTTGTTTCATGGCCACTGGTAAAAAAACAAGTCTTTGAAATATGCAATGAAATTTTTGCTTCTTTAATTATGTATGTGTTCATGCTTTCTGTAATGGCAGTGTCATTGTAAATCAGAGTTACCCTGATCAACATACCCAATCAGTTCAACTTTTAGTAAATCCAGGTGACTTTAGCAGACTGAAAATATAACACACTCTTGTATGGTTTATTAGTCTAGTTAAATATGATAAGTTGAGTTTGAATAACATCTTCAACATCAGTATTTTTGAGAGTTTATCATAATAACTTTAAACTCAACACAAACCATTTGCCCAAAAAGCCCAGGTTTGTTACCATTTAGTCCAGATAAACAGAGAAAAACCTCCCACCCTCGTGACATTCTATAAAGCGGACTGCAGAAAGCATCCCAATCTGCCTCAACACTCTCTGGTATGGGGATTGCAAATTTTTTCTGATTGCTGGTAGTGAAAACAGCCCTCAAGGTCCCTCACTTCTCTACATAGCGTACTGATCTTTATCAACATCATGACTGTCATAAACACTGCAGTCAAGACGCCTCCAATATTGCCAAGGTGCCTCACAGCACTCTCATGGTGTCACAGTGCACTGATTTATGGCAGGAGGGATGTATGTAGCTAGTTTTTTCAGCAGTTGCCTCAGTTGAACTTACCAGATAAGAAGTCAATTTTATTCATGCTTCAGTTCTGCTTGTATATGAGCAACAGCACCCTCTTCCAGCTTTGATTAGTAAGGCAACCGACAACTTCCCAGAGCACCCAGTTTTTGCTACTACCTGACTACCAGACATACCCTAAATTCTACATTCAGGGCTGACTCCTGTAAATTTTATTATCCTACATTTGTTTTATTTATTTATGTAACTTATGTAATTATTTAAGTTAATGTCACTAGATTCAGGCTAATTTTGAATTACAGATCTTTTGCGGGGAAAAAAAAAACACTACTTTTGTTTTCCTATGCATTTGCATTTGGTAAAGCACATTTAACCTTAGTTCTTTACTGGCAAAACATTTAAAGCTTTTACTTGGTCAAGGGGCTGCAAAGGGCTGTCTAGCACACTATCACGATTACATGCCATCTAGTGGGCCCTGTACACTAAAACAGCAACATATGTGTGACTACTCCTACATTTGTCCTCAGAGTTAAAATAGCTGCAACACAAAATCCAACATGACTTTATTTTAAGTAATGTTGGGATGAATAAATAATCAACAGTACCATAAAGATCTTAGACATAATAACACTAAATATCCCAACGGAAATACTGATATTACCAATAATGATTATGTACCCGCTCTTTTGATGATCTCCCAGACGGCGGCAGGCGTAGCTGGCACCATCGATCTCTGGTCCAGACACAGTTTCCCAATGTTCACAATATGGAAGCCATCCACATCCTTCTCTGGAGCAATGGCGTTACACACGGCTCTCTCATTGATGTGCTCTAAAGAGGAAGTGTCAGTAGGATACTCATTGATTTTGAGTGTATTGTAATTAAGTGGAAAGCATGATGACAAATTGTTGGTAGCTACACTCAAACATTACACTACGTGTTGTTGTAAACAGAGTATTGAAACATTTTCTAAGTCAACATCAACTGGCGAGATATAGTCTGAGCCTTTTTTATTGAAATGATACACTGCAAGACAAAACTAAATACTAAAGTGGGGAAAGTCTCAAAAGACTGAGCCAAATTTGACCTTTGTGTGAGGACTAAGTAAGGTCAATCAAAAGAAAGAGATGCTATATCATCAGAAATGTTATAAAAGTTAATCAGTGTTTACATAGCATGTAACGGACAATAAGCTACTGCAGAAGTTGGTTCACTTTAAATTAGACTTCAAAGATCAGTTAACACTTAGTTAATTTGAATTCAGAAGCTGTGCCCCCTGTGTTTACCAGGAAGAGGCAGCTGCACCAACAGGCCGCTGACCCTCCAGTCACGGTTCATCTTGTCAATCAGCTCCAGCAACTCCTCCTGGGAGACCGAGTTAGGCCGCACCACAGTGTCACTGGAAATACCTGGACATCACAGAAGCATCACACACACTCCACGTTAATGTTAACTTGCATCTGTGTAACAGTACACTATGTTACATTAATGTTATGTTTATGCAATTCCACGCATGCTTTGGAAATGGGAAGTGCATTAGATAAATCTGGATTATGCTTGCTTGTCTGTATGATGCACATCATGCACACAGTGTTTAGGAATGTTTGCAGTGCTCATATCTGACCCAGAATACTGGCTGCCCGGGTCTTGTTCTTCACATAGGTGCGACTGGCTGGGTTGTCCCCTACTAGCACAACGCCTAGGTGAGGTCTCATGTTGCCCAGAGCAACCAGCTCTTCCACATCGCGTTGAATTTCTCTGTGAAGCTGACGAGCCAACTCTGTCCCCGAAATCACCACAGCTGCATGTCTGGAGAGGACAATTGTACAGTTTTATATGAATGCACATGCACAGAATACACCGAACATATGGCAGTGTAAAACAGACATTACACAGAAACTGTTAAATGCTTATATAAATGATTATTTGACAAAGTAGAGAGTAGCAAAAGTTCTAATAATACATGTAGGTTCTAGCTTCTCATGTGAATGTTTGCTAGCTTCCTTATTTTTAATGAAAGTAGTTAATACTCTATCTAGTAGAGGATGAAGTAGATAATTTGGAATATGGTCAGTTTATATGACAAAACGAGGAAAAAGGCTATGTCATCTTTGGCTTTAAGAAACCGCATTAAAACAACTTTGTACAGCAGGTTACAATGTGTATGGAGGGTCAGTGATGTACACTTTCATATTTTACATATCTACCAGGTGATTTTAACAAGGAAAATGTGACATAAACTGACATAATATGGACAGCAAATAAACCGTCCCACCAGAGAAACGAATACACTCGATACACTAGCTACATTGTACTGAAAGACACACATCGCTCTGGTTCCAGGGCAGTTCTGGGTCACTCAGATCACTGCGTGGTTCATCGCCTGCTGACCTATAAGCCAAAACTAAAATCTCTGAAGCCTTGACCAGTGTGAAGAGATGGGAGAGATCAGTGAAGCAAAGCAGCAGCTGCAGGCTTGTTGTTACTGCCCAGACTGGAGTGTTTTTCAAGCTCCAGTTGAAGACCCGGACCTGAATTCCTGTACAGGCAGGGACAACATTCCCTGTCATAGGAGATCAGGGTGCCCAAAAGAAACTACAATTGTACAGCTTTTTTTTCTACTAACAATGCCACAACAGTGTGTAGAGCCTTGCAGGATATTACAAATTACTTCCTCACTGAGAACAAAAAACTTGTAGACAGTCTAAACAAATTTTACTGTTGCTTTGAAAGACACAACTTCATACCCCTCACCTGCACTAGCTTAGTGATCACTGATACCACCACACCTGTGTGCAACCCCCTGTATTCACCCCATCAGCTCCCCCTCCAGAAACCCTGGAAACCCTCAAGATATGTAAAGACATTAACGCTTGACCGGTTACCTGGGGCAAGTAAACTACGATTGGGAAAGTGGAATGCATTATGAAGTTGCCTAATCAGGCAAGTGAAAAATACATGTGATGGTCTTCAGTGTTTCCCAAACATTAATTTATGTTGCCTCACCACTAATTGGTTAAAATCATACTTAATTGCTCTTAACAGTGTTGACAATCTCTGATTTCCGAGCCAGAAACCAGTCATTTTATTTTTCATTTTCTGCTGTCCTACCTTGTTTACTAACCTCATTATAACTTTAAGGAATAAAATAAATAATAATAAAATATTATAGGCATATGATAGACCTGCTAAAATAAAAGAAAATTTAATCTTTAGTTCTACTATTACTGAACAAACAAAACTGAACAAAGGAACTCCAAACTTTGGATTTGTAATACACTAGCTTTATTACCCTTCTGGGCAGCTGCCACAGGCCCCCATAGAAATTCTAAGACCTCAATTGCTTAAATTTATTGAGGCAATTTGTTGGTTGCCTTACACATTACACTTCTATTATGAAATAAAGCAACTTAATATAATAAACAAAACCTTGAGGATTGCAGGCAACAGTGACCTTTTTTAATCAGTACATTTGCAAAATACATTTTTTTAAACTTTTCCAATACATGTACAGAGAACAATGAAGAATTATTCCAATATTCCCCTCAAGGACATTCAAATTGTTTCTTGTATCTAACCATCAAAAACCTCAAACGTCATATACGACTGTTAAACTAGTAAACATTCACATCTGACTAGCTGAAACCATTGATTTCCTTTTTTTTTTTTAATTTAAAAATGTAATACCTTCAATTCTGGACTAATCAGTTATGAATTTCTTCCAACTAATTTTCTATCAAATAAGCGATTAACCAACTAAAATGTTAACTCCAAGTACAGAGAGAATAGAAGGTTAAACTTTTTTTTTGCCACTATAGTTTCCCAGTGAGTTAAAGGAGAAAGCTGACTAACGATGAAAAATTAATTTTAGACTTTTGCATTCTGAAAATTGCACTGTTATAACTTGTGTTTTTGGTTTTGGTTATTTTTACATACATTCATTACATCAGACATGTTACTTAGCCTTATAGCTAAAGGTCGACTGAGAAGAAAAAAGTAGCATTAAATAACGATTTATTGTACTGATGTGATTAAATGCTTCTCACATCTGTACACGAAAAATCAAAAGTACCATATTGCCTTGATATTTACTAACGCTAATTTTTTATTTTTTTTTCAATTGATGAGCGCGCGACTTTTACTGGCGCTTTTATAA
The DNA here is from genome assembly GCF_033026475.1 of Channa argus. Lineage (NCBI taxonomy): Eukaryota > Metazoa > Chordata > Actinopteri > Anabantiformes > Channidae > Channa > Channa argus. The sequence goes on from NC_090207.1 coordinate 7,873,508, forward strand.
TTACGTCATCTTATTGCGCAGTCTTCTTCTTGCAGTTATTGAATCGACTTGAATGGGAACTTGGCGCCACCATCTGTTCAACTTGACACCTAACCAATTGCTACTGTTCGTACGACGATAGGGATGGAATCGCTCCATTAATTCGCGTTTAATTTGGATTTTCAAGAAATACGGTTAGATGTGGCGCTGTAGACGAAAATCCACTTGACCTCCCAGCTAAACCAAACCTCTCCCTTGTCTATTGTGAACGGGGAAACCTGCTGTCAATCAGCATCCTCTGACACGTGACGGTCCACACGCCTTCGCCGGTGCTGAGGCGTCACTCATCTATCTCTCAGCAAAGTATCGCCGTGCATTTAAATACCGAACAGCTGTGTCCTTAGTGCGGTGCTATTTACCTCGTCGCCGACTGGTGAACATGTCTCCTTTGACTCTCGCATTTTCTGTGAGTTTGCAGTTTGGCCCGGCAGCAGTGGTGGTGTAACGTTAACAAGCTACAAATCCTGAAGGAGGAGCGTAGCGGTGTAATAGAGGCAGCCATGTTTGTGTGTCTTAGAGCGTGTGTACGTCGTGCGTGTGTGCGTGCGCGGGTGGGAAGGGGGGGGGGGGGGGTAATATAGCTGATGAATGATGACCTGAACTGTCCACACAACAGAGAATTAACTTGTAGCTGTTTATTTTTTATTCATTTAGCATTGTTTGAAATTCAGTAAAATGAAAAGAGTTACAATAATAAGCGCCATCACCAACGACTTACAGTAAAGTACATTCGCGTGATAACTCATGCGTCCCCCATCCTCCACTTAGTTATAATCTAGGTTTAAATGTCTTAGTTTTTTATGCAGCTCATTTTTTCTGAGGCATGTTTGTATTATTCCATTATCCAAGGCTGAAGGCTGCAACAATTAATTGCAATATTAAAACAATAAATTCATTATCAATACTTCTACCAGTTACAGGTGAATGATTGCTTAGATAAATGTAATATCAGAAAATAGCTGGGAAATTATCCTCATATTTAATTCTTGAAAGCCCAAGTGTGCAACCATGAATAACAAGATGCTGAGTTTATTACAATACAAAAACTACCAACAATGACATTCAGTATTTTTAGTTTGAAAATGTGTGTCAATTATCCACTTCAGCTCTAGTTCTGGTTTGTTTATGGATGCTTTGGGGCAGTAATGGACCGACCATATCAATGGAAATACACAGGTTAAAGTTTGTGACTTTTAAAAAAAGGAGTTAATTATTTTGGGGGGAACAAAGCTTTGCTGGTCAGTGTTATATGAAAAGAAGTTCTCGGCCTTACCATTTCAAGTGCCTTTAAATCACTTATTGGTAATCTTATTTTCCTTTTGGCTGTTCCATTTCTGGGGTCGCCACAGCGAATCATGTGCCTCCATCTAACCCTGTCCTCTGCATCCTCTTCTCTCACACCAACTAACTTCATGTCCTCTCTCACTACATCCAGAAATATCCTCTTTGTTCTTCCTCTAGACCTCCTGCCTGGCAGCTCCAACCTCAGCATCCTTCTACCGATATACTCACATTCTCTCCCCTGAACATGTCCAAACCACCTCAATCTGTCCTCTCTGACTTTATCTCCAACACTTTTAACATGAGCTGTCCCTCGGATGTCCTCATACCTGATCCTGTCCATCCTCGTCACTCCCAAAGAGAAAATCAACATCTTAACCTCTGCTACCTCCAGCTCTGCCTCCTGTCGTTTCTTCAGTTTCACTGTCTCTAAGCTGAACAACATCTCTGGTCTCACCACCGTCTTGAAAACCTTTCCCGTCATTCTCGCTGATACTCTTTTATCACACAGCACAGCTGACACTTTTCTCCACCCGTTCAAATCTGCTTTCACTCGCCTCTTCACCTCTTTTCCACACTCTCCGTTGCTCTGAACCGTTGACCCTAAGTACTTAAAGTCCTGAACCTTCTTCACCTCTGCTCACTGTAACCTCACTTTTCCACCTGGGTCCCTCTCATTGACACACATGTATTCTGTCTTGTAGCAGCTAAGCTTCAGTCGTCTGTTTTCCAGAGCAGACCTCCACCTCTCTAGATTTTTTTCCACCTGCTCTCGCTACGTGCTCTCGCTACAGATCACAATGTCATCTGCTAACATCATAGTCCATGGAGATTCCTGTCTAACCCCATCTGTCAGCCTGTCCATCACCAGAGCAAACAAGGAGGAGTGTAGAGCTGATCCTTGATGCAGGCCCACCTCCACCTTGAACTCCTCTGTCACACCTACAGCACACCTCACCACGGTCTTACACCTCTCATACATGTCCTGCACCACTCCAACATACTTCTCTGCCACACCAGACTTCCTCTTACAATACCACAGCTCCTCTCTCGGCACCCTGTCATACGTTTTCTCTATTCCTGTGTTCACACGAGGAACACAGGAATCGGGTAGCTGTGCTTACCAAATATAACAAAATCAACCCAAAGCAATAAAGCTCTGACACATCTGTTACTGAGCCCAGTCAAATAGTCCACAAGATGGCACCAAATATTAGGTGCATTAACTAATTTGTGTAGGTCCATTTAAAATGTTTGAAGTTTTACAAAGGTACGTATGCATCAGGTGTGTAATCATTATACAGTGTGCACATCACACATAAATAAAATATCTGCAATGCTAATCCTACAATGCTAATCCTATAATGCTTCTTAGCTTGTGTAAACATAGGTCTATAAGAAGGGAGCTATTCAGCTGTATTTCCTGATTGAACATGTGGGTTAAATGATTCAGGAATCTCAACTAAAGGAAAAAGGAGCTTGATATTTTAACCAGACCACCTGTGAAAATAGAGGCAGGGTAAACAGGATGGAAGACATGCCACTTAAGTTCATTTGCATTTAAGCTAAAGGTACTTGTGGTATTCCTGGGTGTGTGTGCAAAGCACATGACTTTAAAACCTGGGACTGGAATTCATATCCTTTCTCAGGCTGTAAGTCATTGTTTACTTTTTCAGTATTTAAGTCCACATTCCCTCTCTTATCCCGAAACACTGTAGTTCTTTACACATAAACACAAAAGCTTAAAAAGGGGGTATTGTTCACAGTGTTTCATAGAATCATAAGCATTTTGCCATCACATTGATAATTACGTCCTGGTAAGAGGAACCTAGAGGGAAGATAAGTGGTTTTGCAGCACAGATAAAAATCACACATGCCAGTAAAGTTTTTAGTTTAAACCCTCACAAGAAATTCACCAACAAGAAGAACTGTCTTTAGTTTATTTAGGTATTTTGTGTGTGATATAACATTTTAGTTAACCAGTATCATGTTTACTTACAACAGTTGAAATGGCAAAATTCCATATAGCTGTGTGATTTTTTTCGCCATGCTTTTAAGATCCATTGTGTATGTTCTTGAGATGCATAGGAAGCTTTAAAAAGGCAGTGACAATTGGACTTACATTCATCAGGTGGCCAGAAACACAACACAATGAATACTGCTGTTGCAGTGTATCAATAAGTTGGTGACCTGTCAGTTTCCATTTAGTCGTGCTGAAACCTGTAACAATTCATGTAGTGTGTGAGCTAGTAAAAGTAACATGAGCCAGCCATTTTTATTGTCACAATTGTATTGTAAGTGAGATGCACTGCACAGCGGGCAGCACCATGGTAACTGGTCAAGTAAGGACTAAACAATCTATCTCACAGCAGTGCATGTTGTGGATTGCAGCATTTTGGCATTTTGATTCAAGAAAATATTTGGAGCAGTTGCAGAGAGGGTGAGGAAAGTGAAGACGTATCACCTGATAAAATTCTAAATACAGATTCAACTCAGTTCAGTGAAAGTTCATAGTACATGTGAAACACTTAGAGTACAGATTTGTTTCATGTGGTGTAGTGGATTCAGAAAATGTAGTAAACACCACGCCCAGTAAGGCTTGCCTGGACACGGGACTGATAGAGAATGTGGGCATTTTCCCTTGTGACACAGACAAAGCACTGTTTACTTAATTTGTAGCTTAAATGGTCTGTTTGCCAGCCCATACACTAATTATGTAATTAACATAATAAACATTTTTACTCTTTTTTAATAGAAACATAACAAAGCTGTGATGCATTCCAGTTGAGGACGTAACATATTAAATACAATCAATGTTCTTTTTCACATCCAGCAGCTGTGTATTTAAACAACACAGACTGTACAAATAGGAGAGTTGCCAACTGGGATTCAGCATTAATATTATGTAAAGATTCTGGGAAACAAAGAAGGAAAAAGATCAATTTCCTGTAAACATAATGAAGCTATGATATTTGTTGTGTGCCTGTTAAACGGCAATGACACACCCGAGGCACAAGATGTTGACTCACCGATGTTTGGTTGTTGGCGTTTGAGTATTGCTGTCAAAAAATGGTAAGATTTGCTCCTGCACATGGTCCATGGGTTTTGTTGTCTAAGTTTTAGCAATTCCAGGTTAATTTTTTACTGGAGTAAAAAAAATTTATCCACAGTGACTTACAAGTGCGTTACAAAGCAAACAACAAATCAAAGGGAGTAAAGAGACACTGGAGCAAAATGGAAGACTCTTTGTAAAGCTCACATGGCCTGAACCAGGTGGGACAGTTTTTGGTGTGGCACCTCTGAGAGGACCCCGGCCTTTTAACCACTTTTTAGCAAGGCATCTCTATATGTAAAGTTCTAGCCCATCTCATACGAATGGGGCCCAGGTAAATAAGGTGATGGCTCATCTAAAGTTGGAAACTACATAGAGAACTGCAACCATTCCTGGCCTGTGAACATGTCTGCACACGGAGAACTGTATTTTAATGCCTACAACTGATGACCACAACTTATACAAGATAATTATAGCTCTTAGACATTGTGTTAGTTTTTCTTCTTGTGAGTGTGCGCTGGCCAGCTCTTCTAGAGATGGGGTGGGAACTTGAGACTTTGAAATTAAAATGTTTAAAAATCCAATAGCAGCATTTAAATACATTGATTTCCTTTTCAAGATTCAGTGAACTTTATCAATCATGGGAGGAAATTGCTCCACTGTTGCTTCTGTGTTATCCTCCCTGGGATGCTCATTAAAAGAGTTGTATCCCTATTATAAATCTGTTCTAAGACCATGATAAGATTTCACAGGATTAACGTGGAAGCAAAAAAGCTCACTTTAATTTGTTGTTTGGAGAGAGTTGTCCAGGAGGCTAATTGCCATTTTGGTTTTGTTTTATAAAAGACACGGCCGTGGTCTTGGGTAGGTTGAGGAAATTAATGCAGCTGTCCAGTGCGGAATAATAAGCTGGGCCCAGCTAGGCGTGGGTGCAGCTCTGTAGACTCAGTGACACTCAGTTGTTCCACAACATCCCTGGCTGAATGGAGTCATGTCTCAACAAGACCCAGCATTTATACAACTGAAAAATGAAATTAGAGAAACACACACAAACTATCAGTGCTAATCTGATATTCTTAAAAGATATAGGAACATTGAAGGTGAAGATCTGTGAACTTCTGAACAATTAGATGATTGTTTTCTATATTTATTTAATTTGAATTATTCAACATTTCTGGGAAACTAACAGTGTGTTTTTGCTGTTTATTCTGTGTGTGCTACACATTTAAATCATACACTTTGAGGTTGGTTTAATTACCCTCCCAACGACCCCCCTCCCCCTTTCCACCCACTGTTGTTGCCTGGCTCCCTCCGACGTTACGTAACACATTTATGCCGTGCGCACGTGGCCACGGCCATAATAGATGGCCACATTTAGACAGATTAAACATCGTCATCGACCCCACTGACCATGACCTTAACACGCAAGTTACATTTTACATTTGATGCGTTAAACTAATTCTGGTTAAATACACAACCCCCCCCCCCCAAATCTAAAAACCCTGCGCTCCTCAACGCGGTTCTTTTCCGTCTCAGCCATCAAACTGGTGAACAATGAGAGCAGGCTGAGGGAAAAGAGCCGCACTGTGTTGGTAAACTCCGTTAGTGGCGACATTTTCTGCAAGATACTCGAGTATAGTTTCAACACTAAATCAAACGATCACTCAATGATATACACATTCATATCAAATATATTCAAATCCAAACAACCAATATTTTCTCGATTTCCCTCAACAAACGAATTTCTTTCCTATATGGTGTTCTGCCCCCACTAGATTGACCACTACTCCTGTCTCTCTCCCTCCCACCCCCTCCCCCTTAATCCAAAAACTGTCATCCCTAACAGAGTTGAGACGACGGCTCAATCCCTAAACGCCCGGATGAGAGCAGCAGGCGACGTACAGGGCAACTCGGTCGCGTGAAGCCGAAGGACTCGAGGGCAAAAAACATCGGAGGGGGGCGGACAGCCACTGCTGGAATCTGTGACATTTTCGACGCAGCCCACGGAGAAGGGATCAGGGAAAACACGGACACAGACAGACAGACAGAGGCGAGGAGACGAAGAGGAAGAGCACGCTTGCCCCTCTCGTGGTGTCCTGTTTCGTTGGTAAGTACGTTTTGGGGGGTAAAAACGCTGCCACTGTGTATCGCCCCCTTCTATGGGGCTATTGTTGTATTTAGTCACTTTCCTTGCCAATTTCTTTGTGGCGAGCGTGTGTGCGCTTTGCGTTTAGGGACAAACGGGCCTGGTAACTGAATGTAGCGTAAAGTAGAAATGTCTGTGTTTAAAGCAGCTGCTGCAGCCTGTAACCGTGAAGCTCCCGCTTGAAGCCGCGTAGTTCTCGTCGAGGTTACCGTAAACGTAGCATTTCACCTCAAGACGATGCATTTGGTTTTGGTGCAACGTTGGTGCCACTGCTCGCACGCAACCACGGTGAGTGGAGCTGCTACACGTGTGTGAGACTGACTCCACATCCGACAGACAGGGAATCACAATAGAACTGGTTCAGATCCGCTGTCTGGTGGCCTCGCCGCCGGTCTGAACCAGTGTGGGGAACTGCAGCCAGCCAAGGCAAATTGCAATCGCTTGGCCCAGGACTTCGCTTTCAACCGAATCATTTGACTTTTAAATCACGCCAGTTCGTTTCACTCTGTTGAACCTTTCGTGCGGGAAGCGGACTCAGTTTGAAGAGGCGGGTCGTCAACTGGGCATGCGCGGTGTCCACAAGCACTGCCGCCCCATTACTCGCTAATAATAAGAAGTTGGAACTTGCCTGTCATCTTAGAACCATCTCAGAGGTCAGGTCACTTCCCATGTCTGCACATTCAGGTTGATATTTGTCAGTGGTTAGTTTGACCAGACGGTAATGTGACATACAGTGTATTTCTGCAGAGCCCCTGGAGCTTTTTTCTTTTTTTTTTTTTTTTTTAAAGAGCTTAGTGTTTTTCATCTGTAACCATGATAACTATTTTCCATCAGGAGAGACAAAAACACTGGAACATATGTGCAGCAAACATACAGGGGGGTGGAAAGAAAAACAGGAATGCTCTGCAAAATAATACAGCTGTGGTGGCAGAAGTGTTTCAATCAGCCGTCAGAGTTTGAAAGTGGAAATACTGCCGTGTAAAATATTACATTACAAATTAAAGATTGGCAAAATATTGTTTCAAACAATGTAAGTATAATTTACTTAAAGTACACGTAAAGTACTTACATAGGCTGCCTCCATCTTAATGTTATTCTATTGTGTTTAAATATTAGGTTATATTCCTGATGGGTCTATTATCCCTGTTGTTGGTGGAGTTTAAGGTATTTTAACTATTTTACACTGTGTTGGCCAGTTTAGTCCATAATAGTGCATTTTATTTTGAAAGGTCCTGCATTTTTATGCAAAATCGGGAAATTTCCCTCATTAAAGTTTTTCTAAGAAATTATAACATCAGTAAGCGGGAAGCATCAAATGCAAGGATGACTGTTCCTTATCTAGCTGTAAAGGTCATAAAAACCGATATGAACGCGCATGATGATAAGATTGGTAGATTAACGACTTCCCTTTTTTTTACACGCATTTGTGAACAAATGGGTGCTCAGTCTTAGACTTCTCTTTACCCTGCCTTAGCTCATTTTTTTTTGTTCTTTTGTACTTTCGGCTTGTCCCCTGAATTCAGGGTCGCCACAGCGGATCATTGTCCACATGTTGATTTGGCAGTTTTTATGCCCTTCCTGACGCAACTCTCCTCAATTTCTACCGGGCTTGGAGAAATTGCACTGCACAGCTGGGGAGGGGAATGGGCTGTTGGGGGTTCAGTGTCTTGCCCAGAGACACTTTGACATATATTACTACTGAACCACTGACCCTGTGGTTTGTGGACGACTGCCTAACCAACTAAGCTAAAACCGCCCCCTTAGCTTCTCCCTTTCCCATTTCTATGTAGTTTAAAAATGTACCCACCTACCTTTGAAAAGTGCTAATGAACTACAATACCTTCAACGTCCCCTTTTAATCCATATATCAAGTAACTTTTGGAGTAGCTGGGCTGCCTATAAGTGGACTCTAAGCTTACTACACTGGTTTGTACATGGGCAGGGTTATTTATTTATTTATTTATTTATTTATTTATTTATTTATTTATTCATTCTTACACATGCACTGCTACACATGCAGTGCTTTGCACTGTTTAATCTGCTGTTTTGCATTGGAAGCTGTTGGATTTGCTACAGAAACATGGTTTCCAAGAAGTGTTTTAGTTAAAATTCTGTTTTGTACCCTAGCAAGTTCAGCTACAGTGATGCTCATCTCTCACAGAGAGGAGAAATAATTCCCACTGTTACCATCTCCCTGACTGAGCCTTAATTTAAAGTATTCTGTATGTGGACTTATGCTGGATTCACAGAAACATTAGGGACAAGTTGAATTTATATTATGACTGTACTTTGACCTGCCCTTTGTGAGTGAAATCCTTTTGTGGAAAAAAAAAAAACAACTGAGGCAGAGTGATTCACACTAAATTGCCAGTTCCGTGGCGACAGGGTACAACCACAGCTTGGACCACACCGTCAATAGTCTCTCTTTTATGCTAACCCTTAAATCCAAATGCTTCATAACAGAGACAGAGCGGTGCATATTTAAACAGGAGGTAAAGCAGCGAGCTTAAGCTTGTGTTTTGAATGTCCTGTGTTGAAGCTGACTGTCAGTGGAGGAGGGGAGACATGAGCTGTTTGTATAAAGTAAGTGTACCTTGGGTAATGTTGTCACGTTCAACATGATGCTGAGAGAGCAGTGTCAGACCAGTTTTCACAGAGTGCTGCTTTCTCTGTCCACGTGCGCTGGAGTGTTGTGGAAGCGTATGAGATGACTACGCAAAAACAAAGTTACAGTAGGCTAAGGCTCACTTGTAAGGGTTTACCTAAAAAGAAACATTACCCAAATCTGTGGTCCCTTTCGGCTTCACTTGAGCCAGGCGATATGGCCAAAAAGTTTTACCTTTTCCAGTTGATTTAATCTCATTTTTTTAAAATTTAATTTAATTTATTTATTTTTTTTTGCACATGAACTAAAGACAACATATGATTCAAATACAGATTTTTTAAAGCTATATGCTGTTCCTCTAGGGCCATATGTACTATATTGATAATGGAAACGCTCTAATATTGTGCTGTAAATGCTTTCAAAACACAAGTATTATACATTCTGTACAGTTGACTAACGCTACGACTTCTTAAGAGAGAATGTTACTGTCTTTTTAATGTGAAGCAATCACACAAAGTCAAGTGAAAGAGCGTAGGTGGGATGTCTGGTATTTCTATATCACTGAGGTAATATGACTAGCTTTGTGTGTTTTTTGTCATTGTTCTCAGCTGCAGTGGCTGCAATTACTGCAGCTTGTTGACTGGCAAAGCCAACACAAGTGCAGGCGTCTCCAAGGAATCACTGACAGTTTGCGTTACTGTTGTAAATCCTACTTATTCCTGGCATACATAGTTATTTATAAATATATATTATGTTAAAATGTTAAGACACAATAAAGTTTGAGGTTGGATCCAAATATATTTTAATAAATCAGTGCCCTGGAGTTATCTACAGTTCTTCTTCATTTTATTCTTATTATTATTTTATTCTATCATCGTGTCATAACATATTAGCATTGTCATTTATTTTTCTGCTCATTGACGGTGATTGTATTAGTCGACCAAAGTTTCAGGTCTAGTTTAGTGAGTTTCAGCATCACTCAATAATATATTCTAAACAAAACCATTAGCGGATTAATTAAAAAATAAATAAGATAATCAATAGCTGCTTCTGTATAATGTAACATATAAATCTGCGGACAGAGGTTTTACATTTTGCTCTCAACTCAGAGTTGAGAGCAGAGAGGACCAATTCTGAGTCTCACTCCAATGCTACCTTGAGTTGTCCACTGTAACTTTAATTCTGAATTTCGAATAAAAATGGAATTCACATTTTTTTAACACAAAAATTGAAGGAAGACAACAAAATGTATGCTGATCAGAGATCAGAAGCTGCTCTGGTTTCCGTGATGGTAAGACCCATGCGTGCTGGCCCTTCTGCCGGTGGGTGTGTCTGTATCTCTGTAGGAGGAAAGGCAGTTGGCACCAGTGCTGGAAGTCCCACAGTCGGAGAACAGTCTGTCTCTAAGATCGGCCCACCTCGCCCTCAGAACACAATCGCACTGTTATGTCTGAGCCCTCTTTTGCCATGGCAACATCACATGATCGCATAGGAAAAGTGGGAATCTTCATGCTGTGTGTGCGTGCTGCTTGACTGCTCGTACCAGGATTGCTTAATCCATGTTGTTGCTGAAAACCTGGATAAGCACGTCTTTGATCATATGCAGCTGATAACATTTTTTTTAATATATATTTATAAAAGGTTAGTATGAGCACAGAGAACAGGTGGGAGAGCAGGAAAGGTTGGCATGTGAGGGTTGTTAACGGAAACAACCTCGGAATTTTTTCTTTTCTTTTTTTTTTCTTTCTGTGATCTCTTGATGAATTAATTGCAGGTTTACTTCAGGGTCAGGGAACTATTAAAGCTTGGGAAAGTAATTTAGGAAATTTTAACTCCTAATTAGACTACTTACAACCGCAGGTTCCGCTTTTCCCTAGTATTTAACCAGAGTAAGCATTCTTAAAGCTTGATTTATACACTTTCATATTTGTGGTTTACACACAAGTATATGTATGAAACTGGTTTCAGGGAACTCCTGTTAATGGCATGGTTACAAGCGATAAGAATGCCAATCCCATAATGCTTACCAGTGTCACGTAGGCCTGCATTCTTGTTTGTCTCAAAATTGAGCCTTAATAGCTCCAAATAGATTTTTCACCAACATCTCTTCATGTAATGATTTTAGTGTTTTAATTTATTTTTATTATTTACTGTTTCATCTATCTTCTAAACAAATATATTTAGCACTGACTCACTTAAATTGTTGCACGTGACTCATACAAGACAACCTCAGTTCTTTTAAGTTCTGGCTTCCTTAAAGACAGAACCACTAGATTGTTCCCATTAAAAAGGAATCTCGTACCATTGACAACCCATTAGCTGGTGACCGCTTATATCACTTGCATCGTTTTATCTGACCTGCTGTGCATTTTTGGCTTCGTTTGTGCTCTCCACTCGGGCTATGAGAGCCATTTTGTCGTGTTACTGGTGGCCTTCTGTAAGCAGCAGGGTCTGTATCAAAGCGCTGTGACACAGAGCTTCTCTTGTTTGGGTGCTGGCCTGGTGTTAACTATGCTAATGACGGGCTTACTGCTGAACTGTGAGGCATTGTGGTTTTATTTAGAGATGGTAGAATGGGCATTATTTTCCTGTTCTCCTCATTCAGGTGCATTTGTCCAGGAGCACCTATGGCTTGGTTGACTTTAATGAGTCATAATTTGGCCACTAAGGCCTGAGGTCACTTTGAGGTTTTTGGGAAATATTTGACAGCAAAGTAGTAGAGCAAATCCTGCAAAATACCATAGCAAGGGTTATTTTTGGCATCTGGAATGATGCGTCAGGTCATGTCAGTGACACAGTGACAGATCTATGCCCCTCTTGATTATAAATTCCCTCTAATTTTCCAAAGAGCCAGTCAAACAGGAAAGCACTAGCAAAACTGTGCTGCAGAATATTGACAACTAATTCCTTATTTTGAATAATTACAGTATGGATTATTTTTCTACGCTTTCTTTGTGCTTAGTTTTGAGTATTTGGTTTTGTGAGATTAATCTATCGATTGTAATTCTGCTCTGCAAAAAGCCTCTTTTTGTGTTTTCGGTCCAAATATAAAATTGTTTACATATTTTCTCATTTAATTGCATAGACATAACCTCATAAACAAAGCATGTTTTTCAAATGCTTCTCGTGGGAAAAGGGGCTTGGATTTGTGCTTGTGAAAGTGTTTGAACAGGTGTGAGCTCACTTGTCCATTTTAACTCCTCTCTAATAGTTGGACACCAGGGCATAATGAACAGTCCCCAATGAATGCTGGACCTTTCTGTACCTGTCCATGCTTTTAAGTTGACAATTTTACCGCCTATTTGCATTTGAGTGTACAAATCGGGCAGGGCTCCATGTAAGGATCCGCAGCTGGCTGACTGGTCACTGCCCACACTCATGTGACACTGCTATTTCTAGCCAAACCATTTGTCCTCCATACTGCCTTCAGCAACAAGAGCAAGTGGTGGATATGTGACACTTTAGAAAGCAGCAAAGCTGAAAGCAGTCAAATAGGGTCTGGTGGTATCTATCCAGACATCACATTGCAGGGTGGGCATTAGCTAGGTAGAACAATGGTTTGTTGGAATACATGTAGGCGATTCTGCTTAAGATAAGACTTAAATTAGGGTTTATTGCATAAGCACTTAAATTCTCAAATAATGTTTGCACATTTTCCAGTGGAGACACTCATGATAAAAACATCTACTGTAGGCTGTCACACATCCATCATGCTTGTTTACAAGTTCTCAAGAGGTCACGTGATATTGATGCGGTACAGTTTTTCTGTGCTCTGGCTGCTTACTTAACACTGCAAAAACAATCCCAGTTTTTTCAATAGTTGACTTTACTTTCTCTCAACTCAGATCTCAATTTAGTGTGTTGATGGGATCCAGTTGCTCCTTTTGTCGGACAATCAGAAATAAAACCTTTAGAACCCTCAGCTAACCTGCATGTCCAGACTTTTATTTTTCTGCTGGTATTGACTACCAGTATAAGTAATGCTTCCTAATTTGGTAAATAGGGTAGAGGTAAACTGCACCTTGACACATAATTTTTTTTAATTTAGCATCATAGTTAAAACATAAAGTACTACAAGCCCTTGGACTTTTAGTAATTATAACCTCATTTAATCTACTCGACATGTAATTGTATAGTGTTCAGGAAACACTATTGTGATCAGATATGATGAATCATACAGCAAAACCCTAACAAGCTGAGACTGCCTAACATAGTATCAGGGGGCTTTTGTTTTCTTTTTTTACACGAGAATGAGGATTTTCAAACTGAGTGGAGGTTATGATTAATGATGCAATGCAAGTGCCCTTGTTTTGTTGTGGAATTATATAATGGGTTTTCTTTAGATCTGTGATAGACCAAACATAGAACTGATTTGGAATGGAGCCTGGAAAATGCACTGGCACCAAAAATACTTGTACTACAAGAAACCTTAGGGACTCCTCGGAAGAAATTAGTCCTAGACTTGAGCAGAGAGGCTTTTTTGGGGGGTAATGTCAGGCCATTAGACTATGGGAGGCAAGGATTAAATATTGTTGAAAATCTCCAGGGTTCCCTGTACTGAACAGGTGATGACATCTTCAAAATGTTTCACACATTCCAGCTCTGCCATGGTCCCACAGTAAGTGCCCCCCCACACACACAACTCCAGCAATGCTGTGAGGGCTTACCCAGTTTCAGTCTGAGCTGGAGTCAACAAACCTGTCAACATAATTTGCCCACATAAACACTTTGATTTCTTTCTGCTGCATACAGACGTTATAAACAACACTGACTTGTCTGTGCTCATGTTTAGTCTCTGTCAGTCTGCAACCTGTATCTGCATTTAGTTATTTGGCAGACAAATTTACCCAAAACAACTTACAAGTAACTAATGTACACTAGGGGCAAGTTAAGATCAAGTGTCTTGCCCACGGTCATTTTGACACCAGGCCAGGATGAACCAGGAATAGAAAGACTAACCCTGTGGTTCATAGACGACCAGCTGAGCTACAGCCAGTTATTTATCTGTGCCACAGATGTGCCAATTTGCCATGACTTTGTACAGTGCTCTGAAGTAGGCCAGTCATCTGCACATGTGCAAGATCTACCGTGGAATTATGGCTATTCAGATCATTTGTGACATTTGTTTAAACATTTCTGCCATGAATTCTACTTTTAAAAAGTTATCATTTCTCCGTTTTTAAGTTGAAACCGTGAGAAAGGTGATAATTCTACTGTGTGTTTGTTATTGAGGTCATGGCAGGCTGTGGAGTCGTACTGTAGTGCGTTATATTAAGAAGTGCTTCTAATATTTTACTCCTCTCATTCAGTTTAAATAGAGTTGCCAGATTCAGATGACATGCACTCTGGGTTATGCACCCTGATCAAGGCCTTGCTCTCCTGGTTACACTAGAAGGAGTCCTGGCTGTTCCCAGCTTCTTCCATTTTACAGTTATCAAGACTGCATTGTTGGGAAAACAAAGCATTGAAAAGATGGAGGATATTGTGCTTTTTTGACACACCTGATAATCATCTTATAGACACTACTTAGTTTAGTTTAGCTGCGCAACTATTTCACAATGAAAAAGGCGTGTATTTTTTCTCCCCGGTGCTGATCTGTAACTTCTAAAATAATACAAAGATGGACTCCCAGTTAAGTTCCTCTGTCGAGGTAATAAAAGCAAAAAGATGGAGGACCACAAAGCATTTACCGTTTGCATACATGTTAAAAAACATATTTTCACTTGTTTGGCATTTGTAATTAAGTTACTTTGTAAAAGAAAAAAAAGCATTTAAATCTAAATAAGCAAAACAGGTGTGTGTTTAAAATATCTCCAAAGCCATGTTTCATTCTGTGGAAATGACTGGGTTGTAATTAAATCATGTTGAAGAGGACATAAAATGTATTGGGCCATATTTAAAAAAGCGGATGACTAGTGAAGGAAGCTGAATAGCTCCTGGTGGGGCATGGTGATTTGCTGATTTAAGCTGATGGGTAGAAATGATTCATATCAAGAGGATTAGAGGTGCCGAGGCAAAGCCACCCTCTTCCCCAGTTACCCTCCATCACCGGAACACCACTAGACCACTTGTCACAGTGAGTTTCCCTCAGTGTCGAACATGCTGCGACAACCCTCAGACAAAAAGAAAATAACACGTGTCAACGTCTACCCGTACTATCCAGTATGACACCTTGATATTAACGTACCTGTGTCATTATTTTCTGTTAGCTTATATATATTGTGTTACGTATATATCTTGTTCAAATGTATGGTATGTGTTTTATGTGACTCCAAAACAGATTTTCCCTGGGGGCCAATGAGGGTGAAGTTTAAAGTTTATTCATAAGGTGCGTCTGGGTGTAACCTGATGTGCAAATGTCCCACACAAATGCAAAACGGATTACCACTCCTTAAAGTTGAAAAGCAACCTGCAATCACATGATAACACTGGTTACGCTGTGTACTGTGCTGTGTTAGGCTGAACTCATTCATACTTTGGTATCAGTTGTAGCTGCTTTGATTTACTTCTCCTCCCATGCATTACTATTACACGGTTCACTGCCGGGAAACTACATGCAGACATTCCCGTTTCCATCTTTCGTTTTTTTAAACATTTAATACACATATACAGTCTGTTTAGTTACATTACTATACATTTTTGTAAATGTGCCAGAGACGGCCAGAGGCTAAGGAACATCTGTCATCTCCTACTACAAGGCATCCTTTAAAAAACAATAAAATCTATACTAAAACTCTTATCTGTAATTATAAAGTTACTGCCTTACGCACCTACGCTATGCCATGCTCTGCACAGCATTATCAAATTATAATAACTAAGGATGCTCCAAAACTTACTGCCTTCCTCAAATAATTAAAGAATTAAGTATGTGCAATGTTCTGTTCTGAAACTTTGCTTCATGGAGGCATCCACATTACCTTCTTACATTAAGCAATGTGGAAAAACCTAAAGAATAATCCGTTATTTATTACACCGTTCGTTGAAGTTAAAAAGAGAAATCTGTGTGCATCCTGTTGAATTTAATGCTGTGACATTATTGGTGTATAAACTTGTTCACTGCCACGAAACCTGTGGACTGTTCAGTTTCAGTCTTTGTCCATTTCTAGTTTCCGGTGTGTTACGCAACACTACATCCTCAATTGCTTAAAAACTCCGCTTGATGTTATATTTTGGTTTGCACATTGGTGTTGATGTGTACTGAAGCTTACTTTAAGTGTTTCTGTTAGTAGGACCCGATATTGAACAAGTGTTGTAAGTATATTGTGTATATTAGAAATGGCTATAATAATGTTTATAGTGTAGCTATGCTGTGCTGGGTTCTCCAATAGTTGGTGTTCTTTTTTTTAAATTTTAAAATCTGACCAGATTTCCCTTTGTCACAGACATTGTGTACTCTACAATGAGGGTAAACTTTGATAAGTGAACATTAAAACCCCCATTTGCCTTTAATGATGTGGCTGATTGGGATTGTATGAAAATAACATGCTTTTAATAAGGAAAGCTAATTAAAGATAAATTGGTGACAACCATTTAACAGCTTCTGATTATTTTCACACACGAAATTCACCTCCCTTGTGAGACGCCTTGACGCGATTGCTGCTTAAGTCTTCTTGTGAAATTCCTCTCCCTGTTGTGACCGCTCTAAGTACCAGTCTTGCTATCATCCTATCATCCATAACTAATGCTAGCACTACGTTTTTGAGCCTTACTCTTAACTTTCTGATAGAAAATCCGTGCCGGCTAATGTGGTGACTCACTGACTTGCAGGCCTAATTCGGCCTTTCTTCTGTCTTTTTTCTTGCACTATGCACAGCCTGCGTACACTGAGGTTAAATGTACGGTTAATGCGGTGTGTACATGTGTCCGTGCACTAGCATTCCTGCAAAGTGGCAGCAGAGCACAGGACTCTGTTCTACCGCTTCTCTTACTACATGTGCAAAGCAGCAGGTCTAATCAAAGCACCCTCTAATACTATTAGCTTGGTCATGTGCTTGAAGCCCGGATTAAGAGCAGGAGGGCACAGGCCACTAGATCCAGCTTAGGGGGGATCATTCTCTCTCTCTCTCTCTTCATTCTTACTTTCTTTCTTTCTCCTCACTCCTTTTTTTTTTCCCCCCTTTTGTACACCCATCCTCTCTGACAGCGAGCAGCTGTTTGTTTTTACACACATTGTTACCAGAAACTTTCAGTTTCATACTGTCCTTCCTATCCACTGATGTGTTTTGTTCTTACATGATGATTTTTTTTCTAAAATCTAATATTTCAAACTATAACAGAATAATTTGTTTCCACATCAGTGCAGATACTTAAATACCCCGCTTAACACAGACAAATTAACACATTTTTTTGTTGTTGTTGTTGTTGTTGTTTTTTAGCTTAGCACAGTTTCTCTCATGGATTCCTGTGATATTCAGATAGATGAAATCACATGATATGTCATATGTCGGCATAAGGCTGTTTATTTTGTCTTTGCTCACTATAACACAATTGTGGCATTTTTGGATTTCCACTTTGGACAAGGTTTTGTTTGTCTATCAGTAACTAAATGTGAATTATCCATATTAATGTCATTAGCCTAAAACATCATTAATAGTGTTGCTAACTGGCCTTTCTCATTTGCCCTTTTGCCTTTATTTTCAGCACTCACTCACTCCAACTATTACCGGCACTCACTTTGCCCCAGTAACACAATTTAATACCACAGAGCCTACCAACAGTACATTACCAGTCTTATCAGTTGAGAAGTAGGTAGGTTTGAGGACCTGGCAGGGCTTTTTGAGAACGGAGTAGGGATGCAGATGTCAAACAGCTTCTCTAACCAATAGTGTACAACGTTAAAAATCAACTATTGTTTAATCGCTGATAAGTTAGCCGGAGACGGCCCGCCTCCACATTTGGCCCGGCCCCCTGAACAATACCAAAGACACATTATGATTTTTTTTTTCAGTCTGGGCACGCAAATCTTAGACTAGCCCCTGTCAAATAGAACGGAATAATGGCAAAAAGGTTAGGTAAGAGAAAAATTGATCTAGAATGCAGGGTATTTAACCTGCAGTGGTCAAATGATTATTTTTTGTTCAATGCAAAGAAAAGGCTGTTTGTCTCATCTGTCAAGAGGCGGTGGCGGTATTCAAGGAATACAATCTGCGCTGACACTATGAATCCCATCACAAAGGCCAAATGCGAGCAGACAAACTCTCAAAGCTAAAAATGGACTGTTAATTCAGCAGAATACATTTGTACGCCAAGTTCAGCGGAACCAGTCATCTGTTCGGGCCAGCTTTCGGGTTGCTCAACTGATAGCAAGCAGCGGTAAACCTTTCAGTGATGGAGAGTTTGTCAAGAAATGTTTTAATGCTGACGTGGAAGAAATGTGTCCTGAGAAGAATGAATGGGATTCTGTCATGAAGGTTGTGGTGTCATGCATAAACTTCATCAGAGCAAAAGGACTTAAACACAGGCAATTCCAACAATTCCTGTCTGAACTGGAGTCTGCGCAGGGCGATGTGCTGTACTACACAGAGGTCCGATGGTTGAGCTGGGGCAGAGTTTTGAGGCGTTTTTAGAGCTGCTACCCGAAATTAACGCATTTCTTCATTCAATGTTCAATGGACTTTTTTTCTGTGAACAACCCAGAGAGCGTTATTTGGTTATTTATTTCACAAATAGTTTTATTTATTTCCTGACTTTTTTCTTTGAAGATCCCAGAGAGGGTTATTTGGTTATTATTTAATTAATTAATAGTGTTATTTATTTCCTGACTTTTTTTTTTGTGAAGATCCCGGAAAGGGTTATTAATATTTGGTTATGTGTGGCTTTCTGGAAAGCAATACATGTTTACGTTTAGGCACCCTGTGATCGTCACACATTTTCTGTTACAAACTGACCCCGGCCCCCATCAGAGAAGGGAAAAGTTATGTGGCCCTCACAGGAAAAAGTTTGGGGACCCCTGACTTATGTGATCTACGTTTGTCACAAGAATCAGGAAATTTGCATCTTAAGGAACAGGTTAGGTAAACACCATGTTCCATGAAATATACTTTTTTGTAAGCTTCTACTCACAATTTAACAGTTGTTTCATTAAAGAACAAATGTTAGATCAGTCTAAATAAGCTGGATTTGTTAAATGGCACTAAATAACTAATAATGAATACCATGAACACCCCAGTCTCCCTGCAGCATCCTGGTTTTATATAACACTATGTTGTGAGTAACCTGTGTAATGCTGGAAACATCTCTTTAGCTCTGGCACATGTTGGAAATGTACTAATGTTGCCACACCAATTGTTTGTCACATCAATTGTTGGTCACAACAAACGTTTGAGCAAGTATTTTTCACTGTTAAAATTCAGCTGTGCTTTCTCTTGTTTAAAGCTTGCTTGTATTAGCACAGGGAAATTTTGCAGGGCCCTTCACCTTCCAACACTCAGTCCCCAACCTGCAGCTAAACTGGGCAGCTGCCAGAAAACATTGTCATCCAGAGTACTACATCAGTCTACTAAGAGAAACTATCCTGACATCTTTCTTTAATGCCAAGGGGGTGCATTTGTTTTATGAATACCAACTAGAGGCATAATCCGGTACTGCAGTAACCACAGTACATTACAGCACATTTTCTAATAGTTGAACTGGGTATCCTCATCTGTAGTATCGGTTGATGTATATTTTTTAACGATTATTCAATTAATTGTTTAATATTGACATGACCAGTATAGAGTCAGACCCACATTTTCCTTTTTCCACATCTAAGAGACAGAGAGATCGAGAAGAGTAGGCAAAGGCAGGGAGATGATAAAGGACATAGGTGAAGGGGACCTGATTTGCTACTGGGTACTTCTGTGGTAGAGAAGTAGAACTGTCTTGCCAAAGCAGAGTGTGGGAGGGGGTGAGAGCAGAGAGGAAAACAGAGAGAGGGTCAAGGGTAAGATGACTCCTACTTTGAGGAACACGGAGACAGATGGCTGTAAGAGAAGAAAGCCGGACTGCAACCTTAAAAAGCCACAATTGTTGGTAGGTACCAAGCTTAATTGTGTCAGCAGTCTTATGATTTGAAGCCTAGCCAACAAAAGCAGCCCCCATGCTGTTGTTAATAAAGTAGTCGGCTTTATGTTTATCTTTGAGGCACAATGTGACTGGTCAATTAGGATCCCTGTTGTGAGCATGGTTTATTTTCAGAGGTGACTAATAGTTTCTGCTGGTCAAAAAGTATTATTTTGATCTGAATCCTTTTGTGCTACTCCTATTTTAAGCCTTAGTGGTTTTTAAGCTGTGTGTGTGATTGTGAGACTGTTCTCAACTTGACAATTCCAGCCAATTTCAAATAAATTCATTTACCGTAAGAAAGTACATGTTGAAATCATAAAAAGTTTTTTTTTTTTTTTTTAAATTTATGTTGCAGCTATATCTGCATTTGTTTCGTGTTTTTATTTATTGCTCTTTGTTTTGTTTCAAAGTTGTGTCCTGCTTTGGACACCACCACAAAGACGAACTGTAAGGGCAGCACAGGGTGTCAGTCTCAGTTACTTAAAACAGTTGAATAGACACTCTCATAAGGAGGAGTCACTTCAGTCTTTGCCTTTCCAGGGCGAGAGAGTCAAACCTCTGCACAGTCTCCACTGAAACCAGAGAGAGCTGACCTTAAACGTATTTAAACATAAACCTTGCTCAACACTGGAAGTCAGTGGGGGACTTGATTGTTTGCTGTTGTAACTCAGCCTGCTTTGTGTTTTTAAAGGCTCAGATTCTTGTTCTGTCTATGGAGCACAGGGTTGACATTTCTCTTTATTTTGGCATTTTTTCAAACTGCATTGGAGATAAAGTGGCAATCTTTTGTATCGGGCAGCAAATACCAAAGAGAGGTTTTACTGAAAATGATGATGAAAATGTCTCCCTGAAGCAGAGGAGGCAGAAGTACACAAACTCAGTAGATTGAGTAGAAGTTAAAGTAAAAATGCATTGCGCTACAAGTAGAAGTATTACTTCAAAATTTTTTTGATTAAAGTACCAATGAACTACTACGTGCTATAAAATGTATGAAGTACAAAAGTCCATTCTGTCCAGTCTGTGAGATTGTTCCCCATATGCGTCATATGACTCTGCAGAAAATATAATATTTCTGGCTTTCAGTTCAATTTCAAAAACCAAAGAACTTTCTGAAAATGTACTGTTGTTCTGAAATGTACCCTTGTACCCAAATGTCAGTATTACAACAGGCCCAGGTGTAGAGAAACTACATTTATTGCACACAGTGAAAAACTGAGGTGCTGCAGTATAGTCCCACGCTCACGAAGAGAAAATATGAGTGAAAGAATTTATGGAAATTTGTGTGCATGCGTGTTCCTGAGCGAAGCCTTTGAAGATGGTGTTAAGACTGACAAGCTCTTTGCAGTCATGCGTGCTGTTGTTGTCATTTTTAAGTGACCCCCTGCTTGCCAGTGGGGGCCGACTGTTCTCAACACTGTACGCTGTGTGTGTACGTGTGTGTGTACGTGTGTGTGTGCGCGCGCGCGTTTGTTTGGGTTCTAGGAGACAGCGCCTCCCTGCTGCGAAGAGTCAGAGGCAGCAGGTGCAGCTGACGCAGATAGGCTTTTTAGTAGACAGGGCCAGTTGAGGGACAGAAAGGGAGAGAACGAGTGAGACCTGATCGAAGAGAGAGCCACAGGAACTCAAACACAAGACCAGACCTCTGAACAGTGCGAGACTGATTTACTTATCGCCCTTATTCTAGTCTTTGCACAGTATGTGAGAACCGAGGGAACAGGACATGAGCAGTGTTTCCTTAGCGTCAGTGGTACGTGAGTAATATGGTTAAAACTTTGCAGAGATTGTAAAGGAGTTCATGTAAAAAAAAAAAAAACTGCGAGAAAGATAGAATCTAGGTGAGCAGGTAGTTTGGAGTTCAGCCTAATCTGTGGTACATTTTTCAGAAGGTTCAAAAATATTCGTAATCAGCTTAAGAGTATTGTGCCACAAACATAGTTGAAACAAAAACTTTGTGTCAACTCATTTGGCTGTCTCCCCTTATTCCTCTAGAAAAAAATGTAAATCCACTATTGCTAAAAATGTAATAAATATGTAGTCTGTGTGTAGAGATTTCCCTGTCATGTTTTTTGTATCAGCGAGTGTTTATGAGCTGCTGAAGAGATGTGGACTCTCTGACTCTGCTTTGTATTTTGCCAGCGTTGTGCCTGCAGTGACTGATCCACAATCTTCAACGTGTCAACGAGAGACTCACTGAGACCAAGTCACATAAAGACAGACTGTACTGTTCAGCATGTCTTTTGAAAGGGACAATTGTGGAAGAGAGAAAGGCAGTGAAAGTGATGGCTTGCTCATAGTGTGTGTGTGTGTGTGTGTGTGTGTGTTCGTTCTATCTGATGACCCCTCGGTGGTACTAGGAAAAATCGTCCTGCCAGTCAAATTCATGTACCAATAGCAAGCATCAGAGCTTAATCCCTCATTTTGTCGCATGGTTACTTTATTTCTTAATCTGCATCTGTATTTAGGCACCAATATGCACATCACTGTGGTCAGGAAGAAGAGGGATACTTTTGAATGCCCTTGATCCACCTGCATGCTTTTCTATGGCTCTAAAACACATCCACTTTCCGTCTCCTCTAACCCCTCGATGGTTTTCCTCCTGCACGGTTATTGGCTGCCCCCTCCATCTGTCCGTCCTCTCTGGACACAGACAGCCAGTCAGCTGTACATCTAAGCCTCCTCAACATTGTCATTGGCTGCTCTGAGTTGTGAATGCGGCTGCTTTCCTTTAAGAGGCAGTCTAGACTCAGCTGGCTGCATTGCTCTCTCTCTTTCTCTCTTCTTAGCTCGCTCGCTCGCTCCTCTCTCCTGCAACAACACCACAACCTGCTGATTTCTCACTAAAGCTCTCCTGCTCTCTGCTTCATTGCTTTCACTCCTCCTCTCCTCCTGTCATTAGTTATCATCTACTCTCTGCTCATAATTTTATTTTCTGTCGGTCACATGCTCAGTTGTGTGTTATTCTTGGTTTTGTTTTTTTCAACCTAACGTTTTTCTTTCTATGCATTTCTCCCCTTTACTGTCATTTGTCTTTTGACATTGATTTATCTCCACCACTTTCTCACCTTCTACAGATGTAAGGAGACATGAAGGTGAGTGGAGTTGATTTCCAGGAGTCAAGATTTCTCTACTTACCCGCATGTTTGACTTGATTTCTCATCTTATCCACATCTCTCTGTTAACTTAGTAAGCCATCCGGTAGATGTGAGCATCCTGTGTCCTTGGCGGTATGGACCGCAGTTGCCTACGCTTCAGGTGTAACAATCAGGCAGCACTGGTAGCAGTCTGCTGTGAGTCATCATCTGACACTGCCTGTATGCTGTAGTTCTGCTCCTTTCACCATGTGCCTAGAGAAAGAGGGTTAGTTAATGTGTGTAATGTGGGTGGGGGGGTGCAGCTGCATGTCGATGCAGGCTCTAGCTCGTGACAATGTGTTTTGCGCACCAGCTGTGGCTGTGGTGCAGCAGCATCTTAGGCAGATGAATGAGCATTGTATAGCAGCAACAGCAAACAATTAGAGAGGTGATGACAGCATTTCGCACACAGGTTTTTACAATTTTTACAGCCATGACACAACACATGCTTGTCAAGGTTGTGGTTGTAACAGGTGAAATGCTCTGCTCAGGCTGTGATGGTGCTGAAGAGTTCAAATTCTCTTCGGTTAGTATTCTCCTCAGGAATTTCGCAGTATTGCAAAATTAATGTCTTTTTTTTCCCCCCAGTGTTGTGTTTTTTGTGTTTTCCCTCATTACGTGAACTGTTTGCCACCTGACACTGACTGGATGCAAAGACAACATATCTGCTAGAAAATATTCACATCACAGATTCTATGGCTTTTTGTTATTATTTCGAGATGCCTTTTGAAATGGGACCGTTTTATTCAGAGTATTGCATAGTAAACGGCAGTTACATGGTGCTTTTCAGCAGACAAAACACTTTTCAGTTTGCCTCTCACACACTGCTGCACTGAATGGCAAATCCATTCCCCCATGTGGGTCAGCGTTTAGCATTTTTTCAAGGACACTTCAACATATGGGCATGGCACTCTAAAAATTTAACTGACACTCTACTTCTTGAGCCGCTGTGACCTCCAGAAAGTTTGTATTTTGTAAACGCCAAAGCATTAAAAATATTGCCGAAAAATTCTGAATAAACATAATAAACGAAGGATTTTTTTTAAACCATTTCATTTAAAATATTGATTTGCAGCTTTGCATTTACAGTATGAATTACCTGTTCAGCCATAGTCTAAATGACAGTCAAGTCACAAGTCAGTAAGCAAGTTGGGGCAACTGCCTTGTCCACTGCTGATTACCTGGGTAAGGTGTGTTCAGTCAGTGAGATGCTGGAAGAAGAGTGAGTAGCTTCTGACTGACTGATCACACCTGATAGTTCCCCACCACTGCTCGAGAGTTTGCATATTTTGAATGCATTTGCATATATTTGTGTATAGTTTTGCACGTTTCTATGGGTTTCTTGCAGATGCTCTGCTTTCCTTCAGCACAGAGTACAGTACAGGCATGTTTATTTTCCTGGTGAGTAGGCATTGGACTTTAACTATTCAGCAGCAGCCATAGTCCAACACTGAGAACAAATCTTCGTACATGCCTCAAGTTTAACTTATCATTATTAAATTATGGATATTTTTGAGTTTGCAGCCTTTTATCTAGATAATTTCACACTTTTAGGCACTTAAACTGCTGGGAAACCATAAGAAAAACAATAGTAGACTCAAGTGAGAGCTACAAAAGACTTGTTGAGGACCTGACGATTCCTGCTGTTTGTGTGTTTCCCTGTTTTCTGTTCCTATTCTTTTAGTCTTCAGACACTGTAGGTTTGTCTTACCCAGTTCTTATTTTTGGAGTCCCTGAGATAACGGTTTTTGTCCATCACTTTGGCATGGTGGACAGTCTAAATACTACAATTGTCATAAGTCTTGGCTGCTGTTACTGGGGAGAAGAGCTATTGAAAGGCTCACATCATATTAGTAGCAAACTTTGACATGTTCCAGCATTCAGTTTGTGAACGAAACATGATGCTTTAGTCGTTTCATTGAAACAAAATTAACAAATAATGTGAAGTTGTAGATGGCTGTTAGCAGCACATGTAAGAGAATCATGCTGACTTGCTGCTTGTTGCAAAATTGTCAGAGTCTTTATGTCTGCAGGCTTGTACCTGCAAAGGCTGTACAAAATAACCTGCTATTTTCTAATGACATTATTTATACGTTTTGATAATTAATTAAAGCAGAGGAGTTTCATGTCCATCCGAACTACAGTGGTGCTTCAGCTGTCAGTCACGTAGCATTCCTCCTGCTTAATGTTTCGTTAAAACGCTTTCTGTTTGCACACCTAGGAGCGGCAGTATTAGAAGAGAATGGACATAGCGTCAGCTGCAGCTGTTATATTGTGTCTCTCTTCAGGAAGGTGGAGACCTGATTATCAAGGATTTGGTACTTATGTGCATGCCTACATAAGAGTCACTCATGCTCATTTGTCTTCTCCCCCTTCCCACATTTACACACACTTAAATGTTGTACTGTCTGTTTTCTCTGGTGACGTGTTTGACCGTTGGACACACCGTTCCTTTGGGATTCTGGTTGGTGGAGAGCCATGTTTGACTGTGCAGTCCTCTTGTGGCGGTAGCGTTTTTTGGATTAAACATTTACACAGCATACTGTTAGTCCTGGAGACTCTGGTACGGTTAATACATGAACTGCAAAACTGATCATTTTTACAGCAATTCTCAAAGGCGTTGAAGTGACCAAATAGACCTAATTACTAAATAATGAGTTCAGGAATAAAAAATAAAAAACAATTTAGGGTAGCTTGCATCTCTCAAAGGCATTTTATAATCTGCATATTGGTGCAGACCTAATAAAACGGGCATAAAACCACATTTTAGTGTTCTGATGAACCAGTATTAAAGCAAGTATACAGAAACTACATGTGACACAAAGCACTTAACAGAATCAAATAATCTTTAAAGCTTCAGATGGACGTAACATTCAGTCTAGAATTGTATTGGTACAGGTGTCCATGAATTATTAACCTGGTTAACCTTTTTTGTAGCGATGGACATGGGGTCATGACTTTGAAATGCTTCATCTAAAGAGGGTCAAACTTCTGTGTCTGAGACTCTAAATCTCTAAATCCAGGAGCACTGATACTCTGCTCTGATCGTTCGCTCTGATCTCTCTCGCTCTCTCTCGCTCTGTCTCTCTGGAGGGAAGCAGAATTAAAAAATTTCCCCAAGCCTCCGTGTATCAATATCATATATTTCTTTAATAATAGATATTTGGCCATCTCTTAACTGTCTTTGCCTCTGTATGAAAAAGACCTGACCTGGGATCTGTTGATTCACTGCATGTACCTTTTTATATTCTAGATTGTTAACAGTGTATTAAATACTGGTTTCATGTAAGATACTGAATCTTGATTCAGGCAGGTGTTTCATGGACCTGATCTAGAAACAAGTTATCAGCATCTTTTTATGTGTGCATTGTGGTTCAATGAAGGATAAAGGATACATGTACGTGACCTCAACTGTTCCAGATGGAACTGTTGGTCAGGAGGAGGGAGCCATAACTCGCTGCAGGCTATTTAGAAAGGAGTGGTCTGCCCCCACGCGATAAGAAGCACACAGTCAGTTCATGCAGAGAGAATGTACTGGTCTGGCCTTCAAGCTGTTTACATTTAATGCTCCCCATTAACAATTGACTTAATAGAAGGGAATGTGCTGCCATTAACCCCTGTCAAAGGACTTTGATTATGTGGTATAGATAAAAGAAAAAAGAGGAGAACGAACCCAGACCAAGTCATTTGTGGTGCAGAGCTTTTCATGAGGACCACCGGGGGCTTCAGTGTTGGCGGCCTCCTCATCTTTGTCTAAAGCCTAAAGCCCTCACTGTTGCCATCTAAACAGACCCTGTTACCCTTTATAAGGACAATAAAGCGGTTCGCTCTGGTGGATCTGATGTGATCGACTTTCTAGAAGATTAAATTAGGGGGATCACCAGAGCATTAGATCAGCTCCCAACCACAGCTCTTCCGAAAATATTGTGGTAGAATTGCACTGACAGTTTTTACCATTACAGATTAATCTTGTGATTACTCTTCTGATTAATCAGTTTATTGTTGCATCTAATAAAAAGTCAAATCACAAACTTGAAGTATAGTTTTTTATTTTTGCCTCAAAAAATAACTATTAGCAGTATAGTTGGCTAGAGCTGCTTTTTAGGCCATTAAGGAGTTTTAGGAACAGCAGATTGGCAGTTTCAACTTTGTAAAATGTTGTTTTTAGTTTTATAGAGCAAGAGCAGGCTGGCATAACCCTGTAGTAAGGACAAATACATAGGAAAATCATATATCATCTTTTAAAAAAAACTTAGAATGTTTACACTTCTGATTTAAGTTGTGAAATGAATTGTTGCCTGTGTCCAACCTTTGATAAAGTGAAGTCACAAAAATGGAGCAGCTGATATGTCGAGAAGTCTCCTTAAACATGTAATTTACTTTCCCATCTAAATATTTGTATGGACTTCAATTATAATTCTACGAATATTAAACATGTAGGTTAAATTACTTTCCCAGATTTTTAAGTGTTCTATCCATTGTCATGGTCACTGAAAAGTTATGTCAAAATTAAGTGTAATGTATTTAATTATTAGGAGACTGAATGATGTTACATTTTTGCTTGTGTATTATCAGCTTACACTCCTGGACCCAAAGTGCAGAGTTGTGAACTGTTCCCAGCTCGAGCTGCAGTCAAACTTCACTGCTGCTGATCTTACTGCATTGCAGTCTTGACAGATTTTTTTTGTGTTATAGTGCAGCAAAGTGGCGATTTAGTACAAGCTTTGGTGAACTAGTACACCAAAGCTTGTTACAAAACTGCTGTGAACTTTTGTCTCTCATCCAGTGGGCACTGTTCAGTCACGGTCTGGCTGAAAGAGCAAAGATTAGAGGGGTGACTCCAAAGTGATCTACCATGTAAACATCAGAGAGACTGTCAGTGACTATTTTAACTATTTTGAGGAAAATATTTTCTTCCTTTTGGCGTCATTGTGTTCGACAGTCCAGTATTTTTATTTCCTTTTAAAGGCTGTATATATGTGTGGCAAAGGCAAAATCTGTGAAATAAAAGCAGGTTTGGCAAAGACATCTGCTGCCCTGTTGTGTGGGGATAAGGTGTTAATAGTCTAGTCTAATGTTGGGAACATTGCTCACATCTCACTCTGGATGCTATGGTCTTTTTATAGTCTCAGTGCTGACAGCAGGCCGTCCAAACGCTCCGATTTGATTTCTTTGAAGTGGAGACTGTGATTTCCTATTGCAGCTATCTGAGATGTCCTCAGCTTTCCTCACGCTCCTCCGTTTTAATCGAAAGCCAGCTCTGCGTTGTCACTGTCTTATCTCGAATCCTTCATTATTTTTTTATTTTTTTTTGGGTCTGGTCTATTCTGCTTTGAACCCCCCCGCCCCCAGTCCCTCAGTACTGCCACTGCTTTGTTTCAGGTTTGGGAGGAAGTCACAGAGAGGTGTTGTCAGACGGTGGCTGCTGTTGAAAAAGAGTAATTGTGGCTTATGACACTAATCTGTTTCTGTGTCCTCTCTCTCGTTTCTCTTGCAGGTGAAGGACCGTGCAGACAGGCTGTCTCACACTAAGCTATGGAATGCTCCCTGCACCCACCATCACTAGTCTCCAATCTTTGGACTGAACTCCAAACGCTTAGTTAGCGGCTGTGCTTCTCCCCTCGAACTCTTTATCACCAGGGGACGAAGAAAAGGAGTGGGCTTAATAAGTCCTCCGCTAATAACGCACAGAGCACTTCAATTTAGTGTTTTTTGTTTGTTTGTTTGTTTTTTAGGAATATTTAAGCTAGTTTTTAATTTCTCTTTCTCCACTTGGATTTTCCATTTTTTTGTGGTGAAATTATATCAAGATGGATTTGGAATCATATCTGTGGCTGGTTATTATTGGCTTCATCATTGCCTTCGTCCTGGCCTTTTCAGTCGGCGCCAACGACGTGGCCAATTCGTTCGGTACAGCAGTGGGTTCCGGTGTAGTCACACTGAGGCAGGCCTGTATCCTGGCCTCCATCTTTGAGACTCTGGGCTCAGTGCTGCTAGGCGCCAAAGTGGGTGAGACGATTCGGAAGGGCATCATAGATGTCAACTTGTACAACGAGACAGTGCCCGTACTCATGGCAGGGGAGGTCAGCGCCATGGTCGGTAAGTTGGACTAGATTTTTACATCCATGTCATGTAGTTTCTGCTAATCCCATAAATCCATTTCACACATGCACGCACCCTTTACACTAATCTGATGCCAGCTGTTGGTCTCATGTCACTTTCAGATAAAGGTCACAGCAGGAGTTGCTCAGACCTTGTTTCATTTTGAACATGGCTCAGTTTGTAAGTGAATTGCATTGTGAAGGTTCAGTGAAGCCACCAGGGGCATTAGTAAAAAAGTTGCATATTTCAAGTAATGAAAATAATTTTTTGTAGCCTAAAACAAAAGACAAACCTCAAACAAATGCAAACTGTAATAGAGGCTAAAAATTGTAAGTGTTTCACAAAAAGCGGTGCAAAAAGTTTTCCTCATTCCCTTGTTAAGATGATGAGAGATTATAGGCAGACACTGTTGTTCCAAATTGTGGAGGTAAAGCTGGAAGCTAGGGATGCACCTGAAGACTTGTGTGGAGACAGTTCACACCTACACACTATTGCCACCAGCTGTCATAGGTTTCAGGTCTTTTGACAGTCTGGAATGGGGACTCTCACATATTTTAGAGCTTAACAGAAGAAAATGCAGGTAAAACAAATCAAACTTCGGGTAGAGCTGTAAAGTAGATCTCCCTCTGTCGTCGCTGGTGCCATTCATAAAAATAAAATATGTTTAAAATAATCTTTGAGACTGACTGGCAGTGACAGGATCCTTTTTTTTTTTACCTCCACATACCTGCTCAACCAACATGATGTCAACATGAAGTGGTATGGATGTATATGAAGTATGGAAAAAATATGAGTAGGGTGCTATCGGAACCAATACTGTACAGATGTACTGTTGTACTGATAAAGGTTTCCGGATATTCCTTCTTCCAATTACTTGTTTTGTCTGAGTCAAAAATCCAAAAATTTTACATCTATTACAAGCAAGTTAGGTGTTTTGCTTCATAAATGACAAATAATTATATTTTATATTATTTTAACATTTATCATGTAGCAGAAACAGTTTTTTTCCCTGTTGTGCACATTTAATATTAATTGAAAATAACTGCCTCGTGTAAATGAAGACCCCTGTAATCACTCCTATGGATTTTGTTAAATGTTACCAACCTGAGGGCCCACTCAACACTACATCAGACCCTCTTAAATGTAACAGGCACAGATCTTTATGCAGAGTTAATCCTACTGCGTGGGAAATCTTGCAAACAGGTTTCCACGCTGCAATCACAGTGTCCACTTTATGTCCATCGGCCTTCTAGACTGAAAAGGGGGTATTACTCTCATTCTTATTATTACTGTATGTTTTTGAACCAAACTCTAAAATCCTGTGCACCACTTTGTCTCTCTGTTTTTCATTTCTGCTCACAACCAAAACCAGACTACTAAATAACATAACTTGGGAGGTGTGTTATAACCTTCCAGTTGATAGAAGTTAATCTTTTACCATTTGACGAACATCTGGCCGTGTTTTTTTTTTTTTTTCAGTCCCATCTTCTCCACTGACTTTTTTAAGCAATGTTAGAAAATTAGTTTTGTCCTTTTGTCCATTTTTTTGCTGGCACTTTCTGATAAATGGCAGCGAACTGTTATATTTTCAGATAAACATTAACAAACGTTGTAGTAGTGTTATCTAACTTTGCAGCTTTGTGAACATTGAAAACCTTGATTCATAGAAAACCCTTTCCACTGTCCTCTCACTCAGACCCATTTACTGTGATGCACAAACAGGATTTGTTGAGCATCAGCAGCAGCTCTGCACATCGACATTAGATTGGCTCATTAAATGAATGGCACAGAACAGAAAACAATAGGGCACCCGCTGAGACAATGCCATTTTAATGACAGAGTAACGGCTGGGAAACAGTGATAAATGCAGCGATATTAGGCACAGGGGATTCCCATGTCCCTGGAAATTCAGGTGTGGCCGACCAGTGAATGTTAGGGAAACTGTTTCTTTTTATCTCAAACAGGAAACTCTCAGCACTGCCATATTGTTCATACAGAATTAGAAGAAGTTTTAACTTATTGATTTGATTTGATAAAAGCAGGAAAATACTTTCATTGTGTCCATCTGGTTTTGATGTTCACTGAAAGAACACAATACTCCATATAAATGTGTCTAATTTTGAGCTTTCAAAACTTCAAGCCTGACAATGAGACGTTGAGGAACTACTATTCAAATAATGGCACAAAGAAAACAAAAATAAATTAACCAGTGGAAAAGGATTGTTGATAGCCCCACTGGGAGTTTTAATGTTGCTAAATCAATGATGTCTTGATAAATGTGCCATTATTTTGTATTGTTTTTCATTATTAGTGCCTTTCTGCAGATTTGTTGTTGCAGAAGACTTTCAGTGTATCACAGAACACAAACAGCCTCTATCAAATGATCTATAATCCCACATCAGAAACACTTCAATTACTGTATCTCATCCAGCTCTTCTGTGGTGACTTGGATAATTCAATTTACGTGTTTGTATGTGACGTTTTCTCTGGTTCACAGTTTAAACTTCTCTTTTGTCTGTAGCTATATTTTTATTTCATTTTATAAAATATAAAAAATAAAATCAGAAACATGTCTTGAAATTCGTGTGTCTGTTTTGAACACAGGGTCAGCTGTCTGGCAGCTAATCGCTTCCTTCCTCAGACTGCCCATCTCTGGGACTCACTGCATTGTTGGCGCCACTATCGGCTTCTCCATGGTGGCCATCGGCACCAAGGGCGTCCAGTGGATGCAGCTTGTCAAGATCGGTAATGACCAAGTGTTTAGATCACAACAAATCAGTTGCAACTGCCACTTTCCCACAGAAAACCAGTGGGAATAAACTAAATAAAACTACACTAAGGTATTGTCTGTGAAGCTACAGTGGAGTTTGAATTCAGAATATGAAACAGACAGTAATTATCAGATTTTGTTGTCAGTACAGATGACTGACTCCCTTGGCCATTTTACACAGCAAGTAATCTATTTTAGAAGATGCAGAGATCCCAATTTCTTCTCTGTTAGGAACCTCAAGAGATGAGAATGAAGCAACAAGAAATCACTTTACAATAAAATAGACTCACTTTATCTACGCTGGAGAAAGAAACTGTAGCTGTTGCTGTTGCTTCACTAACACGTATGTACAGTATTTAACACATTAGAATATACAAAGGGTAAGCCTTATTATAACATAATCTGGAAAGTGTAGGAAATTACAATTTAAAGGTCGGCTAGAGAGCTATGCTATGAAGACTATTATATCCCTGTATGAGTGACTGATAATATTGCATCTGTAAGTGATTATTGGTTGTTTGCAAGAGTTTTATTGTTATTTTCTGAATACATTTTCTCCTCCCTCTCCAGTGGCATCATGGTTCATCTCCCCCTTGCTCTCTGGACTAATGTCTGGACTGCTCTTCATATTAATCAGATACTTGATCCTCCACAAGGTGGGCTCACATCCCTGCACAATTCCGCTTAAACCAATTACCAATTAACTAATTAAACCCAAACATACGTAAGTAAACCAACCAACCAACCAACTACACAGACCAATACAGAACAGTTCCTCCTCCTGGAATTTTTAGTTTCCAATTTGTGTGTGGGTGTTTTTCTGGAATAATACCATTTTAACAACTAGAAGGATTTTAAGCATAAAATCTGGATGCTGGAAGACTAATGATTGACATTTTAGTCTCCACGCAAACAGTTATTGGTCCACAACAGTAGAATGTAGACACAGACATACATGTGTGCAAGCAAACTTGTCCAAGAAGCTTCAGCACTGATAAAATCTATTTGATTTGGCAACACCCACAGATCTGTTGTTATATAACAGGCAAATTCTGGCAGACCAGGAAGAGAATAGTGTTGTAGATGGACGTAAGGTGACGACTGCATGGATGACTCATAGGACAACTTATCATTTGAACTGTATAGCTGGGTCAAACACAGGATGAGTAAATCTCTGTCTCTATTGGCTATTGGCATCAGCTTCAAACAATCAATCTCGTAATCAACCGTTTTTAGATACAAGGGTTTTACTTTAATAGGTTGGTCATAGTGCATTAATCAATAGTAAACCTCAGGTTGTGTAAGCAGGAATAGTTGCGTGTCTAGTTTTGTGTTCACCTGCAAAAGTCTTTCCCCTTTGTTGTTTAATATTGTACTAGAGTTCTGAAGTGAATTTGTTGCTTCATCAGTAAGCAGTTAACTGTCTTCTTTGACTTGATGCAGAGTTGCCAATGATGGTGTGTTGGTAATCATAAGTTTAAATCTCATTTTACATATTTGTTCTTTCCCAGTGTAATTTTTCAGTATACATTATTTTCTGTCTATTTTTTCAAATAGAAAAGTCAACATATTCCATCCTCTTTATCGTTAGATGTATATGACAGTGTGGCACAGTCTCTCTGTTGCAGTACATCAAAGCAAACACACTCTCTGGTTCTATTTATTTTTCTTTATTACATATTTTTTGGAGTTATTGTTCTACAGTATTTTGTAAAACCTCACAGAAAAGTTGTGCCCCAGGAATAATAAGTTGCACTATAAACTACCTCAACCAAGTATAAGTGTACATTCGTTTAATGTAAAATGAGGAACTGCTCTAAAATCTGTGTATTTCTCTTCAGGAGGACTCGGTCCCTAACGGCCTGCGAGCGCTGCCCCTCTTCTATGCCTCCACTATTGGAATCAACGCATTCTCCATCATGTACACTGGAGCCCCATGTAAGGGCCAGGCAACATCTAATCTGTTTTTATTTGACACCAGCGTATGATCACATTATCATCTCAGTCTCAGTGATACTGCCAATGTCATTTGCTCTCTTAAAATTCCTTCTGCAGGTGTGGCAAGAGTGTGAAACTTCTAAAACTACGTGCAAGATATTATTTTCTTATACCTGCGTTTGCTTATTAATTTCAGTGCTTGGGTTAGAGATGCTGCCAATATGGGCCATCTTTCTCATAACTTTAGCCGGGTCCCTGGTCTGTGCAGCTGTGGTCTGGATCTTCGTCTGTCCCTGGATGAGAAGGAAAATAGCAAGTAGGTGTCTGTGTGTGTCTGTCTGTGTAGCGCTCCACTTACTTTGCTTAGACTTTGTCAGATCTGAGAGGTTAAGCTCATAGCCTGCAGTGCAGAGAGCTTTTACATCAAGGTTAGGAATTTGTTGGCCTAATGGGAAAATCTGCCAGCAGCAAAGCAGGTAATGCTTTGAAACACATGACATAAAATGGTGTAAGGAGAAGCAGGTGGAATATTTGAGAGAAGGGTGGACATCAGAAAGGGAGTATATTAAAATGAACTTAATGTCATGGAGGACACATAAAACATCCTTTTCACTGATTAATGCTTTGTATTTTAACATTAATAGTTATTTTTAGATACCTTTTAAACAACGTGATGTCACTGAAGTGATGAAAATAGAATTTATTTATTTATTTTTACCTGAAGCTTTTTATCCACCTTGCACATGAGCGAGGCCGACTTAACATGTTGCTTATCATGTCATAACCTTGGCATATCTGTGAGGATTATGTGTGATATTATCAGGATAATGCTGCATCCGTCACAATGAAACGGGTTATGACTGAGCTTGTTTATGTGTTTTGCACTGGGGGGATGTTGTGAGGAGTAGGGGGGGCTTTAAGTCAGCACAAGGATAAGCTTGGATCAGTTTGTGGAATGTTGCTGCAGCTTTTTCCTTTCTGACCTGAAGCCAGGCCTTTTGTAATTATTATTGATTTTAGTGCAGAATAACAAGACGCTTTCAACGTAAACATGCATGAATGAGGAACAAAATGTATCCTATAATAATCAGTGGTACTTCATCAGGAATTCATCCAGAAGACTTTATTATACTGTAAATGATCACTCGGACATTTTAAAATATAACCAATAATGTCCTCATCATTTAGTATTTACAGTGATTTGTATACTGTGTTAGCAGTGCTGGATAAGGAGGAGGAGGGGGGTTGATCGTTTCTCTTTCCAGGATTCTTTTTTACAAAACATCCATTACTTGATTTCATCCAGGCAATCTAAAGAAGGAGCAGGCTCTGTCCAGGATCTCTGATGAGAGCCTGGACAAGATACCAGAAGAGGAGGAAGAGAGCCCTGTGTTTAAGGAGCTACCAGGGGCCAAGGGCACAGATGAGGCTGTGTTGCCGCTCACTGGGGGCAGCAGTGATCGGGGCACCCGTGAGTCCAGTGGAGAGCTCGCTAACCTGACTAATGGAGGCACTGTCCCACCGAATGGCAGGGTTTATGGTAAAACCGAAATGCAGTTTTGCTACTATTTGATACTACTTGCCTGTTTTCAGAAATCATGAACATGTTGTGCATCTTTTCTCCTTGAGGTCGAACCCACTCAATGACCAACGGCTGCCTCAAGTCTCCAATTTCTAATGGCAGCTTCAGCTTCGATGGCCACATGCGCAGTGATGGCCAGGTGTACCACACAGTGCACAAGGACTCAGGTCTGTATAAAGACCTCCTTCATAAAATCCACCTGGGCCGCATGGATGACGGTGAGCGCTCAGGGTCCCACGCTGGCCCGCCTGACAACAATTACCGCCTGCTTCGTCGCAACAACAGCTACACCTGCTACACAGCAGCCATATGCGGCATGCCCGTCCAGCCGCTTATACGCACAGAGTCCCGCGAGGACAGTGAAAAGCTTGTCGGTGAGGGAAACGGCAGGAGCAACAGTGTGTCCTACTCCAAGAAGAGGGTACGCTACGACAGCTACTCGTCATACTGCAACGCTGTGGCCGAAGCTGAGATTGAGGCAGAGGAGGGTGGAGTGGAGATGAAGCTGGCCACAGAGCTGGAGGGAGTAGAGGAAGAAGGGTCTCCAGCCCCAGTGCCTGTGGATGAGGAGGAGGATCACGAGGAGAAGGACAAGCCAGAGGTTTTCCTGCTTTTCCACTTTCTGCAGATCCTCACCGCCTGCTTCGGCTCCTTTGCCCATGGAGGCAACGATGTCAGGTGCTGCCTCCTCCTGCTTATATGCCAGATGGCACGCTGTATGGCCAGTGCACTGGTCAAAAGATTTTTCCATAATACCTGATAATCCTACCTGATATTTTTATTCTTGAAGCTTTTTCCTTTGGCGTAGATCCTGGAGGTACTAAATGACCTTATATTCTATTCTCACCATTGCAGTAATGCCATCGGGCCCCTGGTGGCACTGTGGATGATCTACGAACAAGGCGGTGTGATGCAGGATGCCGCCACTCCCATCTGGCTGCTGTTGTACGGTGGTTTAGGCATCTGCGCTGGCCTGTGGGTGTGGGGCCGCCGTGTCATCCAGACCATGGGAAAGGACCTGACTCCCATCACCCCCTCAAGGTGCGAAAGTGATCACATGGGAGAGTGAGTGGGTGTATGACTGGATGTTGGACATGAGTGGATGCATTTTAAAGAGAGAAGAGTATATGTGGAAGAGTTGAAACTTCCAACATGCTCAGTTTCAATTGCTCCAAAAAGCCTCGACTTGCTGACACACACAGGTCCATGCAGTGCTGCCGATTCTTTGGTAAGTACTTAACATGCACACAGCTGTAATGGAAGTCACACATCAAGTGTCTTTAGCTACTGTTATATGTAACTTCAATCAACAATCAGAAATCCCCACTATGCTGACAGTAACATGCTTAACCCTAAGGTAACACACTCCATTTGACTTCCCATGTACAGTGAACAGGTCTGACTAATCAAAGGTGTTTCTCTGGAGAGTTCTCTGATTAATCACTCTCCACTTCCCCAATCAAGCTGCTGCTGCAGCTGAGACCCTTTTTTACAACACACTGTGGTATAGTGTTTATGCTGTGTATAGTTTGATATCTAAAGCTAAAGCCACATGTGAATACATAGGGTGTTTATGTACGATATAGTGCCGTGTTGTATGTGTTTACTAATCCTTATCAGAAGGGCAGAATGATATAATGTGATTTCACCACTTTAATGTTTGGAGTAAGTGGAAGTAAATTTCCTCTCTATTTTATGTTTAATTAGGCATAAATAATTCCTAATAAGCAGGTATAATCTCACTCTTTACTAAAGTAATACTTTTACACGAGGCTTAACTTTGCTAGAAGTAAAATCTTTACTGCTTTGCATTATGCTCCAAAATCTACAGTAGTGATTGTGTCTGTAGTGGCACTTCGCATAGGCAGAGAGTACACTCTCTCTGTGGGTCCTCTGCCCTTTGACTTGTTACATAACATATATGAATAAATAAGTGGACTTGTGGACCACAACACAAAGCCCTAGAGCTCAGTTTGTCCCACTGCCTAAGCAGCAAACATCACGCATCCGTAACCACTTACTGCGGCACCTCTGTCCTTGAGATCGATCTCCCTCTTCTTTCTTTTTTTTGGTCCTCTTGTCTACCCACGCAGTGTGTGTGTGTGGGTGTGTGTGTACACCACAAGGATGTTCGTGTATAACATGTCAGCTTGAGGAAGCCCGGCCCAGTGCCTGCAGATGATTGTGTGGGGGGAATGTTCTGTATGTGTGCGAGCGTGCACTTTAAGGTCTAATTGTTCCAGCAAGTAAGTGTGTGTGTACGTATTTGTTGCCTGGCAGGAACATCGCACAGGGTTACAGAAAGTTGTTTGGCATTCTGCAGGAGGGGAGGTGGGGGGGCACAGCCACAGTGGGAACCCTGGCTTCTCTTCTCCAACCACAGGGAGGGACGCCAGCCTGACTCCTCTTGCATTTTTGTTTTTCCTTCTGTCCCTTTTTTTCATAGCCCTTCATACTTACTCCTGTAAATGCTGTAAATTCTCTCTTCTTCCCTTGTTACCTCCTTTTCTTCATTCCTTCCCATTTCCCTCACTGGGTCTTTTTTACCTTGTTTTTTTTATCGGTGTCCAACCTTTTTACCCTAAAGTCTCAGTTGTTCTCACACTCACCCCGTGTAATTATTTTCCCATCTTTGTTCATTTCTTCTCCTGTTTTTGGCCCTTCTCTTTTTGTGTGCCTTCTTTCTTTCCTAGTCTCCCTTTTTCCATCATCAGCTTAGTCTTTTGCCAGGACTCCAAGACAAATTTGCTTTGGTTCACTACTGAAGGCTCTCCTTCCTCTAGTGTCTGTTTCAATGCATCAGTCTGGCAGAGAAGTTTGTTTGGGGCAAGGACAGCTCTCTCTCTGTGTAGGTGTATTTGTGTGAGCAGTAAAAACAGTTTCTAAACTTTTAATTAAGGATTTTTATCATTTTGGACAACTCAACCGCAAGGATGGAATCCTGCAGACGTAAGCGGTTTCTCCAGGTTCTTACAGTTTGGCACAGGGAAATATTAATAACCCTTTGTTCTTGTGATGAGCTGTGGCTGTGTACACACTTACAATATATTATTGACCAGCTTACACAACACACCTTAGAGGAGGCACGAGTGATCTGCTGCTGACCTGTAAAAAACAAAGTCCTTAGGACGCACCACGACAGGAAACGGTGTAAACAATAAAATGTGTCATTGCTGAATGCATTTATGTTTCAGAGTGCTGGTATTCTGGTCCTGGTATCGGCAGGACAGTCCGCAACAATGCCGCAACTTTGACTAGAGGGACATTGTGTTTAAAGTTAGTTATTGATAGTGTGTATTTGCAGGCCTGTATTTATTTGTTAATGAGAGTTTTATTGACTTGTGTATTTTGTTTAATTAGCAATGTCAATGAAAGCATTTAGATTCACTTTAAAGTTTCTTCTACTCTCATCCAGTTTCCAATCCATTCCAATTGCTTCGTTTGTGTCGTGGGGGGAAAAGTGTGTGTGTGTGTGTGTGAGTGACAGAAGAGACCAGTTTTTGTATAGTGTGTTCTGCTGTGGTCCGTGTGATGGAATGTAGCGAGCCTGTGCCATCAGCAGTGCTTCTCAGACATTACAATAAAGGATGTCTCTTTGCTTCCACTCCCCCTTCTCCTCCCCTCCCCTTCGTCCACAGTGGATTCACTATTGAACTGGCTTCTGCAGTCACAGTCGTGTTGGCTTCCAATATCGGAATCCCTGTCAGTACCACACACTGCAAGGTATGACTGACTGGACGTCCAGCTGGCCTCCTAACTCTCCTCCATCATCCTCACAGGGCAGGGAGCTCACACTGCCTCTCAGGGCACTGGGCTGGAATCACACATGCAACTTAAGTTCAAATCACCCAGACTCACATTCAGATAATTTCAGCAGATAACACCCAGATTGCCTCAGTGCAAAATTACCTTTATATTTCCCTGCATATGACAATCCTTACTAATCTTTAAGCTGCATTTAAAGACAATCGAATCATTAAGGCCGTGTCCAGCCTGCTGCAGACAGCCCTGGGGAGCAGTGTGCAGCCCCTCTGCCCTGATCTTTACAGGAACCTCAGATCCAAGCTGGAAGTTTTAGAGGACCCCTACAGCCTCAACCCACCCTTGCCCAGCCCCCATCAACTTGGTGTCTCATGCTCTGTTTCGTTTCCTCCACCGACTCATTTTGCCCTCTCAGCACTGGCCTGGCTTGGTGTGTGGATCCTCCACCCTCCTGTGCTTGGCTGCAAGCAGACACCCCCACCACCACCCTCTGCCCCCAACCCTACCTGTCACACTTGTTTTCCACTTTTTTACCTCTCACTCTCCATCTTTCTCTGTCTCTCCACTCATCTGTCTTTACAGCGGATTTTGCATTGAAGTAATGAGTGCGCTAACAGTGCTTGTTGCATCAAATGTGGGCATCCCAATAAGCTCCACCCACTGCAAGGTATTGGAGTCATTGGTAGTGAAGCTGTGATTAAGAGCCCTCTCCCCCAGAGCTCCACATGGCTTCACCTGTAGCTGTCAATCGCTAAAACCAATCACAACTCCTGTTGTTGAAGTTTTGACCTGTCCTGCCGTTTTCCCACAGCAGCAAAACATACAAAATTGTTCGAACGAAAATTATTCTTATTAGTGTGTGCGACAAAGAGCGGTGTATCTAGGTTATAACTAGTGAAGTACATCTACTTTTAAGGGCATTTGGTAAATTAATACCAAATACATTATGTGCAACAGTGGAAAGAATATAGTTAAAGGAATAGTTTGGCATTTTTTGTTCTAGTTAGATAGAGCCAGGCTGTTTCACATTGTTAATGAAGCTAAGCTAACAGGCTGCTGACACTAGACATAAGAGGGGTATTTATCTTCAGATCTAACTTTTCCAGAATGTAATACATGCACCTTACTCGACAGACTTAAATCATGCCAGTGCCACATGCTCCAGGATTTTGCTCTCATTTTGTTGTAATAGTTGTTTTGTTTTTGTTTTTCCCATTGTAACTGTAACTGTGATTGCAACATCATAAATTCCTGGAGAGCCTGTATAGTAAAGTTACATTTGAACTTTGTTCGCTGAAGGGAAACTGCACAAGACTCAAAACTGGCATTTAATTACTGATGATCAATTTGTCTAAACATCAGCATCACCATCATCCCTTATTTTGTTTATCACCTCCCGATACCCATGTCATTTTCTTAAAACCACAGATAATCAACTGCTATGCCAAAATGCTAAATGTATACTGATGGTTAGAGGAATACGATTGTGGTGATTTGAGTGAGTGAGTAAATGAGCCTGGGGGATCCACAGATATTGTTGGACAAAATCAGTATTTTAAACATGATAATTGATTTGTTAAGCAGTTAAAGCATTGTTAAAAGTGACACTGAATTGTTCAGAAAGTAGCCAGCATTTATCTGTCAGCATCTCCCAGATGGCTGAATGTGTGTGTGTATGTGTAAGTGTGTGTGTGTGTGTGTGTGTGTGTGTGAATGAATAGGACTGGACATCTATTTAGTTCTGTCTCAGTGCAGCCAGCACATGTTGTTGTTGCTGCATCTGGGTTTTGTTTGTTTGTTTGTTTTTTTCTTCTTCTCCTGTTGGGTTTAAACTGAATGGATGTCCAGTCCTGGTGAGTGGAGCACTACAGTGTGATTATGTACAGTGACTTCTTTCAAAGGCTCTACAGGCAACGTCACACAGAGTTCAGGTTTTATTGCTCTACATGCAGGAAATACTACAGATGGTTGTAAACAAACATCATAGCCACAAAGGTGTTGTTCCACATAGACTCTGCTTTGGAAAGCATCCGAATCAAGTATTCGACTACAAATTAACTTTAAGTCTTCAGCACTAGTGTAGCTTTGAGTAAGACTCACCCATTGGCTCCAAGCATGACTGCTGTATGTAACCTGACCTTTAGCATTTAGTTGTGTCAAGAGCATCATGTTTCTCTGGCCATATCACATGTCACAAACAGAGCTGAAAACAGTCACTGCACTTTTCACTCAAACACACTGAGATAATGGTTTTTGTGTTTTCTTCAAAATGAATTGTTACTCTGAGGTTTTCTGATTTTCTTTTTCCTTCATAAAGGTGAGTAAAGTATCAGTGGAAGTCTGACATTTGCAGATGTCTTCACATATTGGATTGAGACAAAAAAAAAAAAGCTATAAATCAGCCGCTGTTTTAGATATACAGCCTAATAAAGAGGAAAATGTCTTCATTTTTATACACTAGACCTGCCAGTTTCTGACTTCCACCCACAAATAGAATTGAAGTAGTGAATAACGTCTGTAATCGGCTTGCTCTAACTAACAAACATTTTGGACCAAGCTGGTCTCGAGGAGCTGAAGGCTGTTCATCTGCATCCACATGTGCGTTATCACCTTTTTGTTAACTTATCTGTGAGCTTTCTGAATCAGCTTAAATTTCCTCATTGGAGTAATATAATTTTTTGATAGTACTTATTCTTTTATATTACTCTGTTGAATTTAGCCACAGCTATAGTCTAGCTACTTTTTTGCAGATTAAGTTTTCTGTGGACCGGACTATTTAACTGTGTATCAAATAGTAAAATATGGACACACAGGAAAATGCAACAGCAAATTCATTGAATAATAATATAAATACTTTTAAAATAAATGTCTAAATGAGTAGAATGCATCTTTTTAGCTTTTGCTGTTTTTGAATAAATTTGATTAGTATCTTTGCGTACTTCTACTATCTCTTTACAGCTAGATACACAAATACAGCTCAGTATATACACAAAGCTGACATCTGATCATAAAATGAAAACCACATGTAAAGCCTTGACAACCTGCCGCTCCTCAGTTTCTTTGACTTTGCCACCTGAAACATTTCATTCTGTGCTGCTACTGATTGTTTCCCTTTCTTGACTGTGGCCTCCAGGTGGGCTCGGTTGTGGCCGTGGGTTGGATTCGCTCCCGCAAGGCAGTGGATTGGCGGCTCTTCAGGAACATCTTCCTGGCTTGGTTCGTCACTGTGCCCGTGGCCGGTCTGTTCAGTGCTGCCGTCATGGCCCTGTTCGTCTACGGCATCCTGCCCTTCGTCTGAGGGCGCATGGCTGGGAGGGAGAAGCAAGGAGCAGTGAGAGAGGAAGAGAGAAAAGGGGGGTAAAAATCATAGCTCGAGTTTTGGGGTGCAGATAAAAGAGAGCGAAATGGGGAAGAGCAGGAGAAAAGAGGGAGGGAGCTGCAGAGGTTTAAAGATGGATTTGGTTGTACTTTGGATGTGAGAAGGGTTGGTTCACATGCTGCCTGGCTCTAGTCCAGAGGTCTTTTTTGATTGATGAGTTTCTGAACGTTTTTTTTTTTATTATTCTCTTTTTGCGTGCATAAGAAAGTGTGCCATTCAATCTGATGTACATAAGACAATGATAAGAGATCTCCAGTAACTTACATGAAGACTTATAGTTGTTAGAAAAAAAGTGGCAGTTATTTCTGTCTTTTCATAACAAAAAGTGTAAAACAAAATAAATAAAAATACACACGACTAAAACTAATCAAATGGATAATTCTGCACACCTAAACCGAACAAACACGCCTGCATTAAAGCAACCTCCTTCTGCGTGCAATCCCAGGTAGCATATTAATTACTCCAAAATGCCAGAAAAAAAGTGTACATTATATATATATATATATACATGTTATATTGAATTGAGTGTGATTTTTGTTGTATTGCAACTTGCTTTTAAATTTAACAAAAAAAAATAAAGGCAAGGTGCGTGTGGTCAACCAACCCATCCATTCTCACACTTTTAACATGCTAGCCAAGTACAACTGGGGCCAAATGGAAAGGATGCCCTCACAAGGGGTGGTGGGACTGTTTCTCAGCTTTTTTTTTCATGATACCATAAAAACCAGACTTGCTAAAGGATTGATTTTTGTCAAAAGCTCCTATATGGTTTTAGAGATGATCTCATATTTTTTAACGATGTATTATACTGTAATTTGTACTGTAAATACTGTCCTTAAAGAGTTTGGGGATGTGGGTCGGGGGATAATGGTTTGTGATTAGAGAGGGGGCTCCTCACCTCTTCATGATGTCATATTATACAGTACTTTTCGTCCGAGGCTCCCAGGAAACACTCACGTAAACACACGCCACTGTTGATTGGACATCAGTATTTAAACTCAATGTAATGGAACTTATTGACAGGAGACACTTAACTCCTCTTGAATTCATTGCATCAGTAACTTTAACAGTATTGACATAAAGTTTCAGATGGTAATATTCTTACTTTGGCAGCACTTTGCCAAAGTAAGTTGTACTGTCGCCCCGTATGAGCTTCTAGCAGATTAATAGGTTTCATGTGCACCAGAAGCCAAACACTAAGATGTTACAGAGAAAAACACTAATAATATCTCACATATCTCTCATATGTTCATCTGTATGCCTTTCTTTCATTACATAAAGCTCAGTTGCTGGAGTCGCTTCCTCACGTTGAAGGCTCCATGTCCTCAGTGGACCTCTACACTGTCCACGTTCAAGTCGAAAAAGATTATTTGCCCCATTCGCTGGGTGCATTACACATCACACTTATCTGTTTCAGTAGCTCTGCAACTCAGTCTCATACTCCTCACATAACAAATGTGAGGTGTGTCAGTCCAGATGCCTCTGAAAGTTGAAGCCTTGTCTTATCGCATAGCGATTATGTGTCATATTGAAAACTTAAAGTCCAACTGTTGTGGTATAGCTCCGCCAGTTATGCAGAGGTGGAAGAAGAGGGGATTTATCCTCAAACCTGTAGCTCCTCCCAATGGGCTGATGTCGTCTGACGTGTAGACATGTTTAGTCTATTGATCACCTGTGTTTCAATCTGTGCTAAAGGTTAGCTCGATATCCTAGGGTCAAGTTGAGGCCTGAATCGAAGTCCGGTGTTTGAGGCCACTCATATCACAAAAATATCACGAGACTTCTGTCTTGGGATCATTATGTTTAAATGAGATGGTATTTTTTATTTTTTTTTGGTTGGGGGGGAGTGTTAGTACTGATCATCACCAGCTTTTTAACAGGGTCACCTGACCTGTAGATGAACAAAGTCTAAGGCTTTTCTTATTTGAACAAACTTGATGGCAGGTGTTGCAGGTTTGATTTCTTTGTTTTTTTGTGGTGTGTTACCTTTTTTTATTTTTTTTTAT
The DNA here is from genome assembly GCF_033026475.1 of Channa argus. Lineage (NCBI taxonomy): Eukaryota > Metazoa > Chordata > Actinopteri > Anabantiformes > Channidae > Channa > Channa argus. The sequence goes on from NC_090207.1 coordinate 7,918,344, forward strand.
TTTTTTTCATGAACAAATCTATGCTTAAGTAGCCACTTGCCTTGTAACATTGTGTTTTACTTTGTGCAGATACAGAAAATAATTAAGTACTGTGGTGTTTACATTGTAACCATATTGTAGAGTATTTGAGAAAAAAAAAAGACTGTTGCCTAATGATGCCAATGAAAGACAAAACTTCTAAACGTGAATTTTTAAGTGCAAGTAAAACAAAATAAAAATATTGACCAGAAGTGTCTAGAAAGAAAGCGATCCAGAGCAAAAGTGCGTGCGATTACTTGTTTCTTTTTTTTGTTTTTTCTGTTGTAGTAGTAGTAGTAGTAGTAGTGCTAATCATGATCCCCGGTCACTTTATACCACTACTACAATGAGTTAACACTACATGTATGGGTGCAATTCAGTAATGAAGAGAATAACTATAGAAATCTCATCCAATATATATTTTTCTACCATATCTGAGTTTTAACTGGGTGAGCTTCCAGACACTGTGGAGGACAGACTTTGGGGTTGGTGAGGAAATTGGCAAATGGAGTCTAGTTATAAGCTCACAGTGATACTGAGAACTGGTCTTATTTAGAGTCTGGTCTTAGTGGTGCCACGTTCCTCCAAAGCCCAGTGTGTTCTGTTCCTGTAGATTGGATGTGTCTGTTGCCAATCGATCCGATTTTGAAATTGCCATTTTATTTTTGAAGTTTAGATGAAAACACTTTGTAATTTTGTTTCCCTTACTGCTTTGATCGTGAGCGGTGAGAGCAGGGCAGCATCTTGCTAAAACTAGGACTGCTCACACTGAAGGACAAAAGCAGAATCTTTGTAGTTGAGAAACCTTTAATGTCGCTTATGGAAAAGTGGACTGTGAGGACATTAGTTTCCTGGTTTTTAGCCGGTGACCACTCTTAAAGCTCAAACCCTTTGACTCTTCCACAGGCTGCGTTACATAGGGGGTTTTACAGGGGGGAGCTGGGGTGTTCATACCCTCTTTGTACTCTAGTTAGGGTAACTGGGGGACTTGAATTTAAAAAAAAAAATTAAAACACAGATCATAATGCAAACATCTGCTGAGGTTTTTCTCCATTGTCGACTATGATGTTGGTTTTATTCTCCTTTGTTTTAACCATACGTGCAAAGGTGACAGCTACTGTTGTAGGGTAACAGTATCTTTTTTTATTAGTCATTGTTAATCTGTGCGCCTGTTAATGCCTAAAAGTACTGTGGAAACCCATTTAAATTGGAATATGCACAGAAACCCCCAGTAATGTTCAGCTCTGTGGACAAAAGCTGTTTTAGCCAAGTGTAGTTCAGGCCCCCTTTGTAACTCACACTGTCGTTTTCTGCTTTGTTCATGCATTCTCAGTCCTGATGGCCAAAGGGATGCACTGCTCAAGATGGGGAGGGAAAGTGAAAATTGTCCTTTGGTGGCAACGCTGAGAGAAATGTCCAAAACGTTAAAAATATGGTTCAAATTTTATCTAAAAATAGTAGATATGCTTTATTTTATATTTCTGGTCTTTAAAATTAATATAAATAAAAAAACTGCTTTAATGCTTTTCTTTGTGGATGTGGTTTGAGCAGACAGACTCAAACAACTGTGTCTCTGTCTTCATCTCCAAAACTTTGAATCGATTCATGAAAACACACATTTCCATCATGTTTATGTCGAGTTGAAATCAATCGGAAGAGCACAGACCGATATCACAAAGACGGAAAGTTTTTTTTTTTGTAACGCAGCCACTAGATAGCATGATTTGACACTTTCCCTCCCTGTAGAGAGGGACAGAATTTTAGACCAGTCCATTTCAGCTTATCAGTACAAATCAACCAGTGGTGTAGTTGCCATTGAGGGAGTGACGTTGCGTCCTCTACGTTTTAACTGCTTTATGACCTGATTGTAGAGACCAGAGAAACAGAATGTGCCGTGTTTCTTTTTTTATTTTTTAATTTCCTCCCTGAATGTGCAATACAAACAGTTTCTTACTGAGACGCAACTACACCGATCAGCCATAACCTCAGGTCCACCTACTGGTTCTTGGTGTTGTGATGGACGGGGGTCAGCATGGACACCCCGACCACTCTGCAGCTACGCAGCCTCATATGCAACAAACTGTGATGCTCTCCTCATTCTGACGCGTCGATCATGGCCGACATTACTGTTTTCCCACTTTGCACCGAAACGTAAACTCCAGGTGGATTTAATGTTGTGGCTGATCTGTGTACATTGCTGTCACTCTGTGGTGTGTATCTCCACCTGCCCTAGTGTAATAGCGCCCTCTCCTGTTTGTTTGGAACTAGGTGGTGGTGGTGGTGGTGTGGGGGGCATCCCCACAGACCTCCATCTGGATGTAGTGTGCTGTCTCTAGTTTTCTGGTCTGTTTTGCAATAGAATGTGCTCCTTGGCTGGCCTGCAGGCTTTACAGCTGTGTTTGTCTTTTTACTGTTTACTGCTGTTTAACTGTCCAGTCCTTCAAAAGTTTAAAAAATAAAATACGTGGGGAAAAAAAACGTAAGGAAACTGTAGCTTGCTTCTACAAAATCTTAAAGCTCTTCTGATTTGCATATATTGTACTGTTATGTTTTATTTAAGATTTTAGTGAAAAAAAAGTCTGCATTTAAACTAAATTATGGGAATTAAAATTACAAAGAATACCTAAATCCTACTGAGTTTTGTGTCTTATTTGTGGAAAGGTGCCTTTGAGTTGAAGACAAAATGCTTACAATGAGCTTAGAGCAGCTTTTCTCTTTTATTTTGTATGTGTGTGGTCACATTGTCGTACTTGAAACAAACACTGTATGTCTCCATGACTCCATGGGGATAATTATCTGTCATGAGTTTGTATGGTGTATAATTAATTTACATTTAATTGTTATTCAAATCCCTTTGTTTTTTTTAATATATTCGTGTACTGGGAGAAGTACTTATTGTACTGTTATGATCAAATTTCTTTTTTGACGTTATGTCCATATGTGCCGTTAACATGGGAATCTCCCACACACACGAGCTTAAAAACAAGTTTGGCTAGTTAGCTCAGTTATTTGGAAATTGTTTGGCAACAAGTCCGATATAAATCAAACATCAGTCATTTGCAGATTATGTCAGAAACCTGAAACAAAAAGAGTAAAAAGTGAGTTTGTTCACCACCTTAAACACAGATAGCATCATTATAACAAACTCCTGTAATTCAAAAGGGTTTGTCAGCATCATTAATAAAGAATAGTAACAAATATCACCATGGAATGAATTTGACCTGTATTACCGAACCAGAAGCAGGAGTCCCCATGTTCTCGTGTTTGGGGACAGTAAAATACTTGTGCTTGGACAGCTGTATACCTCGCTTTCTGTGAATAAGAGCCTGCCTCCTAATCTCTGTGTTATCTGCTCACTAACAAAGGAGAAGAAATCAAAGTACAGATGTGCAGGTTTTAAGACCGTGTCACAGTTCTACAGTTGACTCTCCAGAGAAACAAGCTTATTTTTCAGCTGTAACAACAAAAATGTTCATCACAGTACTGTAAAATACTCTTTTATGGTTCTATAGATTTCATCTACGGTTTTATTATGATTTAGCATCTTTGTTGAAATAGACACTGTATTTGTGCTTGGTAGATGGAGACAGCACATAGTTTTGTCTGCATAATTACGTCTGCAAAACATTTGAATGTGCATCTTCCAACCCCCCACCCCCCAACTTTGCATGCATTTGGTTTCCTGCAGCAACCGGCCTCCATAAAGACCGAATGAATCTGCCAGATCTTTTCAGGCTGCTCTTTTTTGGGGTTTTGAGCTCAGATAGTAATTCATTGACTTGGCACAGACTGCACTTGAAGTTCTCAGCATTGTGGCTGCCTGTGCTGGGTTTAATTTAAGACGTCTCTACAGTAACGCGGGGAAATGCTGGTCTGATGTTGGCACAAAGCGACTGACACCATTTACATTCAATAGCATAATGGTTTCCATTTTGTGTTGGTTAAATTAGTAACCCAGAAGAAATGGAAACCATGACTTCCCTGCACTTAGAGGTTTGCAGTGTTTCAGTAACAATCTCCTTTTTTTTTTTTGATGTATTCTTGATTCTTTGATTCTTTATTTGTGGTTCCTGTGTTCATCTTAATTGACAGCAGGAAGCCCTTCAGTGATGATAAAGTGTGGCTCCCCCACGCTGAATGTTTGGAGTTTATAGAAACCCTCTCTGAAGATAAAATTCAGTGGAGTAATGGAGACGTTTGTGGAGTGTGTTGTAATTCCGACTCATTAGAACAGCCCTCACATCCTTTCTTTGACTTCTGGGTTATATTAAACTTTAACATTTAGTGTACTTTTGTAGTATGTTGCAAAACAATTACAACCTTCCTGTTTTTGAGTGGCAGTTAAAACCATTAAAAAGTGATTGTTCTCATGCACAAAGATCTGAAGTACTGTAGGATTGTGTCCATTAAAACTTTACACACTTTGAGCAGATTTAAATTAAACTGCAACTTGTTCTCCTAATACAGCTACATTCCTGTGTGTTAATCAAAAGTGTTGTGTACTGGAAGAAAAACAGCACTTAAAATGTTCCATGATTCATTTTACTGCAGATTTGAGAGCAAAGACACGTCTTCAAATGAAGCAGAGTGAGGTTCTAAGCATCGAAAGAGTAAAGCAACCGTAATATTTTGTTACACAATGTTCTCACAGCTCGACACTGAACTTGCTTACTCAAAAACCAAAACACATGGTGTTAATTCAGACAAGTTGTAGATTTTACCAATTTAAAACCAATTTTCCATGAATTCCATGCTTGGCCAAAGTCTGATGATTTTTGATGCGTTTACATTTATCTTTGTTTCTCCTAAACTCATTTCGACACTGCTGTGTTTGGGCTCAGGCACAAGGTTGACACAAAACACTTTATCGATTACCAGTTTATTAGGTACGTATACTGTATCTAGCTAAAACTAGTGTAACAGTCCTGCAATAAATCCTCCCTTGGTAATAATGATCGTGTGTGTTGTCCTTTACTGATGTTTTATTTTTTCAAACCTTTTTATACAAAGGAGGTTAAACCATATAACAGAAACGTCTCCTCGCCTCTGTGTATAATGCAGTAAAGCTCGGTTCAGGTTTCAGTTTGTCAAAAAGAAAAACTGCTACATTGGTTCCTACATAAAGCTTTGTTTCACAGCATCGCTTAGGAAGATCTTACCAACATAAAACATGCAGTGGCAGTAAAGCTTATTTAAGGGCTTCTGCTTTATACTGCCCCCATATATAACCTAGCTATTTCAAGTTTTCATTTTTCAGATAAAATGCCACTTTATTGTACCTGTGTCTCAAATGCATTGGCTTCTAATTGTTTGAATTCATTTTATAATAATTGAAGTTTGGATGTTAGTGGGTGTTTTGTCAGTACGTTCAGAAGGCCACTGTGCCAGGCATCTCAAATATACTGAAAGGAAATAATAGCAGGGCCTCAATGACTGTAGCTGGAATTTTTAATTAACTCTTCTCTAAAAATTGGAAATTATGCCCTTTGACTATTTGTACTTTGAACCGCACATTGTGAGTGCAATAATTTTAAGAGAGTGCAATGCTAAATGGAACACAAGGCTTATTTCCATCCCCCTAATTTATCAGCTGTTCTTTATTTAGTCCAGCCTGTAGCATTGCTGCTGTGAATGACATGCATCAGGAGATGACAAGACTAATTGAGATCGAACTTGACCTGTAAGATAAGTGTTTATTATTACCATATGTTGTACATGCTCACCAGGAAGTTAGCAACTGAAAAAAAAAAAGTACAAAACACAAACCAGAGAACAGGATGGGGTTAGTTCATTTCCATCCAAAACATTTTTATTGTCCTCCAAACTGAAAGGTTTACCCTGTGATTTGGCTTGTTCGCTGAGCCAAAAAACATACATTGCATTTCTTCAGGTAGCAGTGGAGGCGTAAAAAGATCTTTTTGACTGAGAGAAATCAATGGAAAGAGCAATACAGGATTCTCTCCTTCAAGTCACATGATAAGTAATCTTTGCAATCATGAGTATTGGAGAGAATATTAATTTCAGATAATGGGAAGCTTGAGAAAGTAGCATCTGGCTTTCCATACAAGAAAGAAAAAAAAACAACTGTATGAATACCAGGGATGTGTTCCATGTTAGAAAAGGCCTGAAAACGGTCACAGACTTGTTTCATCTCTGCCCCAGAGTTGTGTGTCGCCTTTATGTAGATTCTGTAGTGTACACAAATGGACACTGGATATGCAATTCAAATAAACCAAAGTGCCCAGTCAATATAAAGCAAGGTCACATGACCCAAAACAGGTGCTGTCACACAAGGAGGAGGGGTTTGAGACCAAAAAAAGAAAGTAACCAAACACGGCCATCAGTCTGTTTGTGTAGATGTGTGTTGCAGAAATGCCAGTGAGGTGGCACTCAGCACCATTAATTTACAGTTACTCAGGTATGTGAACAACAGAGAAAGACCTCCCCGTCTAGTGACTGTGCAGTTAAAAATGGGCACATGGTGATTTAAGCTCATGCTTAAAGGTGTGGTAAACCATCCAAGCACTTCTTTAATTAATAACTATAAATACACAGCAGCGTTTTTGCTGGAGAGGTTTCTGCCTGCTTCCTCTCCCCGGGTGAGTGTGTCACATATTCGTCTCTTAAACGGCTAACTACGCTTTGCTGATCTGCTAGAGGAAACACGGGATATGAGGAATTGATTATCAACTTTCATATAGATTTTTCTATAATATATTTATATAGTTATTTTTCTTTCTCACGCACCCACCACGCTTGCTTTCACATTCTCTCGTCTCACTACTTTTATTCAATGTACACAACGTAATAAACATGGGGTTGAGTGGGGAGCAACAGAGCTGAAATGACAATCACTGAGGAAAAAATAAAAATAAAACAAAGCCAAAAAAAGAACTGCAGTTTTTTGTCATCCATTGGCAGTTGGACTGACTTAGCAGTCAGCCAGGTACAATGGTGGTTTAAGGGGAGGGACTGGCCATGTCATCAAAGAGGTGGCGCAGGAGGCTCTTTCTTCGTCGGTGCCGTTTTTGTTGTTTTCGTCGTTTTAGTTGCAGGGGTCGTCTCCTTGAGGTTGAGGTTCTCCAGTGCCACATCCAAGGTCATGACCTCAACGCATCCCATGGCCTCAAAATCAGCGAAATTCCTCATTGAACCGTGACAGTCATCCTCGTCCTCTGAGGAGGAGGCCAAAGCGTCCTCATCAGGGAGCAGTGTGGACAGCAGTAGCTCTGTCACAAACAGGCTCCTGTCAGCCCACTGGGCCTCGCACACCTGCCGCTCTGCCTCAGACAGCCGTGGTTCGCTCAGCCTGCAGGGGCAAGATGAGACACAAGGGGAGAGGAAAACGTAACAGCAGAAAAGACCAATAAGATCCCGTTCAGATTGTTAAAGGTTTGACCTTCACTGTGCAGAATCATGTAAGTACCGATTCTCTCTGTGATAAATTTTGAGATGAAGGCTTATAATATGACATTGCTCTTTTTAAATGAAAATGAGTGTTCAGATTCAGTTTTTCAGAGAGAGAGGAGGATGAACCATAGAAGAATACCATACCAAATTATTATTAAAATGAATATTTTTATGCATGTTTGAACATTTCTGGAGCAAATCATTAAGACATATAATACTCCTTCTTCCTCAATGACAAATCCATCATTTATAAATATGCAAATGTATCTTTTGGCCAATAGAGGTCTCCTTCCTCACTGAATGTGCATTCTCCATACAAGAGCACTGCAAATTTGAAAAACGTATGATGGACCACATTTGGCTTCTAGATGGGTGATGTAAAAAAAAAAAAGAAAAAAAAAAGCTTGCACTTAGTGAAGGTTTAAAAACATACACTTCCGAACAATAAAAGGTCAAATGTGAAGAGTGACGTAAAGCTTTTAGACACTTAACAGTGACAGGCCTACCTGCTGAGTAGAAACTGGGAGCTATGTGCAGTATGCTGTGTGTTGGACTCAGATGGACCTGGGTTAGGACTGGGGTTGGTGTTGTGGTTCGCGCTTGAGTTGGGGTTTGCGGCGCTTGAATTGGTATTGAGGATTGCATTGGCTCGGCTGCCACCCCGGGTGGCGTTTCGGGCCGTCTCCAGCTGCTGACGCGCTGCCTGGGCCTGCTGCCTCTCCAACTGCAGTTGCATCTGAAGCTGTTGGAGCTGGGATGCCGAGGGGCCCGAGCTGAGCTGGCCGCCTGCAGAACGCCGCACCCCTGACAACTGGGACAGAAGCTCTGCGGAAATATTATGAAAAAGACAAGGGCTTAATGACAGAAATGGCGATTAAGGACTAAGACTGACTGAGCTGGTCAATTCCGTTCACTGCAACAAACCTGCACCACCTGGTCTCAAACCGTCAACACTGGCTTGTATAAAACACTAGCAGTCTTTATTGCTAAAGACTTGCATTTATGAGCTATGTTGTTACATACCTAAAACAACCCTGTGCAGCCACTGATCGACAGTCAGAGCACAGCACTAGAAAGCAAAGCCACACATACTCAGTACAATAAGCAGTGAGGTTTTTGGGCTTTGGACGATTTGGATCAACAGCTCAGCAGGTACAGCAGCTCATTAACAGGGAGGCTGCAGTCCTGTGAGGGGAACTGAAAAGGGACCATCATTATGGCACAGCTGGAGCTGACATGGCAAATGCCAAGCGCTGAACCAGATTAAAATTGGGAAGAGGATGAACAACAAATTGCCACAGCAACAACTCCGCCCCCACACATTTCTGTACTATCCAGGCTACTACAGTGCACACTAGACGTGGACAGGGCATGTATAATATAAATCCTACTGCTAGCAATTCGTGTGTGTGAGGAACAATTTAGAATCAGACAAATTGTTAAATGTGTCTACTGATTGCCAAACGTTAGATTTAGTGCTAAGAGCCACTGCTTTGTGTGTCAGACCTCCTGCAGTTTCAACTCTGATTCCAAATTTAACAAGAAAATAATTCACTCTCTCACTGAACTCCTAGCAAAAACGGGTTCTTTTTTATCTGACTTACATCAGACTCCATATATTTTTGTTCTGCCTTAGTAGCATATATGTCAGCATCGGTTTACTATGTAACCATGACTACTTCTTAGTGTATTGGTGGTGGGACTGACCTGCTATAGGGTCCATGGCCTCTCTGCTGTAGTTGGAGCTTTGTGAGGAGCTCTGACTGGTGGAGAGCCCCCCTGTGGTGCTGCTGGTGAAGTGCATGTTAGATCTCCGGGCTCGTGGACCCCCCAGTCCACGTCCAGGATGAAACATCCTCCTCACATGTCGCACCCCACTGGACTCGTCGTGAAGACCTCCCGTTAAGGTAAACATCAAAAAAGTGCAATAGTTCGTTATTTATGATAAAATATCAAAAATTGCCCCATTAGTAGCTCCCACAAGGGTCATTTTCAATTTGGTTGTTTGGTACCAATAATCCAAAACTTGGAGATATAAATTTAGCATGTTGTGCAACATTCTTATATTTGAGAAGCCTGAAGCAGAAAATATTAGGAAGGCTTGTGATATTACTGAAATGATTAACAGATTCACATTCTGAACCACTCTTTAACCAAGTTACGGGTAAACATAGTTTTAGCACAGAAAAGGTCACCATCAAGACAACACACTAGGTGCTACCAACACAAACTGTTTCTCTATTTGTGGAGCTTGTGTTTCATCGTACTACATTTGCATCTTTTGTCTTTTATTTAAAAGTACATCCAGACTGCTGTCATCCAGCCACACAGCATTTCAACTGGTTCGTGACAGACAAAAGCAGATCCTGCCAACTAAATCCTTCTCACAGTTTGATTAATTACTAAATTTACTGCTCTCTGTCCTACAAAGTGCTCCTGTCTGTTGCACTCCTTAACACGTTGTGGTTATGCCGACAGAAAACACACTTGAAACATTTGGGTTAATTCCTACAGTATTTGAACTGCATTTTCAGCTTCCAAGGAATGAGTAATAGAACATAGCTAAGACAAGGCCATTCCTTCCATTTTAGGATAACTGTTCTCTACTTAATTGCATATTTCCAAACTGGTTTGCTCGAATCACGTGTTAACATGTTTTTTTTTTATCCTTTTTATGACTGCACTGTTTACATATGTTGTCAATCTTCACTTTCAAAGGCACGTTACTACATTATGAGTCTCTTGCTGGTTCTGCTTTGTGCACGGAGCAGAAATATGCCTCACCTCACTGCAGTGCTTCCAGCATGCTTCTAGAACAGGTGACAAAACAATGCAAACATTGTTAAGGACGGACTGACTCAGCCAGCCTGGTACATCCCCATAAACCATCAAACCTGCAGCAGTGCTGTCACTTTTTGAGGCTACGTGGGCTTAGTTTAAAAATAAAAACTTGAAAATTTGCATTTGATGTTTTGTTTAGAAGCAATCATTTTTTTTATTGCAGTTGATTTAACTACTACTTCTCGTGACTCTAGAGGAGCGAGTTTGAAGGAAAAGCCTCCACTCTGCACAAACTGCTCAGTCTGAGAGCAACCCCCTTCATTATCATATTGCCATAGGAGGCTTCTGTGTTATTAGAAAATATAAAAAATGTCCCCAGTGCATTAACCTTTAAAAAGAAAAAAAAAAACAATGTCAATGATACAAAATGCAATATTAAACATAGCGTAAGCATAAACAGCATAGACATGAACAGTTTGCACACATAAACCTTGTTTGTGCATAGCAGGCTTACAGCTTGAAAAGGATATCAAGTCTCTGGGTGCTCTGTGTTCAAGTGTGAGATGAGCAGCAAAGTCGTCTGTCACGTGATTTGGGTCGCCACCTGGCAGCGCTGCGCATATGGGGCAGATCTGGAGGAAAGCAAAAGGAAGTGTACAGTCAATATCAGCACATTTCACTGCACATTCAACATTTGCCTGTTTTTGCCATGTTCGCTTCAACGCATAACTCAAGCCCTGTGCTGGCTGTGTCAAAACTCAAAAACTCAGAAATGATGGCATGGATCCATTTGAAATGTTTGCCAATTAATGCCCAATGAAACAGAAAGCAATTTAGCAGTGGGCAGTTTTTTTGAAATTGTTTTCAGTAAGATTTTGATTATTGCTTTTGGCCATTTTGGGTTCTATGTTCGCATGAATACTCACTCACTGACAGCCGCTTTGCTACATAACTAAGTAAATACCTGCTCCAGAGAATTAGTGTGCAAAGTAATTAACAACTAAATGTGTTTTTCAAACTGCTAGTCACACTGATGTCAATGTCTCAACTAAAACCAAAAACATTAAGCATGAATTAATCCAATTTCTATACCAGCATTTAAATGTACTCAATAGAAGTTCAAATGTTGAAAGGAATAACTCTACAAACAAATATGTAAAATAAATGTCATAAATTGGAAAAAAGTCTACAGTAATGAAAGGTGGACAGTTTATGGGCTCAGAGGTTGTTGAGTGTATTTCTTAGCAGTTCAAAATAGTGTTTTCCTGCCGTCAGAAGAAGAGTGTGTCTACAAATGCCTGTCCACAGTCTGTCATCACTTGCAGTGTGGTTTCTTTTGCAAAATGGAAAACTGACATCACAACTAGGCTCTGACACTGTAAAAAAAAGTCAATTCAAAACAAACATTGTCCTCTGTGAAGGACATTCAGTCACCTACTTGAGGTTTCGTAGATGGCTGTGTGTGAAGCTTTAGCATCAACCTACCACCTCTGTGGAGGTCTCTGTGTGCTCTGCAGCCACATGCTCCTGCAGAGAGACCTCTGTGTAGCCCATCCTGCCACAGTAGGGACATGTGAAGGCCTGGGGCTGCTCCACCGAGAACGCTTCTCCACCATAGTATAGGTCTGGAGGGGCAGTAAGTATGGACATTGCATAGTGTTAGTGCTTAGTAGGTTATTACATGCAGGCCCAGTCACACTGTTTCCCCCCTTTCTCGGCTAAAGAATCCACAACATAAACTACTATATAAAATGTCAGAGTCAAGTTAAAAACTTGGATTCTGGTGAAGGGAGTTTAAGTAAAAAACAAAAAGGTTAATATTTAAAAAGCAGTCATAATATAATCGCCTCATGAATTTATCAGCAGAGGATCACTGCTTTCATTTGGAATTGTATTTGTGTCTACCCAACTAAAGTAAATGTTACTTGATGTCTTTCATGTATTGTATACACGTACAAGTATTAAATTTTTGGTTCAGTCACAAAACTGTCATCAGCAGATGATGACACAGTGCGAATTCTCTATAACTTGAGTGATCAATATGAGTGAGACCTTTTAAACTGGAAATAAGAAATTTCATAATATTAATACAAAAAGACAAAAATTGATGCAGTTATAACATAAAAAAATTGTTCATTCAGTGAGACTCATAATCTTTTTACATTCGAGATCATTCCACACCTAATCCAAAGGTAAGGTACGGTTAATGAATTTATGAGTATAATCTGAGTGGGTGGTGGCAGATGCTCAGTTGATAAGTGAGCCTCCGGCGCCACTGACCATAGGGCCAGAGGCTCACATCAGTCCCAAGCCCGTTACAAATTGGGGAAGGTTGCATCAGGAAGAGCGTCTATCGTAAAAACTGTGCCGCATCAACACGCAGACCAATGACCCACTGTGGCGACCCTTAACTTATGGGTCTAATTCAGACTGGGATCTTTCTATCCTTATCACGGCTTTACAAAATGTTGTGAAGGCAGAGATTAAAAAATAAATAAAATAAAAACTAACACAAGAACACAACCCCAAAAACTTCTCATACAGTCTTGATCACTCACTCTCTACTAAACCATATCAGAGCAGCCTTGTTGTCTGAAGGCATTAACCATTGTCAGCACAAGAAGCTTATCAAAGTGTTTGTTTCCAGAAACAGCCATTATAAAAAGGGTTCATCTCAACCAGTCTGAAATTTAAGAAATGCCAGTTTTCGATCATTTATAAAGAGGGATCTATGTGATGTTTGTTTACAGTGTAAAAAGAATTATGACTGTACCAAGTTTGAAAACATTTCTTTACGAAGGCATCATTCTTTGCTGTAGCATATTCTGTTACCAAACTCTGAACTGGTCCCATCACACCACATGCGTGGCCAAGCACACAAGCATGCACACACACAAACACAGTCAAACACTAAATGCATATTAAGTCACTTTTTTACTGAAAGCTGAACGTTATAATAATAATGTCACACTTGCAAATGAAATTCAGGTGGTTTTGGGTTAATCTCCCAGCTAAACTGCTGCAATGCTGAAATTGTTCATAAATGTTGTTCAATTTCTCTATTTCTTTGGCTAGTTTTAAGCTGATTGGCAAAATCTCTTCCTAGTATTAAATTCTTACCAAATATTATGTAATCAAACTAATTAATGACACACACACAGGACATGTGAATCACAATCACGCTCTGCTCAAAGTTATGCTTAGGTGAATATCAAATCTACTTACCAAAGTCGACTCGGGTTAATATACACTGCATGGGATGCTCTGTGGTGTGTCTGGTTGTGGTTGCACCGCTCTCATAACATGATGCGCACAGATCGTAGTCATAGCAAATTAAACATTTGTATCTCCGACCTCTGAAGTTGCCTTTTAAACATGCATCACAGCTCACCCCTAGGATAATAAAGAAGAGACATTTTTAAAAAAGAAAAAAAAGAGGCTAGATGCTGGGTATTTAAATCAAAGTAATATGGGTTGAACAACACAGTACTTTTTGGAAATCCATATTATTTTTACAAAACAGACGATAAAAATGCATAGCAGGCAACAATTTATTGTGGGTGCTCTCTTCCTATTTAGTGTTGCAATAGATTTTTCCAGAATGGATTTTTCCAAAATTGCCAGGTTTAACTCTGTAATTAATTAATGATTTACAATGAATATAACTTTAACTTAATACAAAAAAGTTCACAGTCAAAACACAGCTTAGATGGAGTGATGTGCTTTTCCTTGTCTGTGTGGTTTGACTCCAGTGCAATAAGAAGACCATCCTCCAAACTATAAATACAAATGTCTTCTATATGAGCTGCCTGAGAAGACAACGTTTCAGGTCTCATACACTGTGCAGCTACTACAGGCATAAAGTCCTGCTCTTGAATTGTAGCTATGTTACTAAGGGTTCGTTTTACTCAGGAGTGACCAGCCTATACACTACTGCCTGCTCGATTCCCGTTTTAGTGAAACTACATTCCCAACACACGGATCATCAGAGATCATCATCCTCGGTCCAACACTGAAACTTTGGTCTCACGCGGAGCAAACGGGACAAGTCCAGGTTCAAGTCCAGGCGTCCCTTGATTGACTAGGACAGTCGTGCAAGTGTTATTGTATGACAAGAGTGTGTAGAAACTCTCTCCTTTCTGCATTCACAGCTTGCCGGCTGTAGGAGCTTCGTGCCCACCTCATCCCTGGCTGACGACTAACTGACCCGCTAGTTTGCGTTGACGACAGTAACAAGCTTAGATTTTGTTTTACACTTTAGAGAACTGTGGCTTGATGAGAACGTCTAGCAAAGTTGACTAACACACAACATAACTAGCAAATAAAGGCCTCTCTGGCCTGACTCTCCTTGGCTGTTGGCTAACAATTTAACTAACAAACACAAAAAAAACAAACAAACAGGTGCCGTTAGCTGACCAGCCCAGTCAGTTAGCCGTGAGTTGTGGTAGACATTATATAACCCAAGTTTTTAACAGAAACACATTCGGACAACGTTAACTCCCGTGAATGTTTAAGCCCAACAAGGTTGGCCACAAGGACGAAGTGAATGTTGGTTCGCTAAGCGTTAAGTAAGCTACCGAAACAGGAATCTAACCTCCAGGCCAGATTTTACCAGGAAGGAGGCTGAAACTTGCAAGCTAACATCACTGACATGACAAGCTTCGCCCTCGCATCGCCATCGCTGGGGATTCGCTGCTCTCTTACGTTCCCCATTCTCGGCACTCCCCCTTGCTGCCTAGCTCGTTAACGTTAACCTAGCTACATAACCCATTGCCACTTAGCTTTGAAGCTAGCCAGCCCACTTTGCTAACGATAACCAGCGTCTTCAGCTCACATGTACGCATTGCTTTGGTAAAATAGCACTGACTGATATACATTTTCCCAAGCGCAAACTGTAAGGTCCTTTCGGCACTATAAACATTCTGTGGCCGCCATAATGCGTCTCCGCGAAATCCCATTGCAAACTTGCTGCTAACACTAGCCAATGTTAGCTAGGATGCGCTGCAAAACAAGAAATTCTCTGCTAGCTAACGCTAGCTAGCAGCGCTCTGTCAACGTTTTTAATTCACAAATCCAGACGTGCTCACTCTTCCGGTGTTGAAGTGTCTCCTTACCTTCATGACGGGACATCCTACGAACTGTAATAGCGCGCCCTGCTCGGGCTCCCTGGTTTGCAATAGAGAATAATATTAGTGAAGAGAAGAGAAGCCGGGGCTGCCTGGCTGTCCCTGGCCTCTTCCCTCATGAAGGATCCGGTCTGGCTCTCTGCCTCTGTCCCCCCTCCTCCTGCTGTGTCACTGTCTGGCGCACTTCTCCTCTGTCCACACGGTGGCGCCGTTGCGTCATTTTTGGTGCCGGGGTTGCCTTGTCCAGCAGGTGAGTTTGACAAGGCTCAAACAGAAAAGCGTTTGGAAAAGCTACTGCAATAAACAGATGTTGCTCCTTTTCCATCTTTTGCAAGATTTTGCATTAGGCACAAACTAAAAATTGCACGGCATTTAAAAGCTTACAGTCCATCCCACACACACGATGCTCAGCAGGCTTGTGAAGTCCAAGTAATTTTTAGTAAGTTTATGTATGAACCCGAACAAGATAACACTAAATTAGGATGTTTAAATACTCTTTCTGTTTTTATCACAGAGCATCCTGCATAATGTAAGTCTACTTTGACTGTGTTGTATTTAACAGCAACTCCTTGTTGGGATCTCAGCAGGCAAACCATGAGGTAAAATTAGACCTGGTCAGCATATAGTGCAAAATCACACTAACAGTAAGTCTGAGGAGCTGGCGAAGGCATGTAGACGGAAAGAATAACAATTCCCCAGCAAGAGAAGCAACCATCCAACATCTGACACTAGGTTAGTCTAACAGAGTGTTTCTGGGAAGTCCTTGAAGTGAACAATTGAGTGCAAAATTTTATACCCCCGGTAAATGGCAAAATAGTAAAACTAAGAAGATTCTTTTCATCGTCGTAATATTTGATGCCTTTTCAGCTATTACAAATTTTCCTTCACCATCAGACGCAGAAGTGTATAAAAAAACTTGTAAAATAATAAAAATTATATCATTGTAAACATTTGCATCCCAGTATATGGAAATGCTCTTTCATAATTTGTATGTCCTCCCTTCCCTTTTAAAAACTCTTCCAACCTCTTTGGATTCTCTCTAAACAGCATTGAATTTCTTACACTTGTAATTTTAACCCTTTCTTCAAGACATAACTTTTTTCAAGTCCACAACAGTCCATGACTGTGCTTTGCGCTTTGAATCATTGTCTGGTCGAAGGATCCACTGCATGTTCTTGTTCAGCTTTTAAACAGTTGCATCCACAAAATATCAGCAAGCCTCCACCATGTTTGATGTTTTTTTTTTTTTTTTTCCCTTTGTGAATTATGACCTAATAATTAAACTTCAATCTCAGGCCACACCATCTTGTTCCAAACTCATTTGATGTGTTTATGTGCTCTTTAGCACACTCCAGGCATGCTGTCTTATGTCTACAATTGGTTCCCGTGTGCTTTTTTATTCCAAATGGTCCAGACTTTTTCAGACTATGCTTGACTGTGGAGATTTGGACTTTAACTTAAGTTGCCTCTAAGGACTTTGTCAGTTCTCCTGCTGTTTGTTTTGGATTCTTACGCAGCTCTCGAGTGAGTTTCCTAGCACTTCTTTCCCTTGTTTTTCTTGGTCAGTGTTTCCACGTTTCTTCCATTTCTGCATTATGGTCTTCACAGTTGGTATCGTATCCCTTACTGTTTTGAAATATTTTTCTATCCCTCTTCAGCTTTATGAAGGTTTACCAATTGATGCAATTTTCTCAATACAATTTTTATTTAGTTTGTTCGTTTATTGGTTTCTCTCAGCCACCTGCTTGAGACTGCCCCAGTAAATTTACCCACTTTCAAATTTATGTGCAAGCCAGATTTAAGACACCTGGTGCTGCTCATTTTTTTTCAACCAATCACACACCTGATTTTACATGTTCAATTTGATAAATTGATTTATTTGCACTGATTTAATTTTCATTGTTTTGGTGCCCTAGAAGTGATTATGGTTTGGCGCCAAATCACCCAAACGTTTTTTTTTTAATTTCAAGACAGAGCACAGGGAAAGTAACTACTATTACCCAAACTATTATTACTATTATTTATTGTTTTTCCAAAAATAATTTGAGGGCTTGCAGCAGTGCCCCCTCCAGCAGGTGGCTCCCTAGGCAACCACATATGGCCTATGTCAAGAGTGGCTCTGCTTCTGAGGATAATAGAACATGTGTACCAGCTGATATTATATTGATGTTTTCTTGCAATTTCAACACAAGGGGATGCAAACTTTACATACTCTACATACCTTTTGTCAATCTCACCTTAATATAAGAAGCACAAATAAAAGGAAACTGTGACATAATTAAAAATGATAAAACAAATCTATCAAGCTAAAAATGTATTGTCTTCAAAACAGAATGTAGGCTTACTGAAGGCAAATCCACCTACAAAGCAATTATTCATCATATTTTGTAATTAAAATTGTTTTAAGGTTAAGATCAAACTGTCTCTTTCAAACTCAGCCCATTAGATTAGTAAACCCATGTAAAATGTTCTTTACATACAGAAAGCTGTACTTTGTGGAAGGATTAAAATTTCATAACAAGGTAACTGCATAGAGGAAACTATCTGACCCATTTTTAGAATTAAAGATATTTTAGTATTTTGTAAGAAAATGCAAATAGGAGTGTTACATTCAAGTAATGTCCTCTGGGGTATTCTGTGTTACGGGCACTTTAGCACCATCTGCCATTTGCTCTAATTTCTAGCAGTAGTTTTAACAGTGGAAAGTGTCCTAACTGTGACAGATATCAGAAGGATATTACCTGCAAAGAGAAACTCCATCTTCCATTGTTTCATAATTCTGACACAACCCATTCTGAGAGGGATTAAAGGCAACTGCTGCGACTGAGAATGAGCGGGATAGATTTTAAGTTCTGTCTGTTGTTTCATCTCATCATTTGAAGTGTAGTTACTCCCCCAAACATACACTAGAGTGATGCACCTTCTGCTACAGTATAGTCTCATAAACATGGCTAATAATACATGGGTGCTTAAACTTGTGCTAAAATTAGAGCGAGTTATTTTGGACTATAGCTGATCACACACAGCCTCAACTCACTCCTTTGAAAAAGACGTTTTATATTGTAAAAGGCGAGAAATTTCAGTTAAGTTTGTGATGTGAAAAATTGACTTGCTTCTTTGTATCTTTGTAAAGACACTGTTTAGCATTTAGACATGATACATAATGATTGCAATAGCTTACGCAGAACAGGTTACGTGATCCATAATAATGATGTAATGGTAACATCATTATCGATATCATTTTTTTAAAGAGCAGAAAGAACAGGACACGGTTAAGTAAAAATACAAAAGTATTAGCTCAATAAATTACCTAAAGTAACAGTAACTGTGGAGAATGGCTTATTCTACAGCAATGGATGTGATATCATCTGTCTTTTGTATGTGATAATAATCATTTAATATTCATTTAAATAAGTAGTAATCAGAAAATGGACACAGTCAAGTAAAGCCAAAATATCTTAAAATCACAGACAGACAGACAGACAGACAGAGAGTTTACCTCACATTACCACACACGGCTGCTGTGGAGCAGGTGACACTTCCTGCTGTGACTGCTGATCTATTTACACAAAACAGCTCTGTTATTGTAGCAGAGACCCTTGCGTGAGTGCGCCCATTATTTTCCTCATCATTTGAAACTGGTTGTTGGGTGAAACTGGCGGCTCGCCACCGCCCCCCCCCCCCACGCGGTCGGAGCCTTTTAAATGCTTCCAGAGACGCTGCGGAGGGGGTTGAGGGTTTCCCACGTATGATAATGAGGAGGATGGGAATATGTTTTGTCCTTTCACATTGCTATTTGGGTAAAACGGATCGTGGCGTGGTGGGTACCAGATCTGGATCCAGGAAAAGGCTAATTTTCAAACCGGCTTGCGTCAGTTGTGCGTAAAACCTCAGACACGTAAAAAAAAAAAAAAACCTACTACGACTTCATTCAGACTTGCCACGCCTTTAAACGTAAACACATGGGGGGCTTGACCAATAGGATCTACGATAGATCAGCCGATGATCAGATGACTGAAAAGCAGTAACTATTTAAAACTCTAATGACACACTTGATGCAAGTTTTTATTCATTTCGAGAGCAGTGAGTTCACAGGCGCGCGCCACAACGGAACACCGGCTCTTTGTTACCACTGGATCTAAACTCCCCCACGACCAATAAAACTGTTACCTTTAGTGTTGCCAGGACGATTTTAATTCATCCACACTCGACTGTGGCAGAGCAATGAATCATAAAGCCCTTTTACAGTTAATTTTCCTACACGCTGCTGCTGCTGCGCTCATCTCGTTCGCTTTCTGTGAAAACGCTGTTCTAAAAGGTAAGAAATGTCTTTGTGTCCATTGTTCACTCATCATCTTGTTATTTCTTTCCCAGCCTCACAGGCAAAGTCAAAAAATTCTAAGAGCGCGTATGTAAATTAGCGTGTGAACGCGTGTGAAGATTCATCAATGAACGCACATAAATGGCATTTAACTATCAATTTTCCCCACGTGCCCGCGTTAATAATGTGCATTTTAGACAATTTGGCTGAATTACAAATGAGAACAAGTGTGACGGGGATGTGAACCAGAAAAACGGGGATGGAGTCACAGGATGAGACTGCAACGTGTCCTCTTTTTTTGGGTGGGGGGAGCGCACGGGGCACGGCGCACGAGACGCATTCAAGCCGAGCTCCAAGTACAGGACGCGCAAGCGCCAAGTCTGCGTGATCCAGCCGCGTTTTAGCTCGAACCGCTCCGAAGCATTTTCACTACCCAGCAGAAGTCATCTCGGTCCGTTTGGCCCCAAACCAAAGGGTGTTGAGTTCATTTAATTTAAACCAGCGGCCGAATTAAATCAGCCAGAATTAATTTGCCTTGGATTTATAATTCAATAAACAATTATTATGAGTCTACACAACACAATTTGCTCTGCCAACCTTAAAATAACATTTAGTGGGACGTTTATTTATTTATTTTTCATTTTAAACCAGTGGATACACTTCCAGCCTTATCTGCTTCTGGCATCAGTCACATTCTGCACTTGAACTATTTTAGCTCCTTCCTGGGAGAAGCGTGTTAAAACTGGATAATTCCATGAGCTCTGGCCGCAGCTGTGAATAACATTTTGGCGCTGTGCTTGCGTCTCGGCACAACTTCCTCCCGGTATTATTGTGGCAGATGTTGGCTGAAAAAGCAAACTGACTGGCTGCCTCAGCAGCTCCTTGGAAGTGCTATGGATGATTGGCAACATGGTTTCAGTATTGTTTGAAGGTGATTCATTAGTTTGAACACGCATGAACATGAGAGGTTGACTTCATCATAGAGTGAATTTTATGTAATTTTTTTCCCTCAGGTGAAGACGGTGAATTTGGTGAATTGCCACCAGAGGACCAGGCTCCCAATGACATAAAGTACAATATGAGAAAGGGTTTAGATCTGGACCAGGAAGGCTGCTACCTACAGACTGGCAAGAAGAAGTGTCTAGAGGAGTGTGGATTCAACGCTACAGCTAAAACAATCTTCATCATCCATGGCTGGACGGTACATATGAACTCATTTTTTAATAACCCTATGTAGTAACTTGTCCTTCTCTTTATTTGGATCACTCTTTACAAAATGCAGTATCACCTTAAAAACTAAAGGGGGTTTTAAATGAAAGTGTTTGATCAACCAGTGTGTTTTGATTGTTAGAATGTCTCATGTATGTGAGATAAGTGAACAGAGTATCAAAGAATTTAAGGCAGTTTCCAGAGAATGACTGACTCCTATGATTCCCCCCTTTTCATTTCACACAGATGAGTGGGATGTTTGAGAGTTGGATGCAAAAGCTAGTCTCTGCAGTGATGCAACGTGAGCACGAGGCCAATGTGATTATTGTCGATTGGTTGTCAATGGCTCAGCAGCTGTATCCTGATGCAGTAAACTACACTAGCAGTGTTGGGCTCGACATTGCCAGCATGCTTAACTGGCTTCAGGTGCGTACATGTCATTTATGTGAAAGTTACTGGGTTTCTTGTTTTGAATAATCACTCGAGTGAAAGAAATGCTGTATATGCACCATTGGGTTTCTATTTAATTTTTGGGGGGCATAATCTGCAGTATCACTAAGGAACTTATAATAAACACTGCACTGACTACTGTAATGACATGCAGATGGTGTCTCTCACTTTTGTGACCTGATTAAGTCAAGGTGTCTCTAATATTTATGGCATATTTATAAATTAAATGGGACTCTTAAATTGTGGGATATTGTAAGTGTGTGCATCATCTGAGCCTTCTTGGCAGTTTAATCAGTAAACTGCCTTTTTTTTATTGTCTTATTTTTAGAAACATGACATAAGTTTCTAAAATCTTATGCTACTGTTGGGTGCAAAGTTTGCATTTGCTCATTTTAAAACGCACGGGTGGGACTTAATCAACATTTCACGCACATGAAGCTGTTTACAAATGTTTCATCAAACTATTGTTTTAATGGTTTAAGGGGGATGCAGTTTTCAAATAAGGGGATGCAAATTTTTGCAGCCAACTGTAAAAATTGACATTACTCTGTCAGTGTTGGCTGGTTTTGGAACTCCCACGTTGCCCTGAACCAGCTTTGCATACTTAATAGTTTGATATAAAGGCACTTAAAGAAAACAATGCTCATCAGAGAGTCTAACAGGGACCCGGATCTATTTAGCACATCTGAGGCAAAGAGGATGCTTCCTTTCACATGGCTTCTTACAAAATTTGAACAGTGAGGAAAGCTCAGGCATCCTGCCATGTAGTTGTAAACCCAAAAAAGTACATCTATTGGAGGAAAAACTGAAACAGAAGTGGTGCTCTTTTATGAAAGGATCTGTCAGTAGGTTCTGTTAACAAAGTTTGGCTCTGCTGCAAAGCATGAGTAATCAACTGGCTCAAATTCAGAATTTGAGTGTGGGTTAATGATTATGATGGCATTTCTCCCCCCCAAAAAAATCTCCAACAGGATGAGCAGCAGCTACCTCTGGAGAATGTGCACCTGATTGGCTATAGCTTGGGCGCTCATGTAGCTGGCTATGCAGGAACATATGTACAAGGGACTGTCGGCAGAATCACAGGTAGGTCCTAATAATAAATGTGAATCTGAAGTAAACACTCAAAGGTAGTGCTTCCCTCATTTTCCTGATCTTCTGTCTGATCTTTATTTGCAATAGGTTTAGACCCAGCGGGACCAATGTTTGAGGGGGTTGAAGAACACAAGCGGCTTTCACCAGATGATGCAGACTTTGTGGATGTTTTACACACATACACTCGAGAGGCTCTGGGTGTGAGCATTGGGATCCAGCAACCAATTGGTGATATTGATATCTACCCCAATGGTGGCGATGTTCAGCCTGGCTGTGCGCTGGGTGAAGTACTGGCAGTGGCTAGCAGTAAGTCTACCTGTTGTCTCTTTATTATAGACATGTCAAGAATTAAATCACAGCTTCAAAATTAGCTTTTGAACTTGGTTTTTCTTTCCAGGTTTATTATTTGTTCAGCTCATGTTCCATTTGTTTGTGTATACTGTACATTTAGTGAAAGCAGATTACCTTTCATGTGGTCCCTTTTCAGCTACTTTTAAATTTTGAAATGTTTATAATTTAATTGTAGTCCATTTATCACGTCTCTCTTTCCCCAGATTTCATGGAGGTGATGAAGTGTGAGCATGAGCGGGCTGTACACTTGTTTGTAGACTCGCTGATGAACAAGGACCATATGAGCTTTGCCTTCCAGTGCACTGGCCCCGATAGATTCAAGAAGGGAATCTGCCTCAGCTGCCGCAAAAACCGCTGCAATAACATCGGCTACAACACCAGAAAAATGCGAAAGAGGCGCAACAGTAAAATGTACCTGAAGACACGAGCTGACACTCCCTTTGGAGGTGAGTTGCATCACCTTAACATGTAATGCAGGCATTTTTATTTTTACTACAATTTACTATTTGGAGTAATGCTGATAAGCAATCCTGTCTTATCTCAGTAAAGGTTATCTTGGACCATAATTAGTGTATATGGTCCCACAATTCAGGGCCTAGTACTACTACTACTACTACTACTACTACACACAACTCCAGTGGCTCACACATGAGATTTATAATTTTCTCTTTTTTTCCTTTCAGGTTACCACTACCAGATGAAAATGCACGTGTTCAACAGAAAACACATGGACACTGCAGATCCTACGTTCTACCTCACGTTGTACGGCACCCACAAGGACGCAGCAAATGTATATCTTGATGTGTAAGTACAAAATCTCAATTCTTCCTGCAAAACGTCCTTCAGCACTTCAACACGAATGTCAACAGCCACAGCACACTGGCTTGTTGTTTGCTGTATGTACAAGCAGGAATCTGCAGTGCATGTGGTGCACGGATATGTGAATGGGAATGTAGCATTTCATACTTTTGAAAAGTGACAGTCATAGGTTTGTGTACAACTGCAAGAATATCTGGGTGAAGTCCTGTAATTTTAGGACCATTGCTGCAGATGCCATTTTATTATCTGTAGGGATCTTTGCTGTAAAAGCAGGAAACTGTCAGAAGGAACAGGTTGGATAGGATTAATGTAGTCTTAGTCATTTATTTGTATCTAAGTAACTACTGTATCTCCTGGCCACTCGATTTAAATTGATTCCTCCTCCTCCTCCGTCCAGCCAAGATGACTCCATTGGCCTGAACCTGACAAATACTTTCTTGGTGTTCACCGAAGAGGATATTGGTGACCTGCTGAAGATCAATCTTAACTGGGAAGGAGAATATGAATCCTGGACCTCTGTCTGGAAGAACTTCAAAACAAAGTTTTGGGCATGGGACACAAAACCTCCCAAACCTATTCTTGAAGTGCGACGAATTCGTGTAAAAGCTGGAGAAACCCAAAAAAAGTAAGTTAAGGCAGGAAGCGGAGTTGTCACTAAAATGACTTCTCTTGTCAGACCTCTAACACTGCTTCTCTGATGTTTCACAGGTTTACCTTCTGTGCCGAAGACCCTTCAAAAACCGAAATTTCCCCAGGAGAATCCCTAACTTTTGTGAAATGTCGGGATGGGTGGGAAGTTAAACCAAGAAAACGGTATGAAACTTAAAATGTTCACAACAGTTGTATATCAAATTGATTCTACTGAAAATTAGTGCTGTACTATAAGGTGTGTGATTATTCTGCTGTTTGTGACAACAGGCTGCACGTGTAATGACTCAGCACTTTGAAAAAGCACTGCACCATCACCGTGGGGGACCCAACATGGATCAGCAAAGCACTGCTTTCGATTTATTTGTGCAGTTTTTGGAGGAGGATTGATCACCACACAGTGGGGTAGGGCTTCAGCTCCAGACACTGGAAGGTTTACATTGGATTCTGGAAAGGAAGATCCGGGTCTGTCAGTCATGACACTGCTGCACAATGCAGGCGGGCTGGAAGGAGGTGGTCGAAAATGTATAAAAACTCCTGCCTCAGGAGTTACAGACTGTTTCTTTGTGGAATAGTGAAGTAGAATCTTTGCCAGTGGACAAACATCAACTTTAGTCACTGTACTGTACATTTTTAACATTTATTTATGGAATATAGAAGCACTGCATGACCAATATTTATCAAGGCACATTCCACATAGGTTGAATGCAGTGAATTTGTGCAATGTGGATGACTTTCTGCTGGGAGATTATTGCTACACTGTAGAGTTGAAAGAGCTCCCTGATCTATGTGCAGGTTTTTTTTTGTGTGTGTGAATAGTTACTGTACAACTTTATTTGGGAGTGTCTGTACATACTGTAAATATTTTTTTGGAAAATAAAATAAACACTTATTTCTAATAAATGGCTTTTGTGTTTTTTTTAAAACACCAATATGCAGTAAAAACCAAACCTTGAAAGATTATGGTTCTTGGATATGTACGTAATCTATTGAGCTTTGGTGCGTTGCACATAGCCAGTTGTGTAAGCTAGTTATGCAAAACAATTGCTTACATCCAACTGAAATCCACATTTTCATGCAAGACTCCAATTTGACTCATTTTTGTTTACACAATTTAGGAACTGCATGAATGTGCATCATTTTTGAGTTTAGCAACAAGCAAGTCAATCAGTTAATGTTTTGGGACAAGAGTTTCTTAAATAAAACTTTTATTCTGAGTTTGCCAACTTAAAAGAAAATTACAAACAGTATATGCAGCAGTGTGTTACAAAATGATTACCTTCATTATATTAAACCAGAATGAGCACAACTGATTTATTTATTTTGGTACCAGCTTGTGATTCAAATTAAAATTGTTCCAAAGAGCTCACGTTTTCTTACCCTTTTCATGTTGCTCTTGCATTTTGATAGTTTACCAAGTTACAATGCTTAAAACCTTTAGCAGGTTAATTGTCAAATAGACAATTGAATTACTTTTGTCTACCAACAGAGTATATATTGTCACGTGTTCACACATGATCACTAATCCTCAACTGTGTAAAAGCTCTCTTCCACAGACCAGGCGAATTTGCCAGAAGTAATGATGTATAGTACAAATATCTCTGTTCTAACACATAAATGTAATGTAATGGCACATCTCCATCTGTTGTTGCAGGAAATACTAACATTCAGCGTAATGTTATTTGCCAGCTGTAGTCTCCTTTTTTGGCAGAAATGCCAGAAAACCAAATCTTAATCATTTCCAGCCACAGCACTCTCCTTAAATGAATGTTTAGTAAGAAGAGCTTTTTTTAAAGGATATTTACCTAAACAGAGAGTTGTTTGTGTATGAATTTTAGTTAATGTTCAACGGAGTCATTATGTCTCTGCTTGTAATTCAACATCAACAGTGAATCTCGTTGCAGAGGTGACCCATTTTCCCTGTCTCAGACCTGTTTTCTCCAAGTCTGTATGTCTTCTGGTTGTAATTATTTTTAACACAGTGAATTTCATTGCACAAATGACCTATTTTTACAAAGCTGGACAACCTACACTATCCCTTCAAATGTGGATTTATTGGGTCTCCACACTCACCAACATACCACCCAGTTCTGGTTTGGTGACTCACTTCACTGTTTAACCCCTTTCATTACTGTACCATGTGCCTGTCTGTAGAACAAACACAATTTGGGATTATACATTTGCTTTAGGTGCAGAGGATGTCCTGTTGATCTGTCTGTGGCTGTCCACTCTCACCTGGTTGATGACTTTCACTCTTTCCCATGTTGCTGTATAATGAGTTGATTTTTGAGGCTTTTGTTATTGCACTAATATACTGTGATTAAACATTTTGGTAAATCTATGTTGCTCATTGTGAAGCTACTACCAGCATCCCAGCTAACTTATCTTAGTACATACAATGGAAACAGTGGGAAACAGCCAGCTGAACTTGCTCCAATATTGAACACATCCACCTAAACAACACTATTTAACCCAATAAATCACTATTGTTCAATCCACAGAAAGGCCAAAGTAAAAAATAGGATACGCTGCAAAGGTAATCTGATGTGATCAAAACCAAATGCATCGCGGAACAAAAGCCAGTTCCAAGAAGTTGGATTCAGACCGTTTCAGGAAAACTTAGCCAGCATAGGTCTTTGTGTAGCAGCCTATGTTTCAGACTTTAGAAAGTCCCAAGTTCAAATTGGCCATTATTCAGAGAATCCTGTGAACCTGCTTCTTGGAACTGAACCCTGGTTGATGCTTGTTGTAAAGTATAATCCAATATTCAAATGAACAAAAGCACAGTCCCACCACGGAAAATTTGGAGCAGATTGTTGAAACACTCCAAGTTCGACCTACGTGTATTGTGTGTTTTTGAATGGATCTCATATTATGTAAAATACTCCTAAGAGACCTTTTCCCTGTGATTACTATTAGAAATGCTCTCATTTGTGTGTGCAACATTTATACATCATCCCAACACTACTATTGTTGCTACATACCCCTCCTAAGAAATTTGGCACAGTGCAGGGGAACTTCACTTGCAAAAGGTGAAAATGGGAACCTGGCAGACACAAACCCAACAGTTTTATTTGAGGAGGTAATAAATATATATTCATTTTTCAACACAGATTTTCATCATATTGCATGACTTTTTTTTTGCCTGAGATTTAATGCAGTACTGTCACATAAAGCCTCTAATGTAGAATCATGTGATCAACAGATATTTTAGACAAACTTGTCCTACTTTTGCAACATAAATGTATAGTCATTTGTCAATGCATTTAAAAGAAGGAAAATCAACTTAAATAAGGTCGCAAATGTAAATGCATTTGTTGTGAGGTCCTTCATGCAGGGTCCATTTCATTGCTTCCAGATCATTTTGCACAACATGCAGTGAGCAGCTCTGGTTACTCGTGCATCTGGTGCCACGTGCATCACAGATTAAAGGGTGGTGGTGCACACATTGCCACATGTTGGGATGCCGGCTCAGTCACTGCGCTGGCCACTGCCCTGCGGATCAACAGCAGAGAGAGGATTGGGGAAGAGTGGGTAGGCCCCCTCACATGATTCCTTCGGCCCTTGCGCGGGCTGATGTAAGGTCGAGAGAGCAACCACTTTGAAACCACTTGGAGGGCAAAATGTTTTATGACATCACAGTGGTCACAGTGGAAACACTTTAAACAAGGCCAACTGTTACCCTCCCAACACTCACTGCGTGCACTGTACACAGGGAAGATGCCAGCTGAGTAGTTGTGGCCTTCCTATAAAGGTTTGGCTGGAAGGTAAAAGCACTGAGGTCACTCGGAGTCTCTGTGTTTCCAAGTAAGACATCCTCCAGAATTAAAAGGCGAGAAGGACAAAAGTAGCACTCACGTGTTTTCAGGGAATACATTTTAACATATGAGCTTTTGTACAAATAAATCACTGAACATTTGATCTGAGAATTACTTTTACTTTTAAGACATGTTGTAACAATGAATGCCCAGAGCAATGAAAGGTTATAAGGGACGACCTAAAAAACATTCATTTCTTTTGCAACAATAAATTTGCTTGCCCGTGCAGTACCAAAGAAGACAAACTAAGTCATCAATTTGGCTTTTTATTACTCTCTGCTGAGGATATTAAGCACAAGCCCATTTTTATTCCCACCATCACAAAAAGGAAGCACAAGGCTACACCCATGCTCAGATCAACTGTATCCCTGTGTGAAAAAATGCAGCTTTCTCAAGATTGCACATTCCAGAGAGATAACTTTTTATCCCTTTAATGAGAGATGCAACATCATTAAGGATGTTGACTCATGCGTTGGTAAACGTCCTGCATCATATCGTCATCACCACACCTCCGTCAGCTCAGCCCTTGCAGAGCTAACATGCCCGCAGTGGCTATGCTTACATGCTGATGTTAAACAGCGGGCAATGTTGACCATGGCAAACAATTTAATTTTGTGTGTTAGCAAGCTCGCGTCTGCTTAAGCTGCAGGTATTAGGAATGATGTCATTAGCATTCACATTTTTAAATCTTAATGGACAAAGTGGATTTTTGACCTGATAATGGCAGGTATCTGATATCTGAATCAGTTCCACAGTAATACATCTCATAGTTGTTGTTATAATTGGATTTGGACAAAGTGTGGGACTGACTGAGCTTCCAACATTCCCCTTCCTGCAACTGCATCCGCTTTCAAACTAGCTACCAACTGAAATCAATATGATATCTGAGGAAAGAGAGAAGTGATAAATGGACTACAATTAAATGATAAGAGCTTTGTTCTACCGAGCTTCCACATGTCTCATTGTCTCGTCACCGATTGTCATGCTCTCTGTCACCGGGGTAATGTCATGACACCAAAAGAAAAAGAGATATAGTACAATTGACTGAGTCCTCAATAGCCATTAAGAAAGAAGAACAAATCAAGTGAGAGATCACATGCTATGGAGTTTATGTTTCAACAGTACATGCAATATTTGTTTACAGCCTGTAATTACGCTGTCACATGGACTCTGCATACACGTGAGTGT
Organism: Channa argus; assembly: GCF_033026475.1. NCBI lineage: Eukaryota > Metazoa > Chordata > Actinopteri > Anabantiformes > Channidae > Channa > Channa argus. The sequence goes on from NC_090207.1 coordinate 7,947,575, forward strand.
TAAGCATGGGTGTGTGAGGGCCCCTCAGCTACTACTGGTGCACACATTAAAACCAGACACCACTGTTATGATGCTTCACTGCAACCTTAACTCTGAACTGAGTGAGTGCGATTTGATTGTTTTACAACCACCAAGAAAGAACTTCTAACTGTAACTCTGACTCAGTTTATGTTATCAGTCTTCCCACCAAAACCAGTTTCTCTTTCTCCTCTTCTCCTCCTCTCTTCTCTTCTAAAGAAATGTTTTGACACCCCCTTTCATTTCCTCATTTATGCCAGATTCATTTTAATGTGCAGGGTTTTACTTTGGGAGAAGAAGCTCCAAAGCCTATTTGGATATTAGTTTGTAACCCAAAGCATATTTTCAGTAACATTACAGCATTTATGATCAACTAATAAAAAGACAGAGACAGTTATCAACTCAGGGCAGCACTAGTGCGATGTGAGTTGTAAATTAGCAGGGCTGATGCTAATAGACTGTGATGGAGGCTGGGCACTAGTCAATTTTGGAGGTCTGAAACAAAGTGGAGGCCGACTGTAGACCAGCAGGCTAGCTGATAAAAGTACAGGTTGGATTAAGAATTATTAATGGGAAGAGACTAGCTCTGCAGTGGTCAGAGACTCAACGACAGCAGGATGCTTTATTAACCAGGGCTTGGAGGCAAAACCTAATCATTATTCATCCAGTGGTCTTGGTGGCCACTGGCAAGGTCCACTAAAATGCAGAGGCTTGGCTCAGTGGAAACATAACAGATGTACAAATCCATCTTGTTGTACAACTCGTGCACAGCTGAACATCTGAGCAGCCCACACCCCGTTGAACTCAGTGTCCCTTAAATCCCAAACCTGAATTAAAGCATTATTCCATCTCCCACAATGGCCACACCCCTAACACAGTATACTAAAGAGACTGGTGATCACAACTGGAGAGACTAGTGAGCCAATGATGGATAAACTGGCCATCGTGAAACTTGTGTGACCCAATCAGCTTTGAGGCTGAATCAGTATCTGTTCTCATCACTTTCTCTCATGAAATTCCCTTTAACAGAAGAATTACTGATTGTGTCTTAATGTCACATACTTTCCACAACATTTACCATGAAATGTCCAAATTGTAATTACAGCATAATCGTACGACCAGGAACTCAGACAATGCTCCCACGCAGGAGGATAGGAGAGGCACTGCTTTGTCACTGAATATAGTCACATTTTGGTCATTTCCATCTGCAGGGAAAATCCAAAATTTGATGGCTTTCCTCTATGAATCAACTCACTCTAATGAATCTGATTAATTAGGTTGCACTATTATCAGATAGTTTCTATTTAGTTCATCACTGTCTTCTACAGACTCACACATCCCATTGAACTTGATCATGCAATCAAGTGGCTTGCGCGGATCTTTATGAAATGTAAAAACGGCCACCTACCAAAGCTTTCTAGTCAACATGTTGAATCTCAGTGTCATAGATGCTGGTTTATATGCTTGCTAACACCTGTTAACCAAAAACCTTCTTCTTTACTTATTTAGATCTAACCCTAAACTTGTCTCTCTACATTTTTCTTGCTGTGTGATTGACAGTTAACTCATAGGTAGTATACTGAGCATAAATGCAGCTTTAAAATGTCACTGAAGTCCAACAAATCGATTGCGAGACTTGCTGCTATTTGTTATCTGTCACACCTTACTAAAAGGGGTCAGAGGTCAAACAGGTATAACACAGTGACCTCACTCTCTTTCAGGTTACTCAGTAGCTGCGCAAACTTTACTTGCAAACAAAACGTACCAATGCTGTCCAAATGACGTTAAGGTAAACATGCCCCATGACATGCTCTCTGACACCACTGTTTCCTTAACAGTTTCCTGTGTGCCTGCACCCGTCAGTGTGCCCACAAGCAGAAGATAAAATGTTTATGGTACGTTTTCATACATTTATAAATAATATACATTTCCTTTAGTGCAACCATGATAACAGATCAGGGCATACCCATTTCTCAGTTTATCTCATGGTCCTTTATTTCCTGTCAGGTCTCTAAGGTTTAAAACATTTGTAATCATTTTCTATTGGATAAAACTTTGTTAGAGCTACTGCAAGTTAAAGTTGTAAATTCACAGTTTTTGTATCCATCCAAAACCAAATCTTCGGCCAAGTGTTTAGAAAGCATTTCAAATTCTCACTCTTTCTTTTTAGACTTCACACAACCTTCATCACATCCCTGCCAGAAATCCCTCGAGGGAAATGACACGAAAATCTGTATTCTGTTACATGTATAATAAATCACGTTGGGTTTGATTCATCACACAACAAAAGGTGCAGAGATCTTGGAGAGAGATCAAGAAGGCAGTGGGGTGCAGCCAAGAGAAGGTTGTGATATCTGGCCTTTCAGGATATAAACACTGCAGCCTTTCAGCCAGGTTAAATTATATATTGTATAGTTTCAAGCATCCTGAACCCTAGCAATCACATCTACATTTCTAACCCAAACTTCTGAAATATTAGTGTTAATATTGCAAGTCTTTACCCTCAATAAGTCCTTTGAACAAGGGAAAACCAGCCCAATAGTTTCATTTTGCATATTTTTTTAACTCAAATTAGTTTTTTCCCAAAAGTTCAACACAAAAGCTGAATCTCTCCCACGGAAATATTTGCCATTGTGAATCATTGTGCTCCAACACACACATACACACACACACACACATTCACACGCGCACACACAGAGCCTCTGATGCTGGTCCATGCATTGTCATTTCTTCTGTGACTGTCTCATGGTATCTGAACAGTAGGCTGAGTCCTTCTCGTGGGAACCAGCCAGTCGACAATGAGAAATGCAAAGAAATGTCCTTCTAGCTGAAAGGAAAGTGAAAAAATACTGTAATCTTCTCAGAATGGGATTTATGTAATTCTCACATGTTGGAATACAGAATGCACTTGAGTCTGTGGCTTGGGGGAATTTGTGGCGTTACACAGTAAATGTATGTTTACAGCTGCACTGTGAAGCACATTTTATAATATTTTGACTTTGTTTTTAAGATTTTGATATTGTTTCCATTTTCTAATGGATTTTAACCGTAGATTTAATAAAAGTTTCACATAAAAATCCGAGACCGTTATTTCACCGAATTGGTCTTGTGGGTGTGGATTACCAGAACCTCTGCTTTTCCCATTGAAACCACAAAAGTCTACAGCAGCCTACATACCAAGTAGTGCCTGATAAATCAGCTGTTGGCATGGGTTTTTACACTTCTTTTGAGAAATAAAAAGATTTACTATGAAGGCATAAACAAAAAAAACAAAAAAACAATCTATTGTTTGTCATTTAGTCTAATTTTGCCTATGGTTCCTGGGTGGTTTTACTAACATGGACAGATTTAATTTAACACATTTTCTTAACTTTTATGAAGCAATAAATAGCAGACTGCAAATGGACATTTCTTTAATACCAGAGATTCCCAGCCACCTTCCACAGAGTAGACAGTATATAAAGGAATTTGAAGTCATATGGTTTGATTCATACGATTCATGATTGCAACATTTACAGTAGATCAAACGCAGTGACTAAAGCCGGACTGAAGCAGAGGACAATTCCCACCTCAAACTTCACTCTTCATCAGAGTCACTGCGGTGTGGAATGAGGATTTATCGTTAATCTTTTAATACCAACACCATGTTTCAAAGACACATTTTTCTTTTGGAAGACAGCAGGGAGACACTTGTAAGTGCACATAGAGTAGGGCATTCAGTCCCTTATGTAAATTTTTTAAATGCAGCAACTTTAAATAATAAGAAGAAATGTAATACTTTATTTTAGGTCAATTTCCAAGGGATGTTTCCAGGAAATATCTCTGTACAGTCATACATACTATTTATATAAAAAACAACTGATCTGTGTGAACCAATGAGAAGTCCCTGCAGTTCTTCCTTGTAAACCATATTTCCATTTCCTTCAGGTTTTCCATGGTTTGGCCAGTGCTCCTTTCTTTACATCATCTTGCACCATCTTCCTCTGCAATATTTGGGAGATTTAGCACCACCAAATGTTAATCTCAATGAGGCCAGTTCACATTTGGATAGAAACTTGACTAGAATTTAAATCCTCTTCCATTTAGGTAATTGCCAGTGTCGTTCCCACATTCTCTACGGACACTTTTACACCTGGAGCCCTGACAAACCCTGGTGGATTTACACACCAGGAGCTCGTTTCACCAGTTGTTCATAAGATCAAAGTTTGTCTTGTCACAATATACCAATTGTTGGCTAAAACATTAAATTAAAACAGGTTGCACCGCATAAACTAGCATAATATTCACGCCCAGTAACTGTCAGGTATTGTGTAGCTGCCTGAATCGACTAAATGCACCAATGTCGGTTTTAGTTTGGATATTTCCTACAAATGTTGGATGAATGCTTCTAACTCTGAAACACATGTATGTGAAGATTCACAGTTATCAAGCTCATGGTTATCAGACTGCTCAGTCACTTTCCACTGTTGCTTATGATTTGACAGCTATATCTTTGTAATTGATAAATGCTACTGATGTCTTCACAAACTTAAATGTTGTTAAGCTTTTACCAGGGGAGCCCAAAAAATCTTAGAAAGAACACAGGAAACATCAAAAATTGTCAACGCAAAAGTCTGCAATACAATATAATATATTGTATTTCTTTTTCATATTAGCAAAAAATAAAATAGCAAAAAATGCCTCTAACTGTTACATTCTGTGATTTAAACCAGTAATTTAATAATAACAAGAATAATAATAATAATTATTATTAGTAGTAATTGTCGTCATCGTGATATTACTGAGATTAGATTCAATATTACTAATGAATGTTATTTGTTATTTTCCTGGGGGCCTAGTGGCTCAGTGTGCTATCTAATATAGTACTGTTTGGGTTAGAGTTATCGTTATTAAAAAATGTTGGACAATTAAATAGAGTGGTTCCTAACTAAGAAGATGTTCTATCAGATGTTCCAGACTTATTTATCTACTGTATGTGACGCATGAGTCGTTTTAACCTGAGGCACATCTTCCCTGGATACCAGACACACCAGGTTACAGATTTTGGCTTGCTCAGTGTGGGAACTCATCATAGCCAGCATTTTTTAGAGCTCTTGTTTTGACAGAGAGCATAGCCTGAATTTCTTAGTGTGCAGTAGTTTTTAGACTTTGTGTTATAGTGGGTCTTTTTGGAAGTGTTTCGTAGCGGTGGCATTAGAGTTTCTGAGAGGCGAGTATGTATAAAGGCATAGCTCTTGATGATAAATTGATTTATAATTGTCAAAAATATATCATACCATAAAATAATATCATAGCCAGGCGCAACCTCAAATGAAGAACAATGCTGCCTGTTGTCTGCAGCATGTGTGCATTTACCAGCAACGTCTGAAAATTACGCGATCAGGAAGGGATCTCACTGCCCATTGTTATGCTTCAGTAGGCAAACTTCTACCTCCTGGGAAGGATGTGCTGTAGTGTGCTCATTCGTTCTTACCATATGTCCATATAATTAGCTTTAGGCACAAACACAATGAGCCTAGGTTTGTGGAAAGAGAGTAATTTAGATTCAAATACTGGAGGAGAAACTGAAGGAGAAACATTTACCACTGTAAATAGTAACGTCTACTTCTGTAATACTTAATATTTCCTCTAAATGTCACCTTAATATATTGTTTTCCTCGGACTTCTTCCTTATGTGAATTTGAGATCTAAATGTGCAATGGCTGCATTTGGGTTCACGTTACTTTCCTCAAGCTCACCTGTCAACCTTCCCAGCCTCCTGAAGTTTGGGAATTGTGTTGAGCAATAAACAGAACAGGCGCGTCTCAGCTTGACATATAGGTTTCGAAGCCCATGAAGGCAAATGACAGTGCTTCGAACTACATTACAGTTTTTTTACAATTACAGTACAGTACCTACAGGATGTTCACTCATGTTCACACGGCTCCGAACCTGACTGCAACCTCTTCCACAGGCACAGTGTGTTCAGGGATTTCCCTGTAGGACTGTGTATTTTGTGAATGAATGAGTAGCAAACAATGGCAGAGCAGACAAGCCCCAGAGAAAGAAGGGAGAGCTTTAAGAGAAAAACACCGACTGTCTGGCTCTCACCAACAAATGGCAACTATGTCCGCCCGCTGGCTGTTATTCATGAAATAGTAGGAGGTGTGGACCCAAACGTGTTGATTGGCTCTGGACAGGGTGCCTGATTCCAGCCAACAATTGCGATTGGTTGGGAGGTATGGTCTCACCTTAACAGAAAAGTTTACTCAAGTTCAATGACACAGAGATTCCTGTGCACACATTTTTTGCATGTGACTTATACGCACATCAAAACAATAGCACGTATGGGCGTCGATCTGAACATTCCTGATCCTCCTGTTACTGCTGTATTTCATTTTTGGGGGGAAAACAATTCTAGAAAGGGCTGGTAGTTAATTAACTGTCCGAAAACAGCAGGTTTTTAAAGATTTTGAATTGGCAAGAATTTAAAATTTAATTTACGGTTTAATGCATCACACTGGCAATGTTTAACAAATAACTTCCTCTCAGTTGCGCCATTCAGGCTTTCAAATGTGGCAGGCAGTGTGTTAGCCTAATCAGCAATGGCACGGAAGAGAATCGATGGGAACTAACCTCACTAAGTAGCAGAAAATCAGCATTCAAACTAAATTCATTTGTAAGCATGTACACATTCCTGTTCTGTGTAGTGAAGCCATCCTCCCCATGCCAATACTAACCTTAACCGTGACCCCCTTTCTTCATTCTCCTCCATCAAACCTTTAGCCTAATCCCCTGGACCATGACCCTGTGCACTCTTTTAACACTAGTCATTGAATGAGTGGCATTTGGCCAAACAAAGAGACTTTGTATCAAATCCAGCTCGAGTGCTTGGTGGGAAAGTGGCTGTGATTAGTTTTTGCCCACCAAGCCTACTTTTGATCCCCAGCTTTTGGACAAGCTTAAGCATTATTCTGAGGGAAATTCATAAATTAGTACCATTAGTCCATTTTTTTACCGTGTTGTCTCTCGATTGTCACTTATTTCCACCTGTTTGAGTGGAGTGAAGTGGGTCCCTATTGCACATCCAGTACAGTTTTGGTCAGTCAGTTTTGGTCTCCATTGGAACTGCCCCCTACATGCTCAAGACATATCTTATTTTCCCATTTGTATTATTTTCTATATTATTTTAGCACAGAGTCATACAATAACAGCACAGCACGCTGTAAACTTTTACAAAACGAGTCGAAATCCCCCAACAAAACAAAAAGTAGAAGGGTGATGTTATGCAAAGCAACTCATGTCCCTCTTCTGTCAGTTTTCTGATCCAGTGCTCTCTGGTGTTGAATACTAACAAAGTCCATGAAGCTGCTTTTGGATTAGACGCTGACTATATATCTACATGCCGCACAATATGACTTCCTCTGACAGACCTATTACTAGAAAACTCTACAGCAGGAAGGGACTGTCATTAGCTATTATGTGGAAATGTGAGACATTTCCACATAATAGCTAATGAAAAAACATGTGACCACACAGAAATTTGAGCACTACTACTGAAACAAAACAGTGAATAAGACAATACAGTGAAGCAAAACTATTTGCTGAAAGGTGCTTCAATGCGAACTGAGGTGCGAGGTTTTTAACTACAAACAACCAATACAAAATATTTATGAAATACCACGTATGCTGTTAATGAACTTCCCCCAAATTACAAAGACAAATTAAGAAAAAATCGGTTATCGCTAACCACGTTTTTCAATTATGCTGTGTTCAAGATTTACTTGTCCATTTCAATACAGTCTTAGTGATGGAAGGAGGTTTATGCTGTTTCCAGGGTCGATATCAATTAATAAAAGAATAATTCATTTCCAAAAGCATGTTGCACAGAGAATAAAAAAAATATTTATGGCTGAGGAGGAACATTTAGTCATTTAGCAGACGCTTTTATCCAAAGTGACTTACAACTGAGGTTTCCTGATATTATCTTCTAGCTAGATAATACCAAATACCAATGCATACCTTCAGTAAAAACAGAAGATTCTAGATGCTTGAACAGGGGTAGGCTGTAATTAGGCAATGAGAAGCAGGTGAGCAGCTGGGCAGAGGAGAGTAAGTTTCCTAGAAAGGCGGGACAGCAGGGTTACTACAGGACAGGTGGCAATGGCAAAGTTAGAAAAGACAAGAGAGTTTGTGAAACTGGAGAATGAATGAATGGAGTCTGTTTGTTTAGCTAGGTCAATATAACTTTTTTTTTCTAGCTCTGCAATAACATCATGCAGTAAAACAACAAAAAAAGGACGGATTTACTTGGAAACTGTTCCATAGACCTACTCCACCAAAATCCAATGCCTGATATTAACTTGCATAGACAGGAAATCTGGAAACCCTGGGAGAATACTGACTTTGAAAACAATTTCCTCAATTTACCTCTTGCAACTCTCGCAAAAGTCATTACAGGTTTCCTCCAAAATTCCCTACAGGGATTTTATTATGGGAAGGCAGGATGTCTGGGATCTAAGTCTGAACTGACACTAGAGTCATGATCTCAGCCATCACTGTCAAAGTGAGTGTCTAGCATGGGTGGGTGGGCTTGACTTTATCGGAGAAGTGTTTATTCTGTTGCCTCATAAACATAACTTTATGAAAATGCTTTAAATCCAAATTTGGGACATTTACTTTGACTTTAAAGCTTTGACACACCTGTTGATGCTGGCGTCATTTGTGTTTAGTCTGTGCTGTAATTTTCCCTTTACCTCACTAAAATATTATTATATTGTCTGGAAAAAAATTAATTTGTATAAAAAGACAAGTGACTCACCGATCAAATAAATCCATGTGTTAATGGTTAGGGTGAAAGGTGGGGGCATTTGATGTCAGCTAACAAAGGTTGGACTAAAGTGCAGGCATGGACACACCTGGAGAACACATTTATGCACACACACTCTCACACTCACACTCACACACACACACACACACACACACACACACACACACACACACACATAAACAAAGCGGTGGACACCTCATTCTGTTCTCGACACACCTCAGCAGATTATGCTAAAACAAACATAGAGTATGAAATGTTTGTGTCATAATTCGCCCCTTTTTGAGTCTTAAGTCTAAGCTGTAAAGAAGCTTCCTTTGCCAAACACCAGTCTCTGAGGTAGATCTTGGACCACGACCCCTCAAAACAGGATCATTTAGGGCTTGTTGGTCTGGTAATAAGTAAGCAGCAGGTATTTGGTACTTTTCTATATAACATGATGGGAAACAACACCTTAATGAGGAGCATTTCAGCACTGGCAGTTCTGGCAGAAACTGAAAAGGTTAAAACTACAACAAAACGTGCCGTATATCAACTAGCGTTGTTGTTAGACCAACAAGATTGTTTGCTAGTAATATGGAGTAGTCAACCATCTTTTCCACATCCCCCCCAGATATACATCATCTGAACTTCTGATGATGAAAAACTCTTCCAGGTGATGTCATCTCGATGAACTTTTTAGCTAGAAGCATCCAATTGCAGAATGAATAGTGTTGGATTTGACTGTCTGGCAACATCCTTTTTCTGGAGGCAACAAGCTTTACATTTCAAAAAACATAGCCACTGGCTGTGCCTCTAATGTAAGAGCACACATTTGGATCACATAAGCAACCTGAGTTTGCAAAATTATAATTAACCAGGGATGTTTAAAAAACAGAGAACATTGTTAAAAACACTTCAGTTTGTTCTAAAGGTTCACTGAAGACAAATATAACAAACTTTTTTTTTAAGTTTCACATCTGTTTCTGAATCAAAACAAAGATGGCAGCCTGCTGGCTTCCTGGGTAGAAACAGTCTCAACTGGGAGAAATGGTTTAAAAATCGTATTTATTGTGAAATCAACCCTGAATTGAACATTTCACGGGATTAACATGTTATCTCAACCGAAGACAACAACTGAGTTCACTGATTCTATTTAAACCTATGTAGAGGTTACAGAGGTATTGCTGAATCAGGTATGAAATTCCTGCATGTTGCTTCATGCTCCATTATCTGCAATCAGATCAACAGAAAACTGAAACCATACCAAGAAGACCTGTAATACACTTGAGCCGGGAAGGAGGGGGGGGGGGGGGGGGGGGGGGGGGGGGGGGGGTAAACATAGTACATAGTAAACATAACTTGTCTACGTCTGCCTTGGGGAATGACTTCACGCCTCGAATGCGGTTGAATTGATGAGAAATAGAGTAGATGTTGCTAAAGAAATAATGAAACTTTTACGAAAAGTTCTTACTCACTCTTTTGTAACATTATTCCTGTGCCAAGCTAATGGCTCAGGATCAATCCTGTCTTCTAAAAATTGTGTTTATATATTACTAAATACTTTTCCCACTAATGTTGGTGACAAAAGTAATCCCTGTATGGAAGTCGTACAGAGGGGAAAGCTAATTTCACAAGTAGCCCTACATTTATTGCTGCAGTGGTTGGGAGGTGGTCACAGGCACACAATGCACAAGACTGTGACTTTCCAATTAGGAAACAAAAGTACTTTGGTTAACCAGTTACTAGAGTCCCCCATTTATGTGCCAAAGCCCATAAATAATCAGTAACAACAACAAAAAAACAGACCACTGTTCGTCAACTTTTCAAATTGGAGTCATCACCCTGGACCAACTCAATCAAGCTTTCACCCACATAACTACTCTAATGTTGGGATGTTTTCTCCAGGACAACAAATTAATCGGACTAAAACATTTTGTTGCTCTTGTCACGTGAGAGGAGTCCTGAGGTACGGAGGGGATATTCTGTTGTGTGTACTAACCCTCTACCAAATGAGAGACAGTTAAGAGCAGGGATACAACGTCCTAAAGGGTTTTACGCGTATAGACTGAGGAGTCTTCGAGCTTTCGGAAAATCTGTGATTTGTCAAGGATTAAGTGGATTAAACTAAACCTACTAAACCTACGCACAAAAATTAGCAGTAATAACTAATGAAGTACGTTGTCAGTGGACATTTTACTGATGAATTCAGTGTCAACATTTGGAGAAGTGACATTTGATAAACAAAAAATGTACATTTTTTTAAAATACATGAAGATTTTTAACCGATGTTTAAAGGACCCTTTCACAGAATGTGAACTTGCTTTTTTTGGTTCTAGTTTATAAAGTAACTTAGGTAGTAATTTGTGCTTGTTTTTAGCATTCCTATGTATTTTACATGTATTTAATTTATTTAATGGGTTTAAAACAGCTTTTCATCAACAGTTGTTGGTCTTCACATGAACATAACTGCGAGCAAAGAATTGCAACACTCTGAAAGGACTGTAAGGATTTGGACTGTGTGCAATAGGCTACTATGCAGAATGTTAACAATATTGTGTTCAATTTCCCTTTTGTGTAGTACAGATACACAAACAATACTAGTTATAATTAAAAGTTATAGTACAAGAAAATGTCTTATGAGCCAGAATAATTTAAACACAGATGCAGGTGTGGTTTGTTGTATAACTCGTCTCCGCCATGTCCTTTTTCCCCCTCTCTGGCCATTATGTCATCTTTTTTAAAAACAAACTCTGAAAACTGGGCCACAAAACCAACAGCAACAAGCTCTGCAGACATGAATAAATGAATTGGCAAAACACTCTTATGATGTTTTTTCGTTGTTTGGTAAGAGAATGGGAACGCTCATCACATCAAATGATGAAGATAGACTTGACATCACATTACAGTAATTAGCCACACAAAGCCTGTTTGACACCACCCACCCAACATGCATGCACACAAACCCAATCACAGTCACCTCATACACATCACACCACTTCTCACCAATTGGATGTCAGGAGGTATCCAGTAACAGGTGTTTTGTGTGTGTATGTGCGTGTGTGTGTGTACTGCGAAACCTCACACTTCAGAGATGACTGGTATATACTGTACTTACTGTATGAGAATCTAAAACTATTATGTCATTTAAAACAGAAAGTAAATCTATCATGCTTAGACAACAATTGAATATCATGTTTGAAATTATGAAAGAAATAATGAAATAATGTTTTTATTTCATTCAACAAATATCTTTTTAAAGACCTGTCAATAAAAAAATCCTTCTCTTCTTTGCTTGTACTCTTCCTTCTGTTGCATGGCTTTCTACCCCCTGTTCAGTGTCTTTCTGCTGCCCCTTTTAACAGTGTGTGCACTGTATGTGTTAAATGTGCCCTTTAAGAATATAGAATAGTTGTGTGTATGTTGCAGGGATTTCTGTTCTTAAGCTGTTATGTATACTGGGGATAAAGGATTTTAAGCTCTGTTGGTGTAATCATCCTCCTGGGGGGTTGTGTTTTCCATAAACTTTGCGTGTTTCCCTTTTTTCACCGATTTGGCAAAAAAACCCCTCATGGTTTTGTTTTTTCTGAAGCCTTTTGTCTCACTGTAATTGTCTTCATTCTTCAGGCTCCACCAGTAATCACATTCACAGACAATAACGCCCAACCCATTCTCAGTCCTATGGCGTCATATTCTGCAGATCTGTCACGCCTTTTGGCGTCTGATACTGACACTAAAGATTGGGATTGACTTCTGATGGTGCTGCTTTCTCATTGCTGTAGAAAACTAGCAGCCTGCAGTTTTGCAGCTCAGTTTTGCAGCTCAAAAACATTGGTTTCAGTGTCAAACCAGTGTCTTGTTCATTTTTTTATATGACTGACAGTAGATCATAGGCAAGTTGAGAGACAAAAAAATAGCAGCCCATCATAGAAACAACTGCTGGAATGCAGTAAACATAATGTCAGGGAAGCCACTTTGACAGCATAATCTAAAATATAATGTACACTTAAAAGGGAAAGCTTATAGTTACAGTGACCTGAGGCAACATGCAGACAAAGGTTTTTGTTCACCTGCAATATTCTACTCTTGAACTACTCACACTCACACTAAAAATCTCACTGAGCTTCACTGCTAATATGAAATCATAATTTTAATTTTTCCTCGCTGGACGTGCTGTAGTAACTAGTTTGAATGGACACACTGTATATTGTTGTTCACAGTGTATTGTTTTCGCTGCTAATAACTTGTATGTAACACATTAAGATTATATGTGGCTTAATGACAAAGTAACAAAATGCATTATGCTATGAGCATGGCTGCAAAGGCAAAAATGTTTTTTATTTGTGTTCCAGGACTGAAGAGCACATACTGTACATACCACAAACACTCACATTTAGACAGACATCTGGTGTTTTGATGTTTTATAAACACTTTTATAAACAAAAGATGTAATTATTGATTATCAGTGTATTTAGACTTTATTTTTTTTTACTTTCGGCTTATCCCGTGAGTTCAGGGTCACCACAGCGGATCATTGACCGCATGTTGATTTGGCACAGTTTTTTTTTACACTGGATGCCCTTCCTGACACAACCCTTCCCAATTTCTACCAGGCTTGGACCGGCACTGCACAGCTGGGGACAGGAATGGCCTGTTTGGGGTTCAGTCTCTTGCCCAGAGGCACTTCGACTTATAGCCACGACTGGGGATCGAGCCAATGACCCTGTGGTCCGTGGGAGACCTTACCAACTGAGCTACAGCCGCCCCCCTATTAGTGTATTTAGACTGAGTAAGTGAAATCAGCCACATGTTCAGTCTGACTCACACAACAGTCTAGTCAATAACCACAAGAGTCAACAGTTTGTTTCACTGGAATAAATAGATTTCAGTGTTGTTTGCCAGGTCCTATAAAGAGGAGTAGAGGCAGGAAACCTGAGCAGATATCACTATGAGAAGGAAAAAACATTTTGTTTATATTTATATTTTATACTGTTTATACATGTTTTCTAGCTGCATGTTGTTTCCAGTCAAACCCTTCCCCTGTTTGTACCTCATCTGTTCATCCTGTTATTTGGAAACTTGTGGCTTTTCACTAAAAGGATGTGAGATCTAACTCCTCCACTGCATCTTCAACTGTTGACATTTGAAAGAAAAGTGAAAGTTTCATTTCGTTGTGTGGGCTGTATTTCCTTCTCTGATCTGTCACGCGTTTTATTCTTAAATTATCTATTTATTCTAAGAAGGCCAGTTCTAGCTATAAAAAACAAAGAATTCATGAATAACTAAAGAAACTAAATGCGACTTTTGTTTCAGAGGAAAAAAAAATGTCTGGATATGCTTGAGTCAAATTTTAGGAAACACTTTGTTTGCCATATTTTGTCCATGTCAGCAAGGATGAAGACATCACCTCAGTTTTGACACATCCCATGCAGATATTCCTGGTAGAATTAAGATGCTATAAATGGAATCTAACGGTAGATCATTTTACATTTACTTTTTAGGCCTTCAGCTGACACGCATCTAGGGCAACATAAAAGGAGAGAGCGAGTGAAGGTTCTGTAAGTCAAACAGGGACACTTCAGCAAAAACTATATGTGATGTATTAAATATGTGTTCTCCTTATACACTTATGTAGTACACTAATTAATGTCAGTGTCAAAGATTCAAGACGACTGAAAGGCTAAAAGGCTTAAAAGGCTGATGACCATTACGCAGCAAAGAAGACAACAATTAAATGGATTTAAAAATTATAATTGTTTGCTTCCTACCGCTAGTGTGGCAAAATGTTGAGTTAGCAAGGCTAAGTTACAGAATCCTAAAAGCTTTATCCTTTATCACAGTTAGCTCAGGTTATGTAATGTGTGTCCTCAGCTTTCTCTGGAAATCAGGTCCGTTTCTCACATCCCTTGCCCAAACACTGACTCTGTACAGTGTTACTTTAACCGTGAAATACTGTGCAGCAGCGTGAGGAAACAGGTGTTTTCTATATCAGCGACCTTGGCCAGATCATTTGGTAACATGTCAGTTTTGTACTGAATGTAACAATTTGGACTGGGGGGAAGTAGATAACATTTTAAAAAACTGAAAGCACCTCTATCTGCCTTACCATATGTGTCTTTTTTTCATCCAGCACAGTTCAGAACAAGGTTATTTGTGAACTTGATGAACTATCAACTTCAGTCTGAGTATCACACCTGCATACTTTTTAACAGTTTATGCTCGCTGAGAAAACTTTGAGAATTATTTGTTCATCTGTATTTGGATAACAAATACTTCAGTACCTTTACACAGGTCTGTTTTTAACATAGCAGAACTCCCTCAATAGTAGAGTGACTCAGCTGCAAAGTTATCCATCACATGTTTTAAGGATTACAATGCAAAACACTCAAAATATTCTGAGCACTTGAGAAAGAACACTGTGTAGTGCAGATGTAAATGTGGATAATGAAAATTCAAAGCAGTGACAAACCTTTCAAAAATGTGCCACAGTTTTACAATTCTGATTAAACAATTAACTGTGGTTTTGCAATGCTGTTATGTAAGATCCAGTTACGTAGTAATCTCCATCCCAAAGTAAGAGAGGAAATTGTGTATTTGTTAGATAGACATCATTTCTATTTCTGCATCTAAATGATCTGTTCCGGTGATTTATGAATGTGGTCAGAGTTTTCCTTAGTGGTTGGAGGCAGCAAGATAACTTTAGCTTCATTTCTATCTTATCATCTGACCAACTACTGCTTAAACCACTTTGTGAATGTAGTATCGTGTGATACTGACACATTTTTCTCTCGCTGGGTATGCGTTTTTCCAGATGTCTCCAAGGCACCTGATCATCACACCCACTTATGCACCTAAAACATATTCCCACATGAAACCACAGCTGTAGTCCATTACCCCGAACTGTTTACATAGGTGCCTATGTGCCATATTTCTACCACAGTGCCCATCAGAGCCCATGTACTTTCAGAGAAATCCAGGATTCATTCATAGAAGGTCAACACATCAATTCTCAAACTAAAAACCAAATTATCAAAATGATCATGAACTGGATTAAATACAGCCGTCATTTGAAGAACAAGAACCTCTGTTTCCTTATTCGTGAACTTGGCCACTTTTTGCCAGTTTGTGAGTTCTTCTTTTGCCCGTATGACTGATCTTTTTGCTGATGTGTTTTTTGAACGTTCAACAAGTAAACATTGTTTGAACCTTTTTTTGCTTTGCATTTGAGCTGTATTTTTGAACCCACACCACATTTATCAGAAAGGTTACAAAATATACTTGTGCTTTATCACATTATTATCCATGTCAGTGACCTGGCTCTACGGATTGCAGTGCCAGTCTGGGGTCAGTCCACTTTGCCCCACACTCTGCGGTCTAGATCAACAGTTAGTAAATGAACTGACATGAAGTGCTGACATTCATCTTTCGGAGGGGATAAAGTCTTCTGACTTTTCATGTAGCGCCACCATGAGGTTTATGACATTCCAATCAGTCTGAGCTTCACTGGGTGTTTTATGCTGATCATCTAATATTAACCACCTACACCTGTTAACACCAGAATGTTGACATTGTCACAAATGTATTTTAATATGCACCCATGCGTTTCGGCATTTACTATTGCAAACATCTCATATGTTAAAGACCCTGAGCTAAGCTGAACCTATGGCACTTATTTGCCTGAGTATTGGTTGAGTTGTATCCAAATGGTTTTCCAGTTCTTCTACGCAAATTGTCCGACCATGATAATGAAAGCAATTTGCTTGATCTACTTTTCACGTGGAGATCAACAGTCTTTGATGAACTTTTCTTTTAATCAGTGTGAAACATTTCCTAGTTAAATGCTGTGACAAACTGTGGCTCCTGTCTCTCCTGCAGGCACTTGAATGTTAGCATTGCTGATGCAGGTTTAAGTCTCTGACGTGTCTCTGCCGTCTCTCATTGTTAGCCTTTTCAGTGAGTGCTCCATGACAATGTGCATCAAAGAATCCAGGGCAAGTCCTTAAGTCACTCATTTATCGTACACATCACTGAGCTTATTGTTCTCGTGGGGCTTATGTAAGGAAACTGATCTCTGGACAAACAAAGAGCCAAGTCCAGTTTGAAATAATTCAATGTGAAGCAGTTTAAATGCCAATTTGAAAGTGCTTGGTGGAAGTCATTCTTGTATTTATGCTGGAATTATACACTGACATTTATGTGTAAAATAACTATACAATTATTTATCTAGAAAATACATTAGCTTACTAGTTTGAAACAGAAAGTTTACGTATGCAAGCTCAACAGCATTTGATACTTGTACAGGCTATGGAAAGAATGTCTTAAATCCAAACTATGGACCCTGCACACAGAGGAGGGAAAAGCAAACAAAAGGTGGTGAATTAAAAACATAGAGACTATGGTTCTCTCACATTACTGTCAAAGCTGGCATGTGGATAAGGGGGCATGTGTATCTTGAAACAAAGAAATTCACACAGAATTTATGTTTCTTGAGGGCCTGGCAATGGCATAGGGAGACAGGTCCAATCTTAGCGTACACAAAGCAAGATGTGAACATGTCACGGTCTGACTTTTATTCAAACTGACACTGTATCCACAGACGCGTAGATGTGGCAACTTTTTCAAGAACATTTTACATAAAACATACAACCCCAATTCCAAAAAAGTCGGGAAGAAAATAAAAACAGAATGCAGTGATTTGCAAATCTAGTGTCAGATGTGGAAACTTAGACATTTTACATATGGGTTTCCATTCTTTTTGGACAGACTTTCACAAAGCCAAAGTCATGTTAAAAAAGTTCTGTAGGATGAAAAGATGAATGAGTGTGCGTATGACAGAATTCTTGTGCACATCACAACTTGTTCTCAGTTAGTGAGAATCTCCTGACAGATGAGACTAAAACACGTTTTTGTCATTGTACAGAAGACTCAGAAGAGCACATAGTGCTGCAGTGAGAAATGTTGTATACTGTGAAAAGAGCAACACAGCTAAACTATCTCTCAGTCACTGTTACAGTGGGTTTATCTTTGATTTGAAGAAGTTCAAGTACTTTCTGTGAAAAGTCTAAGTATCTTGTAGTCAAAGGAAATTAAAGGTATCATGGTAAGTGGACCATCACGTCACACTGAACGTGAATGTCCTGAATCGACACCCCGTCCATTTCACAAATCCTAATATCGTTTACACAGTTATGTGAAGTTTTCATAAGATAGCAACATGCAGCTTTGGACACAGGTATAGTATCTTGGTATCTAGCTGTGATTTTGGTGCCTAACGGTGAAGTAACACATTCTTGCATGTGTGTTTTTTTACTCTCACTGGTACAGTACATAAGGAAGATCTTACCTTCTGTTGACTCAGTAAATGCTGGAAAGAGACATGGCGCACTGAAACTTGAGTCCTTGGACTATATAAAGAGAGGTATCACTGGACACCCTAAACTTGTACATGCACAGACAAACACGTGCACACTTACTAAACAATTATTTGCTAAGCCAGTTTTTCAACCACCTTATTTTGCAAACGTCCCCACTTTTTTCTAAAGCAGCTCTTGAGCATCCTCGGTGCCTTGTAAGCATTCATGTGGTGCATCTGACAAGAATGGCTGTTCTGTTTTCTCTTCGATCAATCAGAGGGCCCCCTAAAATACTGCAGTGCCCTTTCACCGACAGCACCTCTGTCTTTGCTGCTCCTCTGGCGTCTGCAGGACTCCGAGTACTGGGATACCTAGAAACTGGGCTTTGTGGTCAGTGCCAGTTTCCATGGTTCCCGCTATCAAAGAAAGGTTCTTTCTAGGCCTGATGTATTTGTAAAGTCCCTGTGAAAAGATGGCTCTGCATCCTGAGGGCTCAGCCCCAACAAGGGCAGAATTCCTCTCTGACTCCGGGAAGAGTCGGGGTTGTGCAGCAAAGAGGATGCGAGGGAAATTAGGGGGAGAAGACACAGGAGCAGCAATTTTGGGCACTGGCGGGTGGCCAGTTAGGAGCTTGGGTCACCGTGGGGGTTCAAAAAAGGAAGTAATCAGGCCAGTGTGTACACACTATCATTAGCAAATACACATTCAACTGCAAACATACACACAGACACAGGCTGACGTCTGTTCAAGCTCAAATATACAAAATACATACATTCCAAATGTTGCTTCATTTTTAAGTTTCCATTTAAAGTTTATTAAAAATTAAGCCCCAGTTTTTACAAAGATGGACCCAGTCTGCCTGTTTGTCAGTAATCACACACTTAAAAAAATTCTACATACAGTACAAAACAATATAGAAATACAGAATGAAGTTTAACCTATTTGAATAATTTCACATGCTGTTGCAGTGCACAAATGACTCACTAAAATACTATTGACACTCCCTCTTTTCTTTTAATCTTTTGTTCACAGCTAAAACATATTGTCCACAAAAAAGAGGAGGAGGAAGCTTCTATTTACTGTAAAACACCCACAATGACTCACCAGAAGGAACGACAGATATGTGCAAATAATTCAAATGAAAGATAAATCCCAGCATGCCAAGGATGCCTCCAATTTTAGCAGAGTCTCTGCTGCCTATGAGGAATGGAATATGTAGTAATTTATTGTCAGGTTTTCAATTCCAAGTTCTGAATAGCATTAAAAAAGCACAAATGGCCTGGGACTGAATGGATGATTTCTTTCAAAGGAACTACCAGTACCACCAGCCTTTCCAGTTACCTGCACTGCTTTTGTCGCTTGTCACATTAATGACCTGCTCATACCTGTTAATATCACAGGCACAGTTATTTCCTTCATATTCTTTAAATTCAACGTGTCATAAAATGTCATAAGAAATGTCTTAAAACTGCAGGCCTTTGTCATAAAAGCTATTGGAAAATCCCTTGTGATTATAACATCCTAATTTTTAGCTTCCTGACAACCAGCTTGTGTTAATAATTTTCTAGTAGAACTGTGTAATAAAAAGGCTTCTCCTTTACTCCCTTCCTGCTGCCTTTTATGTCAGTGTGAGAATCTTTAGAGGTAAAACTGGTATGTGTCAGCCTAAGGCAGTAAATCCACATCTTGGCCGAAACATGTCAGTAGGACAATTTTCTGCACCCACAATGACCCAGTATCTCCACCTCTGAGTATGATAATTCCCTGTGTTGCAGCATCTGAGAAATCACAGAGCTCTGATTGGATCTGAAATCCACACAGAGTCCAAACAGTATCACTGGGACATCTTGTCACCGACATGTAGCTTTTGTATCAGGCTGAACGTGCTGAACATAATTTTTTACAATCTGTGTATTCATTTTGTTTCACACTTAACTACAAAAAGGAATTTTCAAAACATGATGATTATGTTTCTTAATACTCCTGTAGACCTACACAGAATACAGACTTTGTGCACACAAACTGTTATTATTGTAATACAGTACAATACATACAAAAATTCTCTTAGGGATAATATAATCCTTAAACAGGTAAGGGAAAACACTGTGAATTTATACCACAGATTTCATGCTGGGCTGACTCAGCTCATAATGCCAGCTGAATTCCTGACTTTGCACTCCACTGGATGGCTCCGTTTCCACTGTGACTTATGAAAGCACCTAGGGCTCCCCACATCGTGGCAGATGGAGGTTTAACCACCCACCCACTCAGGGCTCCAGGCTCTGCTCTGTGGGGCCAAACATAACAATAACCCTTGAGCTGGTCAGTGTTCATACGCTACTCTCCTTTCCACGAATTTGCAATGTTGAATTCAAGGTTTTCTGTGGTCATGGCCAATAAAACGTCTGTGCAGAACCTCTGTGGACGTAGACAGAATTGCTTAGGTGTGGATTAATATAGCACAGAGGTGTAAAAACTGTCTAAGTCAGAGGAGCAAACAATACAGTATCTCTAAAGAAAAACATATCTTACAGATTTTGATCATGCTCTAAAGGAACATGAAGTATTTAATAGTTTGCATAATTTTACCAGTTCGTAACACAGAACATACACTTAAGTCAATGGCAAATGTTTTTACGCCGGATGCCCTTCCAACCATCCCCAATTACTACTGGGCTTGGACCGGCACTGCACAGCTGGGGGTGGGAATGGGCTGTTGGGGGTTCAGTGGCTTGCCCGGAGACACTTCGACATAAAACCGGAACCGGGGATCGAACCACTGACCCTGTGCTCCGTGGACCTTACCAACTGAACATAAAAATTACCCTGCAGAGGCTGGACACTTAATAGAACTATGACGTGAAAGTAGTTATCAGGTTCAAACTTGCAGAACTATTGTTTTGATCTTACAATCGGTTTCAAACAATATTTTACATTCACATGTTAATTCACTCTTTGTCTTGTGTTTGTCTTCTCTGAATGTTCAGAATTCTAATATCTATAATTACGCATCACGAGCAAGTAGCAGAGTACTTCCGCCCTCTGCTGGACATGTGCTGGCAGTGCCATCAGGTTCTGTACTAATGAATAGATCAGTGGTACTAGCAGCTGAATAATAGTTACTTTCGGTTATGATTAACTCTCTGTTTTACTTACAGTCTTTAAAGTTATCCTTTGCACTACTCAAACCCCAATTACATGTAAAAAAAAAAATTCGATTACATACTACAAATTTTAAGGGGTCCTGATTTGTATGGATTTGCAGATAATGAATTTAATGATAGTCATTATTGACATCCACAGTTTGTTGTATGTCACGCTCTTTCAAACACTGACCAGAAACCTGTAATCTCTACAAACAAATGTCACATTCTGACCTCACTCACCGTCGGTCTAAATTGGCTAAAAAACTAAAAACTTAGCAGTAAGTTGAATTATTACACTGGGCCATTGTTAAAATACATGTCAATGCCACATACTTATATTTTATCCAACATCACACACCAACAACCACTTAGATCATAAAGACTCGTTCATTTCCGGAGCAGCAGAGCAGAGAAGTCACCTAATACAAGATAGAAATCCTCCTTTTCCTGCCAAACACTTTATCAGAACTTGATTTGTATCGGCATATGTGTGCATGTGCGTCTCCCCTCAGTAATACACAAAAATAGAAACGTTTATTGTTATTCATATTCCGAAGTCTATATTATCAACTGTTTGGCCACTCTCGCTTAGATTCTTTTGCCAACACCGGAAGTTGTCCAGATGCCAAAAGGGAAGTCACTGGAAATCAACCTCTCAACATGTTGTTCGTTGCACGTAAATCTGACGGACGCCTGCTCGTGGGACTGTCAGGTAGTCGCTTCGCTGAGATTGTCCGTTATTTTCTCCGCCACAGCGAATATAATGACAAACTATATTGACCGAGAACAGGAGCTGTAGTATAAGGTGTCATCTATTATTAACTATATGTTTGTGTAATGTCGCCATTTCCTGTCCGGATGTTGTTAGGCAACATTACCTGTGTAGTACAGTTAGGCTAACGTTCGCTAAGTTACAAACATTTAGGTACCGTAGAAGTTAAGAAAATGTTCTGTTGTTTTGTTTGTAGCGCGTGCTCACGTTGAAAGAGCTGTTTTTTTTTCTTTAGAAAGTGTTTACCACCAAAAATCAGATGAAGACATTTAATAAATCAGCGCCTTGCCTCGTCTGTGTAACGTTAGCGAAAGACCTACAGAGGGCGCTCAAAAAGCGGACGTTTTAAAAGCCATCGCACAAACGCGCCAGTTGTAAAAACTTATACTTTACTTTTAAACATTGCACCAATCTTATATTAATACGTCCCAATGTTCGGGTTTCTACTTAAATCTCTTTCGGGTGGTGAAGTTAAAGTTATTAAAAAGTCGAGGATTAGACTAGTTTAAATAACTGGTAAGCTTCGCCGGTTTCTGTGTAACAGTTTTGTATGTTATTTATAAATCAATTATTGAATAAACGGACTTGTGTTGCTCTGTTAATCATCCCACGCCAGCTAGTTTCCTGGAACAAAGAGCTTGAAGAGGAAGTGTCCTGGAGCAAAAACAGAGAGGCTGATGTGAGAGCCTCTCAGATTCAGCTTTTTATAGAGCACTGAGCAACGTTACTTCTTAGTACATTTTTTAAATTTTTCTTCTCTGTTAAAGGGCAGGGTTAGTTTACCACACGTCAATACCTTTGGTGGTGGGTGTGGTGTTGGTGGGCCTCCCATACTCCATCTCTTTAGCTGTCCAGTGGATTTATGGCTGGCCCGACGAACCTGGATGTAAGAAGTACATAGAAGCACTGAAACCAAGGTAAACTGTGAGATATTGCTGATCTATCATTTGTTCAACGAAACAATCTTGTAAGGAAGGAAGACACGTTTAGTGACTTTTCATATTTGGTCTTTCCATCAGACGAATATACCGTTTGACCAGAGCTGTTTTTCAAACTCTCAAATATCTGCAGTATGGGAGGCTTTACTTTCAGTGGAAGTCATGGTACAAGAATAGTGGAAACTATAAATATTGTCAAAAGGTATGTTAAGTTAGAAAGGAATCTTTCTTATTATTTTATTTTATTATTATTTTGTGTGTTTAGACCTTTTATTTATATATATATATATATATATATATATATATATATATATATATATATATATATATATATATATATATATATATATATATATATATATATATATATATATATATATATATATATACACACACACACACACACACACACACACACACTCTGCAAACAGCTGTGTATCTGCACACTGTTCAGAGTGGCTGTGCAGACCCTTGTACTCCATGACATTTTTGAGACCGCCAGTGTTAATGTTGTAGCTGAATGATGATTAATATAATTTACATGCATGTCTTATGTTTATAAATTTTTAAATAATAAAGTCCCTGTCTCTCCTTTCACCACTTGACTCCTTGTGGTCCCTAGAAAGTTTGCTATGCAGTAAAAAAAATTATGTCATGGTTTATATTTTTTTTTTTCTGCATATTTCAAAGGGCATTACATTTGGCCGCCGAGCCAACAAGCTGGACTTGTACCACCCTCCAAACATGGGCAAATCTGAAGATGTGACTGTACCTCTGGTGGTTTTTATCTATGGAGGTACATGGGGCTCGGGAGAAAGATCTATGTACTGTTTGCTGGCCAAGCAGATGGCTGAAGAGCTGAATGCAACTGTCATTTGTCCTGATTACTGTACCTATCCAAAGGTAAGAAGTTTAGAATCACACACGCTACTGACTAATGACACTTGGATCGATAATATTTATGGCCCATGGCTCGCCATGTACTGATCGTAACTCTGTGAACTGCGGGTTCACTGTGGTGGTGACCCACATGAGAAGCAACACATTTCAATATAATTTAGTGTAATGTCTGAGCTGACTGTTGGTTTAATTGGATTTTCAGGGGAACGTTTTGGGAATGGTCCAAGATATTGCTGACTGCTTGGTTTGGGCTCAAGACAGTGGACAGAAGTTCAACTATAGCAAAGTAAGAAACATCTTGGAACTATTCTTTAGAAATGATAGGAAAAAACACTCCTTACAATGTCAAGAGAGAAAATGAAATTGTTCTATGAAGTCAGACCTATATTATTTTATCATGATTCTGTCTTTGATGTTCAGATTGAGATATTTATACAGGGTGTTCGTTGTAGAAATGATTCCACTGTCCTCTTTGGTTGCCATTTGCAGGACCACATAGTGTTAATTGGCCATTCAGCAGGAGCACATTTGTGTGCACTTACCACACTGTTTCTCATTGACACCAGAGAGGAACTTTTCATAGAGGCTAGCAAGCAAAGAAATGTTACACGCGCAATAAGAGGAGTAATTGGTAAGTTTTACCGTACTGTACATTAGAGAAAACTCAACTTTATATGTTCCGCAAAGATAATTTGTGGTAATTTGTGTGAATTGTTACTTTTGTTGCCTGTGCTCTGACCAATTAACAGTGAAGTGCTTTTGAATACGGTTTTCACGATTAATAAGACTAACTATGTCGACCTCCTTGATATTTGATTTTTTTCACTAAATTAATTGCCAAAAGTATGTGTGAATGAATTAGTGCATCTGTCATATTTCCTGGTAGGTCTAAGTGGAGTATACAACATTATGGACCATTATGAGCATGAGCGAAAGCGGGGAGTTGAATACATCTCCAGCATGCACAAGGCTATGAATGGAGTGAAAAACTTTGTGTACTACTCACCAACACACTTACTGAAGCAGCTCAGCCAGGACAAATTGAGCAGGTGAAACACTAAATACAATGCCCTTTTTTTTTTTTTTTTTTTGGTCTTACAGGCATTATCAGCTTTAATCACAATGATATTTATCGAGTATGCTGCATCTGTAAACAAAAATCTTATTTCTAATAAATGTACTATCTGATAATGCTCTTTTTTTTTTTTAATTTCTGTCAGAGTGCCTCCATTCATTTTGCTCCATGGGACCAGTGACGTTATTGTTCCTGTTGAGTCTTCCACAAAGTTCTCTGAACTTCTCAACTCACTGTCTGTGAAGGCGTCGCTCTATCTGTTGCCCAGAGTTGACCACACTGAGATAGTCACGGACCTCATGGCACCAGGCAGGCACTTCTACCATCCAGTTTACAGCTGTATGAAACAAGAGTACAGAAAAGTTCTGGGACTCTGTTAATGTCTCTTTAGGTCATCAAAAAAGCTCTTTTCATCACTAAGACCTACAGATTGTGCCATCAAATGTATTTCCTGCCATAATAATGTATATTTTGAATAGTTTAAATGTAACTATGTTGATTGATTGTACTGCAGTCTTTCTGAATAGGTCTTACAGGAGTTGTTCTCGATAACTTGAATTAATATCATTTATGAAGCAATAACATTATTATGGAAATATAGTGAAGCACTTTAATGTGTATTAATGACATGTCATTTTGAATAACTATTTCTTGATTAAACCTACTGAAAGAACACTTTTCTTTTACTTCTCCGACACACATTATACACAGTAAAGAAAATATATAGAGAACAATCTGTATCTATGCCATACCACCTGCAATATTTTAAGGCAGTTGTCCACAGACCACAGGGTCAGTGGTTTGATGCCCAGTGCTGGCTATATGTTGAAGTGTCTCTGGGGAAGACACTGAACCCCTAACAGCCCATTCCCCTCCTCAGCTGTGCAGAGCCGGTCCAAGCCCGGTAGAAATTGGATGACTGAATCCATGGGATAACCCAAAAGGACAAAATAAAAATAAAAAATAGTTATATGCAAATACCTATAAAGCAAATGGCTATGCATAGTTGTAAATGTCTATAGTGGGGGGAAAAAAGAGGAGTTTAAGTAATTACACAAATATTGTATTTTTGTTTGCATACAGTAATCGTGCATTTAACAACATCATGGAAAGATTATTTTATATTAAAACAGCGCTGCAGTTTGGAGTTACAGTGTTTAGGTATTTCCTGTAGAGAATGAATCTTTTTGCTGATCCCCAGTTTATGCAGGTCCAGGCTGTTACATGCCACCAAATGTATACAGAAACCTAATTTGCCTCTAATTAAAGTATCATATTATCTTTTGCTGACATTTATCATACTGTTAGACCAGTGTTTTTTCCCAAAGCTTGTTAATAATTCCAAAAGGTAACACATATAAGCAGCATATAAACACTAAGTGGATTTCAACGCTTGATATAAAGACATGTTTATTTTGCCAAATTAGCTAACAGCTCATCCTTTGAAGACATAATTTATGTCCTAATATGGTCTCATTCATTATTTCTTTATAGGCCCACATCACCTTCAACCAATATATTAACACATGTCTGCTTATAATTTATTAAAAATGTATTCAAAATCAATGTATTGCTGTATTACTGCTATCTTGGTAATAAGCCTACAGTGAGTTTTCACAGCAAAATCATTTGGATTTAGGATTTAATGATCACGTCTAACAGATATAAACAAAAACTTTTAATTTTGTGGGAACTTCCATGGACATCTTACTTTTATTTTGAAAACTGGGATTAATATACGTTTTTCACTGAGGACACACGCGCGCGCACGAGGCGGAGTTTAACCAGGACCTACATCGGTGCTTCAGTCCCACTTCGGAGAGACTCGTTTTGGCTGTTTGGAGAATCTGAAGTGGCCTCTAGTGTCGCTACTGAAGCGTGAAGACGTGGAAACGGGTCCGTAAATATGTAACCACAGTCCGCTAACGTGTGCGCTTCCCCCGTGAGAAGGAACATGGACTCGACTGGGACAAACTACGGGCAGAAGTTGTGGCTCTGCGGTCTGCTGTGGTGGTCGCTCCTGGTCGAAGTGGCGTCGGGAGGTAACGAAGCAACTATTTGACTTTTTACAATTAAAACAAGCGGCATGTTTAGTGCTTTCAGCCACAGTTAGTTCAAACTGTAGCAATGTCCTTCTGCTGGTTGACTTCGACGAGTTTCCTCCACTGTTGCTTGTTAACTGCAGAAAGTGATTCTGTATCTTTTTTTTTTTTTTTTGATGGCTCTGATTTCCTGCACATGTAGGCTGCGGTGCCGCTTATTTAACACCAGACCAGACAGAGATAGATGTAAGTGTTTCTCTCTTTCCGTGCAGTTCGGTTGCACCAGTGGTTCGCAGGTCTTTGAACGCTCCCTTCAGTGTTAACACCTAACAGGATGGAGCCCAATGTAAGTGGACAGGACGGTGGGTGTTGTGGCTGCAGTGTCACGATTCGTTCCAGCAACAGCAGAAAACTCACTTTGCGAAAATGCACGAGTTTTGAAGGAATTGTCCAGCTGAGGCTAACGAACCCAGCATTTGTCCCAGAAAAGGTTTTGCATTACGCTTTCGGTGAAATGTGCATGCATGGTGCACACACAGTATATGTGCTATATAGAGACGCACACCTTATCACAGACCGCAGCAGAGATGGGACTGTGATGCCCACTGCACTGGAAGAACTATCTGACTGTGACAATAGCACAGTTAAATGAGTGCAAGGAAATGGACAGCTATTGCTGCGCTGAAGGACCTAAGGGAAAAAATATGTTTTCAGTGAGTTACAGCTTCAGATGAAAATTATTTACATCCATGTGGGCATTCATTTGCATCTTTGGTCTGCTTATCTAAACTCAGCATTCAGACAGGCTGCACCCAAGGATAATCAGGAATTATTTTACAGTCGCTCACACTCAGCACGTCTAGATCATCATAATTCTAAGTGTTTGAATCCTCTGTACTCCTTTTGCATTAGGAAACAAGCCTTTGTACAAACATCTATGTCTCAGGATGTGACTGTGTGTCACTAACGGAGTGGCACGACAGGTCAACTAAAATCCAAAGAGGCACTTCAGTCAAGTTGCATCTCTGGTTTGTTGTATAAACGGAGCACACAGGCAGTGACAAGCATGGGACTTGCTCCTCAAATTAAGTGTAAGCGGGTGTTTGCAAAAAAAAAAACAAAAAAAAAAAAGGTCACTGACTTTGCTGTTGAAAGATCGCTTTTTCGAAATTGAAGGGGACAGAAATGTCCGTCGCACAGAAACTACTGCAGAAACATTTAAACACCTTCCTGTTTCTGCTCCTGAATGAGCACGAATTCACAGGTGTGCACAGGTTCGTGTGGGAATCTGTCAGTCGGCTGTGCTCTTTCATTTGCTTCCTCCGAAAATTTCAGTGTTTCTGCAGCTGAAGAAAACTGCAATTTTCTTTCCCCCACTTACACAACATCTTTCCATCCCTGTGAATCTAAGAGAAAACCATAATTTCTTTCGACTTATCCGGTTTTCACAAATGCCTCCTCTGTGTCTCATACGCAGACCCAGGCAGATGAATGAGAGTAGAGATACAACACTAAATTCAGTCAGTTTGACTTAGAATAAAGATGCGTGATGCTGGATGCTGTATGCCTGTGGGCTGTTTAGTCTGTTTATTTCCAGCAGTATATTTGACAATTCAACTGTCACCTCGCGGACATTACACCTTACTGAGAATTATAACACAGGGTAGTTGATATTCTCTAGAAAACAATTTATTTAAAGATGTCATGCTAAGGTTTAAGAAACTGGGGGGAACTTGAGAAGATCAACCTTTGTTTGGAAAGAGAAATTATGTGTTTACTAATGACGTATGAACCAAAACTAAAATTTATCCGTTCAGGATAATGGCATATACACTTAAAATCTCTATGAGCCTGGGTGAGATCTGGTATTTCTGTATAAAGAATGGAGCACATTCATGGAACACATTTTATATGTTACAATGAATTCCATTTGTGAGAAAATTTTCCTGAGTTTGTTTTCTATTGTTGTTGGTTAAAACAGATTGATTTAGTTGAAACATTTAAATTAGCTACTGGGACAAAGCCTGAATGAGGAGGAAAAAACTATTAACTACTATTTTACACTGAAATACACATAAGTACATATAATGTTGCAATTGATTTGGTTCTTTTGGTTTTACATGCGTTACCAGAAGATTTGTGTTAGTTTTGATACACTAAGGTTGATGTTTACTTCCATATAGTTTCTGCAACGCACTCCTGTTGATTAGTGATTGTTTATTGATATGACCCAAGGGCTAATTTGCATGCTTTACTGCTTTAATTGTTTGAATTTACAGATCAGATTTGGCCAAGCAAACTACCCATTAGTCCATTAACCCTTTGTGGAGTAAAAACAATGGATTATTAACTTTAACTAGCTTCCCCAGATAGTCACTTTCCCCCATTAGCAGCAAGCTGCTCTTGCCCCCAGGTTATGAAGCACAAATAAATCAAACATTTAATGGACGTGCTTCTTCACAGAGGTTGTTTGTGAAGCTTTTAATATGCGTGGGACCCAGGAGCTCATTAAAAACTGAACTGGTAATGCCCAGGCTCGGAGGCTTAAAAGAGCATGTTAGCCCAGATTACAGGGTGATGTAAAATGGCAGTGAGGTGAGGTGGAAGAAACAGCTGGGCCCGTCCGCCACGCCGTTGCTTTGACATGGGGCCACAGACAATGTGGGGGCGTCAGAGCCTTTCATGTTTAGGTTGAAGGTTCTTGTCAGGGCAGGGCAGGTTGAAACATGTTTGACTCCCTCCGAGCCGCCTTCGCATCCACTGCCTCGGTTTGCATATACAGTGCTGTACTGGTGTTAGGGAGTTTAAAGTACTCAAATACCTTTTTAAAATTAATTTGTAATTTCTACAGCTATGGACATCCATGAACAACTCTCTCCTATAGCTACAAATGACCTGAGACATAAACCTGTCATTTTCTCGTAATGCAGATGCTGGGGCTTTGTCTCATCCTAAAGGTGGTTATTATCCTATAGGTGAAGCTTTAGTGAGTCGAAGTAGTGCTCTTGTTGCAACTGAAAGTATGAAAATAATTATGGCTGAGTACATAAAGTACTAACACAACTGGCCCACCAGGAGGCCTATACTCAGCAGATCCACAGAATCTCATCAGTATTCTTTAAATCAGTTGAGGTATAATTTCTGCACTATGTGTGTGTGTTTTTTTTCACTTACACTGACTCTGCTTCACTTGGAAAGAACAACCAGGATGATAATTAGCCTTGCTTTTACATCTAAATGTCACATGTTGGCTATATTAAGACCACAATGCTTGACTGGACTTGCTCTTGTGTTTTCTCTGTAGTCACTACTACTGTACACTCTGTTCCAGTTTACAGCTACCTTATTCTCAGCTCACTTCGAATGATTGTGTTGTACTGATTTGACAGCCTGGACGTCACATTCAGAAATTTGGACCTCCCTCTTTTTCTGTTTCTTTTTTTTTTCAATATCTCATTCTAATGTCTCTTTCTACAGCTTCCTTCTATGGCGATGGCTTTGTACAGCTCAAAGCGGCACAGTCGTCCGACCATAACACGCTCCGCATTCGCTTTCGAACCTCCAGCATCAACGGCCTGCTGTTTCTCGCCGCTGGCAAGACAGACTACTTACTACTAGAACTCCATGCTGGTCGCCTGCAGGTGGGTACATCCATGGCTCCAACGTATGTAGTACATGAGGCCACACAGTACATATGTCCATCCCTACAATTCATACAGATGTTTGTGCTTTACCACACACACACACACACACACACACACACACACACACACACACACACACACACACACACACACATTCTTTAAATCAGTTGACACGCACATTAACCACCGTAAGCCATGGCTCTGTCTCAGTTGACAGTGTCAGTCTCTCAGCACAGTAACACAAGCAGACAAGTGAGGTGGTGTGAGCTGAATGTTACCTCACTTCTTGTCACTGAAGAAACTGGATTATGAAAGCAGTCAAATCTGTGTTAATTTTGGGCGGCGATCATTGAGTATTTGTGTAACCCATGTACCTACTATCTGATAAAAGTGCAAAATAATCTGAGTCTCTGGCCAACTAATTTATTGAATTATCAGACAAGTACGTACTGCATGGGCCTGCTAGTATTGTAATCATGCAGTAATGTTACACAGGGCTGCAACTAACATTATTTTAGAAATTATTATACAACCCCAATTCAAAAAAGTAGGAACCATGTATAAATCATTGCATTCTGTATTTGTTTACATATTACACATCGTCCTAACTTTTTTGAAATAGGGTTGTAGATTAATCATTGTTAATAATGAATTCATGAGATGTTAAGACATTTTAAATAAACAAAACGTGCCCAAGGTTGCTTGTTTTGTCCTGCTAGTAGGAGCATGTTGCCATCACCTCACTAACCAGCTACAGTAGGTGCTCAATTAGCGATGAACTAAAAGTAGAAAAACAACTCTGTAACACTAGTTCGTTACTTGGAAGAATCTTATTTATTACATTAATGCTCTTTAGTTCAGGGCTTTGTTAGTGTCCAACTTTCCAAACACTGGGGTTTTTTAATTTACAGTGCAGTACACTGTGTTTTCTGACAGCTGTCGATTATGACCATTATTCACATTTTGCCGTGCTGACCCGTCCACCTTAACATTAAAACCACCAGGTGCATTTAAGACTAATATTGTCGCACTATTTGTCTGTCTCTGTGACTAATATAAATAAAACATAACACCTCTGGAGATTTCAGATGATTTAATGAGAAAATATGCTTACCTTGGGCACACTTAAGACATTTAGGAGAGGGTTGTATCCCCAGCAAGGGGCACTATTTTTAGCCCTCAACACAAGCCTTGCTGGGAGGCTCTAAGGGTGAAAAACATTTGTTCTTTCAAGACTGCTTCTAAAGCATCTTGTAAGCAGCTCTGTCATGCTAAATCAGCAAACAGACTGGACAGATGTACTCTGGGAAGCCTTATTTAATATGCAGACACATTCATAAGAAACAAAGGAAGTCCTGACATGTGTACTATAGCTTTTGTGCATCAAACTATAGAAGTGCTTGTGACTAAGCTTTCATTAGTCTTAGACTTGTGCTGCTGGGAGTGAATCATACTGACAACTGTGTTGGATTGTCGTACTTCAGTGAGCAAGAGGAGTGAAATGCTTGTCCATGTTCCTTAAACCGGCACAGGTCACCAGATAATTTTTCTTGTTCACTCTCACAAGTTTTCCTCGGGCTTTGGGTCTCATTCCATGTTAGTCAGGCATGAGTGTCGCTCCCAGAAACCCATGCATGAATAGCAGGGACTCAGCAGCAAGCCTTGACAAGCATGTCATCTAAATGCAGTCTTAGTTTGAGATGGTGACATGATGCTTTGAGGACATAGCTAAAGGCAGAGATAATAGTGCTGTTCCTGTTTAAATCACAGACAGGCTCACAGTTATAATAACAGATGACATCATGGAATATGGGCAGTCTTAATCCTGTGTTTCCCTCATGGCAGAGGGTCTCAAAAGTTGTATTTTGGCACAGCAAGCATTTGAACTAACTAAGGTGGCCCTCGGTGATTGAGCAGGGCCCCACCTGGTGCGGTGGGATTCAAACCCGCGGCTTTCTGCATCCCAACACCATGCGAAGCCATCAGGCCCCCTAAATGTCAGCATTTGCGATGACATGTTTACAGTGACAATGCGAATGTGCTGATGTTGATTAGGTTTAATCATTTAACATCTTAGTTTAGTGTGACCCAGTAATGGTGCTGCATGTAAATTGAAGGAAAGCCTATCATAGGGTGCACAGAATCTCTTTTAATGGTAATCAAGTAGTTGTTCAGACATTTTACTCAAAACCACAAATGTTAACTTCATTGTTGTGCCAGAGAAAGAGTCGGAGGATAACTGGAAATTTTGATTTGCTACTGGTTTAAGACCATAATCAAAATCAGTAGGTTTCCACCCCTGGGCCCCACACATACCTTTACCAAATTTAATAGCAAACCATGCATCCCAGAATTTTCACTACTAAATTAAACAAAACATGGAGGTGCTGGTTGAAACAATTCTGGTTTTCACCACAATTAGTGGACTTATTCTCTTTGGGGTAAGTATATCTGTGGTATATTTTTATGCCAAGCTATACTGTGGTATATCAGAGTGGGCCAAGTAACAGTGTCACATACACTACTTAGTTAGATGTTTGACTTTTGGGCGAAATGTATGGGAAATGTAAAAAGTTCATGCTACAGTGGTATTATATCGTGAACGTAGGGCATTTAAGAAGAAGCATGCAATGAACCAGAATATTTTTTTGGTCAATATTTTTTTGTGATTTATTTATTTTTTTTTGCAGTTAATCGCCTTTTCAGAGAATAGCTTGTTATGGAATAAGTAATGAAACATTGAATAGTTGGAAATTATACCTGAAAGTCAAATATCCCTAACTTTTTGTTAGTAGGGTATATGGGACATCTCAAAAAATATCTCTTCTAAACTAATAACTTGAATTGAAATGGAACTGCTGCTTAAATCTATATGCTCATTTAATTTATATTCCTATAGTACAGTTATATTTTGTAATCCAGTCGTTTTATTCCTTTTCTTAGCTGAAACTGGACCTCGGATCAGGGGAGCAAGTGTTACAGTCAGAGCGAGGCACCCGGCTCAGTGACCTAGCATGGCACTCTGTGGAGGTCCACCATGTGCACCACAACATTACTCTGACTGTAGACAAAAACTCCCACACAAGTGTAAAGATGTCAGGTTCCCATCAGGATCTTAATATCCTGGATGGTCTCTATGTTGGAGGCTCAGGAGGCCTGGATAGACCTTATCTCCCCAGAGACCCGATTGGCTTCCGAGGTTGCATGGATGATGTGGTTTTCAATGAGCATGACTTGTTGTCATCACTCAGACCGTATACTGGATTTAAAAATGTGTATGAGGTTTCTCTGGGTTGTAGCCCCCAGTTCTTTGCCACAGAGGAGGACCCTGTCAGCTTTTTCAGCTCCAGAGCTTACATTTCTTTTCCAACCTGGAATGCCCAGCAGGAAGCAGTGTTCGAGTGTGTTGTGCACACTTCTGCCAAAGAGGGAATTGTGCTGTACAGTTCAGCCAGAGAGGGAGACTTTGTGGCTTTGGAGATTCAGGAAGGTTTTCCAGTGGCCATAATTGGAAAGAGTGGAGCCAAAACTGAGCTTCGTTCCCTCACATTCATCAATGACAAGAAGTGGCATTCGATGAAGTTGCATTTAAGCTCCAAAAGCCTTGAGTTATCTGTTGATGGAGAGATGGTCAAAAGCAGCATTAGCTCTCGTTCGAAGGGGCTCCATCTTAAAGGCTATTTATTCGTTGGTGGTATTGATGACAGCACCAGATCAGAAGTCAGAAAAGTGGGCCTCATCTCTGTGTCCGGAAAACGTGTCAGAGGAGGGTCCTTTAAAGGTTGTTTGAAGAAAATTGAAATCAACAAAGTGAAAATGGGTCTCTCTAATGCTGTA
Organism: Channa argus; assembly: GCF_033026475.1. NCBI lineage: Eukaryota > Metazoa > Chordata > Actinopteri > Anabantiformes > Channidae > Channa > Channa argus. The sequence goes on from NC_090207.1 coordinate 7,982,085, forward strand.
GTAACCAAGGACATCTCAGTTGGTTGTGAGCTAGAGAAAGAACCAGAAACAGCAACCACTGTGAGTCCATCAAGCTCTCCAGGTTCTTTTTCCCATGTCGTAACACCAACACCATCACTTCACATGTCGACCCTTGCAAGAGGTTTGTACAGTAGGTATGGTTTAAATTTTGTCCAACTTAAAAACCTTGTGGTACAGGAGGGCGGCCGAGCATCTCTTGAAGCCAAACACATCAAAGTACTCTTGGACTTCAAAAAGCTTGGCATTCGACAGTCTCAGATCATGTTCCGAATTTGGGAGCAACCAGTGCATGGTCAAATAAGGCTTGATGTTGATCAGGACCAGGAGGAGAACACCTTTAGCATGTTAGACCTTTGGCACGGACGAGTGATGTACGTCCATGGAGGCTCTGAAGAATCAGATGACTACTTCATGTTTTCAATTTATTCTAGCAGTAGAAAACAAGTTCCAGATTATCTGAAAGACAACAAATTACACTGCTACAATATTACTGTGACACCCACGAATGATGCACCTGAATTGAGTCTCCCTGAAGGAAATCTCTTTGTCCTGTTGGAAAACTCAAAGAAACACCTCACCAAGGATGTGCTAAAGGCCACAGACATCGACAGCAACCAAACTGATCTTCTCTTCTCGGTGCTTGGGAACCTGAACGCTGAGGCAGGATATTTGGAAATTGAAAACAGCCCTGGCAAAGCAGTTACCTCATTCACATATATAGACTTGGAGGAAATGAGGGTGTTCTATGTTCATACAGGGGTTAGAAACTCTAGGATAGTTCTCAGAGTTAGTGATGGGGAAAAAGTCAGCAACACTGTGGTTTTAAGGGTCATGGCCGTAGCACTAGATTATAAGATTGCTAACAACACAGGTCTTCAGATCCTTCAAGGGGAGACTGCTATAATTGGTTCAAAGCAGCTGGCTGTGGAAACCAATGCAGTGAAGCAAGCTGTAGACATCCGTTATGATATCATTGAACCCCCTCAATATGGAGAACTCCAGAGACTTCACTCGAGTGGTGAATGGAGGACAACGGACTCATTTTCCCAAAGGCTTCTAGAAAAAGAGCGCCTAAGATATATTAGCACCTTTCAGGACATCCAGACCTCCAATACTACTGATTACTTTAAGTGCAAAGTTAATGTGGCTGCGAGGGCAACCACTGAAATACTTTTCCCAATCACTGTGAAGTGGGTGAAGTATCACCTGGCGAGGAACATTATGATAGTCTTGGATAAAGTGAGAAAAGTAACCATGGACTCAGAGCATCTATATGCCACAGCGGAAGGTGTGACTCTTTTGGAGGATGATCTTTATTTTCGGGTTCTCACTACACCAAAGAAAGGTAAACTCATGCTGGATACCACAGTACTGGGAAAGAACTCAACCTTTAGCCAGAGAGATGTTACAGATCAAAAAGTGCATTATGAACTAGTTGACCGGCCTCATGAAGATACAAGTGACAGGTTCAAATTTCAGTTGGTTTCCAAACATTGTCAGTCACAAAATTATGATTTCCAGTTTTCCATTAAAGCGGATGCCAATAGTATATTTATGAGAAATAATGGCCTGTCGCTTCTGGAAGGTGAAAGTTCACTTATAACAGAAGACAAGCTGTTTGCAGAGACTTTGAGTACCAAGGATATGTACTACACAGTCATAAGCAGCCCCAAGCATGGAAAGCTAGCACGTATTAGTCAGTCAAATTCCAACGATAGCTATGACAACATCTTAACGTTTAGTAATCAGGATATATTAGCGGAACGGATAATGTACATCCATGATGACAGCGAAACAACCGAAGACCAGTTCACACTCATAGCCTCTACGAACCAAGGGTTCAAGTCTTCCATCGCAGACGAGGAAATTGGCTCCAAAGTAGGAACATTCAACATATCCATTCAGCTAGTCAATGACCAAAAGCCAGTACGTGTCATAGATAAAGTTTTCCATTTAGTTAGAGATGGTCAGAGGTTACTCACCTTAGAGGATTTGTGTTATCATGATGCAGACTCTGATTATGATGATGGAGAGTTGATATACACACGACGTGGAATCCCAATGGGAGACCTAGTGCTGGTTAATGACACTACTCATCGGCTGTTCCAGTTTCGACAAAAGGATTTGGAAGAAAGGCAGGTTTTGTTCATCCATAAGGGTGTGAGCACTGGCAGGTTTGTGCTCTTTGTCTCAGATGGAAAACATTTTGTATCTAGTCTTCTAGACATCAGTGCACATGATCCTTTCTTGAAGGTCGGCAACAACACTGGCTTATTAGTTCAGAAGGGCCAATCAGTAACCTTTTCCACCAGTAATTTCAGTGTCATATCAAATCTTGACATCAGAGATGACCAAGAAATAATTTTCAAGTTGGATGACGCTCCAAAGTTTGGAGGACTTCATCGCAATGGGACAAAAGTACAGTCATTCACACTGTCTGACCTAAAGTGTGGACTGATGTTCTATCAGCACAATGACTCAAAGCATCTGGCAGACCATTTTAACCTAACAGTGAAAGCCAAAGGTCTGCAGCTAACAGCGAGAATTAATGTGAAAATCTACCTGGAAAGTCATCAGAGGCCACCCATCATACAGCATCACAATGTCTTACTGGTGGAAGAAGGAAAACCAGTGAAGATTGATGAAACTAAGCTAGAGGTCAGTGCTCTAAAAGTGTTTTCAATCAACCGCATTCATGCAATTTTTATTTTGGTTCACATGTTTTAAAGGTCAGTATATTTTTATTAATTTTGCAAGACTCATCCTATTTCAACACAATCAATTTTGTGCACGTTTGTATTAATTTTACAATTCTTTTCTCTGGAAGTAATGTTTTTGTTTTTAATGCTACTGCAGGGGTAAAAGCTGAATGCTGACCAGTGTTTGTTTTTAAATTTTACATCATGCCAGGTTACATTGAGAGGAGAATGAAGTCTGAACTTTAGTGACACGTGGAACTTTTCAAGTTTAACCACTGAATATATATTCTGATTGTTGCAGGTCACACATGAGGACAACCTGCCATCTGAGATTGTATTCACAGTCAAGGTAGCCCCCTCTCATGGCTTTCTCCGGCGTTTTGTCGAATCAGAAGAACGCTACATTGGAACCAAACAGTCCCCTGTCAAGAAATTTACCCAGGAGGAAATCAACATTGGCAACATTCAGTTCATGCAGGTGGAGCCCGACAAAGTCAACGACACCTTCATCCTTGATGCCACCAATGGGGTCACTGACGTCCGTGACATTAGGATGTTTGTTGACATCATTCCACACCTCATCCCTCTTCAGGTCTCAGATTTCACCCTGAACGAGGGTGCCTCCAAGGCACTGACCCAGGATGTGCTGAAAGTCACAAACCGCCACTTTTCTGGAATTAACTTCCTGTATACCTTGACTGAGCCCCCGAAGCACGGTCACGTTGAGCACTCTCGATATCCAGGTGTGCACATGACCTCATTCTCCAGGAGGCAGGTGAGTTAATCTTAAGGACACTCGTAGCCTGGCAGTTTAATTTTTGGATAAATAATTGGATTTCATGTAGCAACCATGTTTTTGTCCTTTTCTTTTTTATTTGTTGTTTTTTTCATGCTCATTTTCAAGACAAAAAATGGTTCTAAATTTTCCAACCATCCTCTCCAGACTGTTTCTCATTTGTAGCCATTTTTGCATTGTTTGTGACTTAATTCTGAAAACAGAATTATTATTTGTTTTACTGCTAAATGTTGACAATGTTTGTGACCTAAAATTATTTAAATCACCACAGTAAAGAGTAATACCCTGCCCTGCACCATCATCTTTAACCAGGTGGAACATGAATTCATTTACTACGTCCATGACAGCAGCGAAACCTTAGCTGACAACTTCACTGTGGTGGCCAATGACACAGGCCTGAGGAAGCAGAGTGCAGCCCAGACGGTGTACATCCAGGTTACAGCTGTCAACGACGAGCCTCCTGTTATTACAGCCAACAGGGTCCTCAGGGTGAGTCCGCACGGCTGCACTATATTTAAACTCTGGACATTTTTTTTATTAGCTGGTCTGGCACCATAGCTTACTGTCAGACAATTTTCACATGGACTGTGTTTCAAGTTGCAATGGCTGGGTAGCTGGATGAGGGGAAACTATGTTTGCTATGTGGAGGAGGGTCCAAAGGGAGGCTGGCAGCACAGAACAGACACTAACACACACTTTGGAAGCGCCTGGGACTTGTACGAAAGGCTGTTACGGTGCTTAGACGTTACATTTTTAAACAAATTCTTACCACGTTTTACTGGGTCACTTACAAGCAATGCAGTGAATTAAAGAGGGAGATGCTATTCCTAAGCATCATAGCGTTGATTCACATGATTTCATGTTTCCGCTGCTTTACAACTCTTTCGACTATCTATTAATAAGAAATATAACTTCCCTACCTATCTGTGAAAGCACTTCTTCTTACCAACCTCTGTGAAAGCACTTCTTCTTTCCAACATCTACTTTACACAAAGTGTCCGTATGCTGAGCATTACTAACTTTTACTCTGTTGGCTTTAGCAGCTAGACTGGATTCTCAGTGTCCACAAGATGGCTCTCTGCCACTGCACATTATGGGTCTTAAACGTGTGGTGTGGAATATATTTATAGAGAGAGAGATGTTATTTGATTATTTTTTTTTTTTAGATTGGTATTTTAAAAGGGCTCAAAACATTTGTAGTTAAGAATTGTGCCACAGGCCACGGCGAATATCATTATCTTTTATAAGAACAGACTTTAACAAGTTATGCTGGAGGGTTAGTTTAACAGTTAATTTTTTAAGATGCAATCAAACATGGTTTAACTGTAAGGATTTTGAAGCAGGACTAAACATTCATTGAGTTGTTGAATACAGGTGAGAATTGATCTTGCATGTTCTTTTGCCTATAAAATAGGCAAGAGATCAAATAAAATGTTGGATTTGTTTGTGCAGGTGAGATCAAAACCAGAATATTATCAACAAATAAACCTAAAAACTGTTTAATTGTAGGAAAGTCACACAGGAAGTCTGTAAAAGTGGGTCAAAGAGCTACGCGCAGTTGTTCAGAACTGACTTCATAAGGCAGCAGCCCGATGGGCATCCCATCATGTTCGAAGCATTGATCTTCACTCCAGGCAGCTGTTAGTGCAAATTAATATGATGTGTCTTTTCTTTGATTTTGGTGAGTCACACTGATGCTGTTTTGTCAGACTGATCCTGCTGTGACTTCCTGTTCAATGGGGGATTCCTGGAGCTTTAGTCATTTCCTGCCAGAAGAACACACGCTCACATGTGTGGCAAGTGTTCGCTCATGTGGAGAGCGTACTCTGATGCTGTGGGACGGATGGGAAGTGTGCGGTAGCCCATGTGGTGGGTGACCATGGCACTTACAGGTGCTAATTAAAAAAGTACCTCATGCTTCCGTTCCGGTAAGCAACACTCAAAGCGAAGTTGAGAGACCAGCTTAATACCCTTTACACCTCACTTAAACCCACCCTCAGTTAGCCGTATATTTTAATATGTTTGATAGTCCACCTACCCCTGTTTAACCACAAACTGTTGTTGTTGCACCCATTTCCCCTCAGCCTGCACAGTTTACTTCTGCAGCTTGTGATCGGTGACATTTCACACATTAACCAACTTAGAGAGAGAAGCAATGGGAAGTTGCAAATAAACATATTTGCTAGTCAGCCAGTGTGTGATCCCTGAGATATACTGTGATCACACCCTAAATATGCAGTTTGCATATTTTGTGGCTGCATTGCACTTCAATATGACTTTCCAAAACTGTTCCAGCAGGAACCTTTCTACCTACTTGTGTATAGACAGCTGAATTTTTGCTAGTTTAGGGTATATTTGTCAGTTAAGAAACACGCTAGAGCATGAGCTCCTTTTATGGTGCTGTTTTTTATAGTATCACTGAATCAAATGTCTTCATGTGATGTGAAGAGTGTCTCTTTTATGAACAACATTTGCAGATAATAATCACAAAATGCAGGTTAATGGAGACCAGATGATGCATTGAAACGGTTGCAGAAACACAACTCTAAAATAAAGTTAATGTTCCTGGATGTGTAAATATAGGTAAATAAAAATGTTGTTTTAACGGGGCATGTGGAGAATAAAATATTAAACGTGTTCTTCTACAATTGAGCGCATTTCATTTTCGATGTTTGAATTGGTGTCGTGGGTTATGGTGTTGGGCACTATCGCGCTCTCATGGCTTCCTGTAATATTTGAAATTATACCATTGAGACAAATCAAAAGATCTTATTGTGAAAAGTGCCTTTTCAAATAATTCGATTTTAGAAGTCATCCACCACTCATGTTTGCTTGTCCAGGCCCTTCACTAATTACTGTGGAACTACAACCTGTGTGAAGGACAGTTGCACATTATGTAATAGTTATTTGTTAAGTGCCTGCATGGTTCAGTAGCTTTGTATTGTGTGTGTCAACTAGTTTCTCTGTGCTCTCATGTTAGCTCAAGGCTTTTGGATTTACAAGGAAGCAGGACCTTAAATGTGCTGCAATAACACTCTCCAGTACATTGAACAGTGTTTACACTCCTAATGGCTATATTTGTCCTGAGATGTCCTATGTTTGAGTTGTTATATGTGACTTGAGTGATGCTTAGTGACATTTTTCCATGAATTGTTATTGTTGTACCATCTGTAGGTACCTCACTTGGTGATTATTTATAGAATAGTTCTGCTTCTTTGGATGATGAATTGTGGAAAATGACTGGAGAGAATGAAGAGAGAGAGAAAAATGTGAAATAGCCTTGGGGCTGGACTCACACCCATAGCCTCCTGGGTTCTTTTCAGTGTGCTAAATGACAAGTATACATCAGCTGTTTGCATTAGTCTCTTTTATGTCTCATTTCTTTTTTAGTTGTGTTATATCTGTGTAGAGACTCGCAGAATATAATGCATGAAGAATTAAGTTTTTAGTCTAAAGACAGTTACAATAAAGTATTTTCCCAGAAGATCTAATTAATACTAACAATAAAGACTAACATTCACAAAAGGAAATAAGTTTGAATGCATCATGGACATATTATAGTGTAATAGTCTCATGAACTATAACAAATATGACCATATGTCATTCCATCTGTCAAAATGCTGAACTCACATTTGGTAGTCAGATACTTTCAGCTTTTTTCTCGTGAGCCATGTCAAACAAAAGGTTTCTTTTTTTTTCTCCTGCTCCCTTTTTTCCCCCAGAGGGCTACATTTTAAAGGAAATTACTCATGGCACATGTTTTGTCCTTGTCCGTCTTGCTTCCAGGTTTGGGTGTCCTCAGTGACAGAGGTCAGGCCAGAGGATCTGAATGCGCAGGATCAGGACACTCCCCCAGAGGAACTTAACTTCATGGTGACCCCACCGAGCAATGGACACCTTGCCCTGAAAAGTGCCCCCATGAAGTCAGTGCTCAACTTCACCCAGGCACACATTGACCATGGACAGCTGCTGTTTGTACACAAAGGTAAAGCATGCTTGCTATTACCCACCGAATACAGCACACTGCAAAACACTGACAAGAGAGTCCTTTTAAAATAATCACACAAAAGATGCATGACTATTTTAAAATTAGTATTTACACCGACAGAGCAAAATAAGACAATAGAATTAAAAAAGGTGGTGCTGAAAGGTTAAGAAACAGACTTAAACATCGTACCTCTCCCTGAATGGTGAAATAAAATACATAGAAAACTCTTTTTAGAAACTATTTTTATTTTTATGTTATCAGAATAACTTCCTGTTGCCCCGTTTGTATCCACTTGAAGTTGCTGCTGGCGATTCCAAATGTTAATGTGCCCTCTGTTTAGATCAGCCTACGATAAAATCAAGACAGCGGCAGAAACTGTGTGCAGCAGCGTTAAACTATATGTAACTAAGGCACTGGACTGAAAGCCAAACTGGAGGTGGTAATACTTGGAACGCTGGAAACAAATGTAGGAAACAAACTGTGGAAAAGGTGTCTCAGCATTTAACGGTGTCAGTCTCAGATCAGATCTCCGCTTGCTGTTCTGATTCCTCTCTACTTTTTCTTTGCCGGTGCTCGTACCACTAGGAAGAGTTGTAACAATAGCTTGCAAAGGATGTGTCCCACCCTACGTGTTTCTTTATTTTTACACATACACATTAAAAACACTTGCAGTTCACTTGTAAATGTGCTCCATTCAACAACAAAGTGAACTTATAAAACACTTTTGCTTCAGGGTTTGAGCTTTTAATTCAGTTTTCCCCTCCTCCTTTAGGTGCCACATCCGGAGGATTCAACTTTCAAGTCAACGATGGTGTGAACTTCAGCCCCAGGCAGATCTTCAGCATTACTGCCAGAGCCTTAGTTCTTAGTTTGGAGAAAAACCGTCCACTCAAAGTGTTTCCAGGTAAATCCCACCTCATGAGAAGTTGATGATGTTCTATATTTAGACAAGATTTTTACTTTGGTTAGTATATTCGAAGCTGATTCTAATACTCCTCCATTCATTTTAAATACGGTGACCAAAATATTAGAACGACCTCTATATATACATAAAATAAAATATAATGAAAATAAATGTTTTCAAGTGCATGTTGTTTATGTATTTACTTGCATAAGGATAATAGGTTTTCTTGCCAGCATCCCTGCTGTGAGTTTAAGTTAAATAAATGTATGTTTGTTTTTTACCATTTGCTTATTAGCCACTTTTGTTTGTCCACTAAGGCCTCTTAGCCTGGTATTATTTTTATTTTTTATTTATTTATAATTTTTTTCCGGCTTATCCCTGTGAGTTCAGAGACGCAACAGCGGATCATTGTCCGCATGTTGATTTGGCACAGTTTTTTATTTTTTTTATGTCGGATGCCTATCCTGACGCAACCCTCCCCAATTTCTACCGGTCTTGGACCAGCACTGCACAGCTGGGGAGGGGAATGGGCTGTTAGGGTTTCAGTGTCTTACCCAGAGACACTTAGCTGAAACTGGGGATCGAACCACTGACCCTGTGGTCTGTGGACTTTCCAACTGAGCTACAGCCGCCCCTTAGTCTGGTATCATTTATCACGCACCATTAGTATCTGGTCTATTTCTCCACCTTTGGCTCCAACTTGCAAACTTCTTACAGATGAAAAAGAAATCTTTTGCTTTAGGGTAGATTAAGGTGATGGCTGTGGTCCTGCTGTGCTGTCAAAATACTAAACTCTTATCTCTGTGGTGTTTTTAAGCTTTTTAAACTTTTGATTCTCCTGCCTTAAAGATGAGTGGTGTTGAAACTGCTCCCACTGTGATGTCACTCCGGACCGTGAAATTCGAGAGGATAAGCTCACCCCTGCCCGGAGCTATGCTAATGACGTACAGAGCATTTTAAGTATACATAAAGTCTTGCTTTGCACCCTGGTGTAGAGGAAGGCAGGGTGTTGGAAGTGATCTTCAGACACTAACTAACTACCTGATCAAGTTTTAAAACAAACGCTACTCTGTCTGTACTGAAGCCAAACTACTTGTCTCCATTACTGTTCTGAAACATCCTACTGAAGTCTCAATTGTGCAACAGCAGGTTTGTCTTCTTCACGTTTAGGATCCCAGTCCAGTTTACAGATTCATCAACTTAAAAATATTTTGTTTGTTGATGTTTGTGATATTTACAGAAGATCAGATCACATTAATTGACCAATTTGATCAGAAAACAGGGAAATTGCAAACAGTGCCATTGCAACTGTATGTCAAAAATACGTGTAGGAATTTTCATTAAATCGGATAAAAAATCCACTTTGACTCATGGATGAACTGATTAGACAGAGTCTGGACCGGCATGCATGTAAAGTACAACTTTCCAAAGCGGGAATGTGGTAAATCTACTTTATCTGTTTTCTCTGAGTTGTTTAATTTAGCTTTTTCTCGAATTAGAATTTCTTCGGAGCTGTCATTTATGTCATGCTGAAACTACACAGATGGTCCCTATAAAGAACTGAAACTACTTATTTTTACCTGTCTCAGTCATTCACTCACACGCTTCTTTTTTTTTTAACACTCCTTTATTGTCTATTATAAATCCAGAAAATAAGACATCAAAACCTTTTAGGATGTTAAGAAGTTACAGTTCATACATCAATATGAATACTGTACAACTGAATTGCTCCTGTCCTTCTTCCACCATCCTCAGTTATCATATCCATCTGTTGTTTTATTTTAGATTTTCTTCCCATAAGTAAACTGTGGATTTCACTTTTTTCTTTCTTTGTAAATGGCCTGTAAATGGAGGTGTGTGTGTGTGTGTGTGTGTGTGTGTGTGTGTGTGTGTGTGTGTGTGTGTCTGAGAGAGAGAGAGTCCTTGTCATCTCATTTGCTTTATTAGAAGGATTTAACCTGCTTTTGTTCTCTTTAATTTTATATTCACAGTGTGCTTCATTTGATACTCAGGAGCTAAAAATAGGCTGACAGTGTGTTGTCACTGTCTGCAAAAACATGGTGAGACTTCTAATGGAGATTTCTCGTGGTCTACTTTGTGAGTTGAGAGGGAAGGATTTTGAGAGGATAGCAAACTGCCAACTGGCACGCTCTGCAAAGCTTCCCTGCAACAGGGTGAGTGGGTGCTCGAAGAGCTGCGCCACTGTCTGTCTGAGGCAGCGCTGTTTGGGCTTTGTGTTAGGCGGGGAATAGAAAGGGGGCTGGGATGGGAGCTTAAACTGACAATAAGGGTTTTGATGGGGCGAGGGGGTGACATGAAACACTTTCACACTGTGGAGGGGAGATTAATGTTTTCCCTCTCACTTGTAAAGTTCGCTCATGTCTGGGTGCTCTCTGTAAAACTGTGCAAAGACTCCTCACTAAGCGTTTGCATGTGCCTCAGTCAGACAAGGAGACTTGCTAAAGTTTTGGTATGAGGACATTTACTAATAATTCTGTCAACGTGTCTTGCATGCACAAAACATATAATTGAATCCAGCATATTGCTGCTATTAAGTGGAAACTGTAGAAATATAAGGGCACTAAATACAAGAAAACATAGTTTGTGCATGGTGTTATCTAATCATGTCAGAAGGCAGACGTGTTTACGGTTGTTTCAAATGGCAAAGCTTGTAGGTTGAGTCAAGGTTGAAGGTGGAGTGAAAAGCAGGACATCACGGCGACAGGGCCAGAAGTAGACGTCTTATCTGGGTATAATAGTGTAAATGTTCCCCTCTTGGAAGACACGCCTAGTGATAGACAGAAGCAGAAAAGAAAGAAAGAAAGAAAAGAAAAGGGATAGAAATAGTTCTGCAATTAAAGAAAAAATAGAGCTAGAGAGAAGTCTAGTTTCTCACCTTCTGACAAGCTCTTCTCATGGAGAACTGTGGTATATTTGTGACCTTCTAATATGGAGTTTGACAATTGTGTGTTGCTGGTCTATTGTATTATTGTACAATGAGCCTAAAGAACGTGACTTTTCAACAATGATTATGTTCTGTTAATTGTGCAGTGCTGTGCTTCACAAAGAGTCTGTCTTTTTTTTAGCCAAAAGTTTGGAATGTCAGGGGCTTAGACTAAACAACTCATGGGAGTTCTGGAAAATTGTTGTACATGTGTACTGTATTGTACTGTAAGTTTATTCCTGTGAGCATTTCCACATTTTATGTGTATAAACTGCTGCCAGGTGACGATGGAGAAGCATCTGACACTACAGGAAAGTCCTTCTCCTGCACATTTACTCCTTTTAAAAGGAAAGTTTCCCATTAGTGTTACACAGTGACACTGGGAGTTCTCACGGAGAGCGACGAACGAATTTCACTGTGCTACAACCCCCTTTTTTTTTTTCTTCTTTTGCCTTTCATCATTTATCATTTATCTTTTTTTAGTATTCTCATAATCCATCACCCTAATTCTCCAGTTTGTATTATTCCAGATTCTTCCGTACGTATTTGGCGCGCTACTACTGCTAAATGGTGACAGCTACAAACATGGTTCCAACTGTAATATGTTGCATGGTTGGAAGAGCTGTGCTATGTGCTGACAGCTAATGTGCTGTAATTGTTATGAATATTAATATGATTTTTTTTTAATGGAAGATCAATGGGAGCAAGGTTTTAAACTGCAATATCTTAAAAACTACACATGGTAGCACGATGAAACTGTGTAAACCATGATGAAGCGCTTCACGCATTACAGCGTGGGCTCTATAGCGCCACCGTGTGGCCAGTCATACGCATTGTTAAGATCGTTTTTTAAAACGATACTAATCCTACACGCTGACCGCTAGAAACATGGTTCCAACTATAATATGTGAAGAACAGTGAGGAGAGATAAGTTATTACTCTCTGGACTGATGGCTGATGTACAATAATTTTTATGAATATTTGTATGATTAATTTTCTGCATTGTCTATGAGAGCAATCTTCTCACAGCAATATCTCGATAACTACACGTGTTATGTGTGTAAAAATGTGTATTAAATTAAATTGCATTGATGATAAAATGAGGGGATGTAAACTTTTGCACCCAACTGTATGTACACTTGTAAAATTCAGGTAAATGGACTTTTTCGTACATTTAGGATTAAATCTGTATATGTATGTAATCATAAATACAGTGTAGACAGATGGATGGATTGATGAAACTAGGAGTCTAATCTGTTCTGTCTGACGCTAGTGGGTGTCGAAAAATGCATTTGTCAGTAGTGAGGCCTTGTCATCATACGCAGGAGATATTCCTCGTTAAGGTTTTCCCAAGTGGATTAATTTCTTACCCTTCATTAATTCATTGTTATTTGGGGTTTATGTAACACCACACACTGCAGTTGAACAGTGCACAAAAAATTCTGTGATGTCTGGAGTGCAGCTTTGATTTGACACATCACAGGATTCTCGTTGGTCTGTTCCAGGCCTTGTTTTGCATAATTTGGAGTCGGAGAGATGTGAAATGTTTCCACAGGGGAAACTTGCTACTTTTTATGCAACCACACAAGAGTATTACGACTAAAAGTGTTGCCACCACTAAACTAAATAACAGACCCAAATTATCTTTGTTTTTTTGACCCGAGTCATTTTATCTGGGATGTTCTTAATTTAATAAATTATTTAATACATCTGCTTCCTTTCAGGCTCTTCTATACCAATCACAAATGAGGATTTACAAGCGGTGACCAATGACGTCCACAATACCTCCAACCGCATCATTACGTTTAATGTGATTCGTCCTCCTAAACTGGGTCGTCTGGTGACAAGGCAGCCAGACAATTCTACAGAAGACATCTCCACTTTCACCCAAGACATGGTGAGTGAAAAGCTTGAGGTCACGTGGCCTGTAAACACCTTAAGCTCATTTTACCCAAGTGTATTTTAAATATAATACAAAGGATCGGAAGCTCAGTAAGATTAAACAGGGTTCCTCAATTCATATAAAGATTTCCACTATGAATAATAGAAATTATGAATCCTTATTCAGGTAAATGCCTGTTTGTGTCTTAAGCTGAGTGAAACATGTAAAGCTTATTATGTAATAACCTATTTGTGATAGATTATTATCTGACACAAGTGTAATGCTCTGTGAACTATGTTTTTTATGGAGGGCGGCACAATGGTGGGGTGGTTAGTGCTGCCGCCTCAAAGCTAGAAGGTCCCTGGTTTGAATACCCTGCTGGCTGTGTTCTTTCTGTGTGGAGTTTGCATGTTCTCACCATGATTACGTAGGTTTTCTCCTACAGTCCTAAGACATGCATGTTAGGTTAATTTGTGATTCCAAATTGCCCATAGGTGTGAATGTGAGTGTCTTTCTGTGTATGCCTCTGTGTGTTGGCCCTGACATGGACTGGTGAACCTGGTGTCTAAGCTGTACCCTGCCTCTCACCCACTGACAGCTGGGATAGGCTTCAGTCCCCCCCACGGCCCTAGACAGGATAAGTGTTTAAGATAATGGAGGAATCAATAAATATTTTGTAATAAATTAATGACCTAATGTAATTTGTTGATTGAGGCCACTAAACTGTTTATGCAGTAGATTTAGCCATCAGTTGACTGATATGCAAATGTTTTAAATGTGTTGATGGTAATTTATTTCAGACTGAGGCTTACAGTAGGAGCTATGATGTTTCTGTTACCACAGGTGAACAGAAGAGAGGTTGTGTACATTCAAACCCCCCTTGAGTCCGTGGGCTGGGAAGCCATGGACTCGATGACCTTCTCTGTGTCATCACCTCCTACTTCTCTGGACAGCCAGACATTCAGAATAGACATTTCCTATGAGAATACTGGACCTGAACACAACACAGTTCTACTTGCAAACACAGGTATGAGCATAATTGTGTAGCCATCGGAACAGCAAGGTTGTGCTTTGAGATACATTTTCTAGGTCACCATGCTAACTAAAATTTACCAAAACATTTTTTTTTCCATGTAAATACAAGTAACTCACCTAAATCCACTGGTTCAAACAGTTGTTTTTAGAAGTCAAACAGTTAGTGAAATGGAGATCAGTAATTGCCGTATAAATACCTGTATCTGGAAGGTCCAGTTACTAATGAGTAAGTATCGTGATCCAAAACTACACCATAAAGAATAAAAGAGTACCCTTCAAGTAACACAGTGAAAAGCAACAGTCAGGGGATGGATACAATCACATTTCCAAGTCCCTGCATATTTCTTGGTGTACATGCATCCTGTCATTGAGAATTGGAAGGAACACACCACATAAGCAAGTCTCCCTAGAGCATATTCTCCTCAAACACTGAGTGACCGTGCAAAAAAGACTGGGTCGATCGGACAATCACTTGTTTTCATTTTTAGTTCCCTTTCTAGCAATCCGTGTTCACTTTGCCATAAAAGAGTATGTTTTCGTCAACAGCCAAAATAAACTGACACTGAATTCTAAATTCAAATCTAAATGAGAACCTTTATTCAAAGCTACAAATGTGAATAATTATAAACAGCCAGGGACGATTAATATGATTAACAATTCTTGCCAACGATGTTGTTCTTGTTATCTTGCTTGTTTGGCGTTAGGTGCTGTCGTAACGGAAGGGGAGATTGTTGTCATTGACAAGTCCAAGCTTGACGCCACTAACCTGATGTCCAAGTTGCCATTGACTCAGCGGAGTTCCCACGAGGTTTGGTTCCAGGTCACATCACTGCCCCAACATGGTGTAATCGTGGTGGGTGAGAGAAACCTCACCAAGGAGAAACCTAACTTCTCCCAGTTCATTATCAACAAATACGGTATCACCTACAAGCATGACAACTCAGAGACGACTCATGATTATTTTGTATTCAATGCATGGCTAAATCTTAAAGGCAAAGCAGCGCAGCGCCCTCAAGACATTAATGATGTAATTGAGGAGCGTTTCAATATTACAGTTGCACCTGTGAATGATCAGCCCCCTTTGCTAAAAACCAAAGCTCCAAGTCTAAGGGTGGTACAGGGAGATACAGTAACCCTCGGGCCTGAGAATCTCAAAGTGGAAGACTTGGACAATTCTCCTGATGATATTAAATTCTCTGTGATTAGCAAGCCAAATAATGGGTACTTAGCTCTTAGAGGAAGTTTAAATGAGTCGATATTGGCCTTCACCCAAGCTCAAATAAATAATGGAAGCGTCTATTTCATCCACGATGGGAGCTCTGCGTCAGGGGTGTTTTACTTCAGCGTCACGGATGGTCACCATAAACCTATATATAAACTCTTTAACCTAGAAGTGACAGAAATCACCATTTCTCTGGTAAACTACACTGGATTGACACTTGAGCAAGGAAAGACTTCATTATTACTGACGCAGGACAACCTAGCTGCTAAGACTAATGGGAAAAATGTTACCATTCACTATCAGATTACACGGCCCCCAAACTTTGGCAAACTTCTGATGGACAACACAGAGGTTACACAGTTTGATCAGGAGGACATACAATCTGGGAGGTTGTCTTACCATATGATCTCTCTCTTCTCTACAGAAGACACGTTTGAGTTCACTGCCTTCACTTCAGAGGCAAATCTGACTGGCCAGGTGTTAAAAATTACAGTCAAACCTTTAATCCAGATTGGTAAAGGTTTCATGATTCCCAATGGGATTGCTGTCAAACTCAACGCAAGTTTTCTCAATGTTTCTGAATTGGCTAGTATCAGTAACACTGACCCTGTCTTTGAAATTGTCTCCCACCCTAACTATGGGAAGGTGGTTCGGATAACACCTAAAACGTCTGGGAAAACTGCACCAGCTGATTCTTTCACTTTTCAGGAGCTGATGCAGGAGGAGGTAGCCTTAGAGCTGAACGCCAACATGACTGGAGTTCAAGAGCTAAATGACTCGCTGGTGTTTGTATTGAAAGCTGATAACATCCAACCTGCTAAAGGGGAGTTCCACTTTACAGTTGTGCCATATGATCCAGCACTTTCTCCAACCACAAAGAGTCCTGTCCCAACCACATCGTCTGTTTCACAGACACCAGTCCAGACTTCCAAGAAAGGAATTGCACCACCAGTCCTTTCTACAGGTTTCCTCTCCACCCAGCAACCAAGCAAAAATCAGCAAAAGTTCCAGGGGCCCAACCGCTGGGGAAATTCCAACAGAACTAGCATTTTTGGTACAACTCTCAGCAAACCAACGCATGGAACAGAGGAATTCCCCTTCATGAACACACCGGTTCGTGTAGAGTCCTACCCTCAAAAAACATCCAATCCACTCCTGGTTATCCTACCACTACTTGCTCTGCTGCTGCTTGTAATCATCTTTGTAGTCTTAGTTTTCTTTCTTCGCCACCACAGGCAAAGGAAGCAGAGCACTGCTGCACCAAAAGAGCCACCTTCCACTGGTCTTCCAAGTAGTCAGTCTTACCAAGGCCAAACCCAGAGGAGCACAACAGTTCCCACAGTGACTGTCACTCCAATAAACCCCACCAACACAGGTAGCCCTGTTCTTGAACGGCTATTGGTTTCAAATCAGGGCTTATCTTACAACACCGCTGATTCAAACATGCTTGTGAGTTCTTGGAGTAATGGTTCACTTGGTGCATCTTCCCAAATGATTAGAACTGCCACTCCCACTCTGCAGAAGAATCAGTACTGGGTATGATCATCACATACAGAATGTGTTGGAGAATACTCTCACATATTTTCATAACAGATTCAAATGAAGTCAAAAAAGTGGCTACAAATAATTATGTTACCAGTTATGCACTAAAAGCTGCATGGATCAATGTTCTTATATTATTACTGAAAAATGTAAGCTGGGAGTCCATTTACCAGAATTTTATACACAGTCTCAATTTGTGCAGAAACAAACCCCAAAAAAAAAAAAAAACTCATGGAAAACATTTTAGCAAAGGTGGGATTGTTGCTGTATCCTTAACATCAAAAAGTGAAAAAGGCCACTGCAGCAAACTAACCACAACCACATTAAAGGAGACATGTGACTCAAACAAGCACTAAAAACACAAAAACAAATGTGTGTGACACCTGAGCACATCACAAATCTGACAGCCAACTGATGTGTAACACCGTGCGCACTCAGGACCATGGATATACAATTTGTCATCAACGCGGAGTTATCTTGCCATTTTCACACCACTCTCAATCACCACAGAAGGTTTATAGCTACATCTAATTGATATTCAAACCTAAAAATGTCTAATTGAAATATGAGCTTTAAAATGGGTTCTGGTGTTAATACATTTAACAACCTGTCTCTTCTCCTGCACTGATTAGCTAAGCTAAGAGACAGTCAGTGTGGTCTCTCACCCATTTAGCAGTCGCAGGTGGGGGTCAGACTAGGGGAGATGGTGCAGGACACACGGCAAAAACTAGGCTGACAGCCAATCATCAGCTTGGTGGGTCACAGCCCTTAAAATAAAAGTTGGTGGAGGTTACGACAGCTTCTCTGTGCATGTCGGACTCCACATTCTCCATTTGGCCACAATCACTCCACTGGTGTAAAAAAAAAAATAAAATAAATGTCATGTCCATAAAACTGTGGCCAAAATCATTTGTAACATCTTTAAGTTTTGTTTGAGTCACAGAATCCACTGAGATACTGTGTTAGAGTTAGCCATTAACCACTGCTGTTTCCTGAGTTTGTGAAACAGACTTGACATTTGCAAAGTCTTTATCATTGTGGAAAATTATAGCATATGTTTGGTGCTTCGTGTGTAGTCGGTCGCTCACATAGTTATGTCTTCACGCATGTTTAACTCTCTCTCCCATTATGGGTTTAGATCATCAGAAGAGGAGCTGATGCTAACAGCAGCTTGAAACTGTAAATTACGAAAACTGACACTGGCACAAATATGTATTGTCCAAGCATTTCAATTGATTGTGCAGATTTTATATTGTTATGTGTAATATATTTTGGCAACTTTTTGTAAACTCAGGTATTTTGTTAACAGTCACTTACGTTACCTTCACTTAGTCTTGCATGTATTGTCTTTAAGTGAGGTGTTTAACGCTACAAGAGTGAATATTTTAAAATTAATAATTGTGACAAATGACTTCCTAGTACGGCTGTATATTTATGGTTGCGATTGAAAAGGTTCGGTACCACTATTAAACCAGGTTATTTCTTAATATTCCTGATCAAATCATACTGAGCAATCATCTTTCTTATGATTTTAATGTTACTATGCTTAAGTATTTGTGTATTTTTAACACGCAAGCATGAAAAATCAAGGCACTAATGTCCAACACTGTACTCCACCATCCTCCTGACACATGTTTCCTAGACAAATTACAAGAACTGAGAATTGACTAAAATAAGTGCTGGTATTCTCGTTCATTACCGACTTGGCTTGTGTTCTCTGACCTTTGACGTTATCTCCTCTAGGCCTTGGTTGTTTGAAACTGTAATATGTCTACTGTAATTGAAAAATGCTGTTCTGGCCATGGGAGTTGAGGAAGGTGCTGCCCCAGAAAACCACTGTAAACTCTTATGTTCCTCACTAATTTTGTAAATCCGAGTCTCATTTGAATGATGTAAACTACTATTGTAAGAGAACTGTCATATTTATTTATACCATATTTTTAATAAACCACATGGTACTTTCCACTATCGCAAAGATGTAGGTAATACGTTATGTTTCTGTATGACCTATACACATCTTTTTCACATATTAGCATCCAAAGTGTTGCTTCTTTCTTCCCCCTTTTTTGTGTATAATCAGCCTTTTGCCCTCCACTTAAATGGCACTTTATTCACTGCAACAAGAGATACATGGCAGCCAGGGACAGATAAGTAAAAGATTCATTGTCATTGTCACTTCTCCCATTTTCCTGCAATTACTATAATTGGGGTTTTCTCATGTCTCGAAACAATAATTTCTGCAGAACTGTAACATGATATGCCCCAATGTATTTAGGAGGGTTTTCCTTCTCTGTAGGAGCTGCGTTGTTGCCAAATTGAATGTCCTTTAAAAATGTTAGTGGCTACCCAGAAGGTAAACATGTAATGTAATTTTGAAAAGCACAAGGAAGCTTTTTTTCGGATGAAGTTTCACGGCCGTGAGTCAGTCCGTGTGAGTTATCAATTTAAGATAAATGAGAATTTGCCCAGCTTTGGACTCACACACGGTCAGTACCAGTGTGCTGAATGGTATCGTTGACAGTAAATTAGCTAATAGGGGCAGTGAGTAATACCGTCACATGAGAAGAGCAAACTTAACACGAGGTTGTAAAGCTGCATGGTCTAATTGCAGAAGCTTCACTCTGTTAATTTAACAAAAGGGAAGTTCAACACTTCTTAGGACTAATATCAAAATTTCCGGTTTATCATTAACACAAAAGTCTTCTCAGTAAGTCACACAGATGTAGTGCAGGAAGCTAAAATAGGCAACTGCTTCATTTTTCTTCACAATTGTGACCTTTCTCACAGTCACACAACACAAATTTAGCCTGAAATGGCCGATTCCAAATCTGAATCACCTTCAATGACCACGATTTTCACACCAGGTTTTTGACTCTGGTTATTAAACCTACAACACCAGAAAAAACTTACATCAAGATACAAATATAGACACACGCCATAAGCAAATATGAGCATGCTGTACAGCTGCAACTCTGGCCAAAGAGAGAGCAATTAAAAAGGATCTGAACTCGTAGTGTTTTATTAGTAGCCGTCTTTTGTAAGTGTTGAAGGTCAAAGCTGGAAGTCATTGTTGAAGAAATGGTAATTTCTCTGTGTAACTGACTTAAATGAAACATTAAACCAACTAGCCACAACCAAAAGCAAGTAGAGCACGTCTAAGTTTTTTTCGCTTTTATTATGTTTGAGCCATTTAGTTGAGTGAATTATAAGGTTGTAGATGAAAGAGACTGTTGACTATCTTTTGCCAATTTGTTTCATTTTATTACATGTAAAAAAAAACATCTTTTTCTGCTACATTTACCAGCCAGTGGTTAGTTTTTTGCATCAGAGTACAGAAGTATAAAATATCTCATCTTAAGCAAGTAACATCAATTCTCATAAAGAATATGATGAAAAATGCAACTACAACCCAAAGTATTATACGATGAGATCACTGTGAAACCATTTAATTCCTGGTATCTCCAATTTCCATTCTCCTATTGTCCAGAAGCCTTTTTCTATTGAAAAAATCAAAAAAATCCAAGTGACTTCTACTTCGGGAAACAGGGATGTGAAAACATAACTCTTCTTACTTTGAAAAGGAGAACATACAGATAATTCTGCTAAAAGTAAGTTGGGGAATCAAAGGTGTCTATATGACAATGTGGTGGCTGGAAAACTGTGTCAGTAGAAGCAATTTAGGTCATATTTGATATTCCCTTCCTAACTGGTTTTTCTTTCCTGTACTTCCCCAGTTTGAATCCAAACCTCATTCCTAAACTGTCAAAAGAGAAAAAAAAAATATTTGAAATAGTTTCATCACAATGGGTAGAAATTTAATCATGTACATGTTTTCTTATAAACAGCACACACACACAGTGTTAGTGAGACCACCCAGCTGTGATACACGTTGAAATTGCTTGTTTGTCTTTAGGAATGTTGACGTTCTGAGAGACTGAACTAAGATTATCCAGAGACTAAATCAAGCCAGATCACATGATGTCTATTGCTTGAAATCATTTGCAGAGCTTCGCAGTTTGTTTTGGATGCCACGTCAGATTTACAGCCTTTTGTCTGGTGGAGCACAACAGGCTATAAAAAAGGGTGGAAACCGAGGCTAGAAGCCAATTAGATAGAAGAAAGACACCATTTATTCTCACTGTAATATAACATGGTGAATATTTGAAGCTTGTGTGGAAATGAATTGTGTGTTTTTTGGGTCTCAATTTTGTTCAGTAATCTAAATGACATGACTATTGTGATCATGATATTGTCAATAGCAATACTACTGTTTCACTTCAAGCAGCCTGAGTTATACAAGTGGGGTGAGATTCTGAGAGAGTATGTGAGGATATTGTAAAAGTGCGCACTGAATCTTGAAAGACTGCAAGAAATTGTGGCAATTCATCTAGTAAATCTGAAAAATCACAACCAATTATGAGTTATAACTTTAATAGAAGTGTTATAAAGGATAAAATGGTTTCTGCAGTGACATATTATTACAGATATTTTACTGCAGGTTAGTTTATATATATATAGATATATATATATATATAAATTTCGTATAAACTACAAAAGTAATGAAATGCCAGTGGCCCCAAACAAAGCACATGCACAAGCATAAGTGACTTGTCCTTCCAAAAACAAAAGTCAAATTTTGGTCCCACGTAGAGGAAATAGTTGCAGGAAAAAAACGCTGACATCAAGAGATTAAAGAGTTACAAAATGTGTCTGGCAGGAAACCGGCTATGCTGGACACTCAGCAGTCAGAGTTTCATTCATCATTGTGTTCACTGTCATGTGCATTGTTACACAGGAAGCGAGTTTTTAGTCCGATTTAAATGCGAGCTAACGCAGGGCATAATACAGCTTATATATTGCCCTGTTTTCTGTATATGAACAAACGGAGACACTGAGAGATAATTGGTCAAGATTAAGTCTTGCCCTCAGATATTAGATCTCACTGATGATTGTAATTTAGGAGTTGGTAATTGCGGGGCACAGAGAAGAAGAACAATAGCCCCCCTGTAAGACACAGCTAAGAGAGACAAAGCAGCTTTGGCTCTTTTGGTTTAATAGGTTTCACACTGACAAACCCAGATGGTTAATTGAATCACTTGCACCTCCAGTTGTATTTTAGACACGAGGACTAAGGTTTCAGATTCCCTTCCCGCACTTGGGTCGTTGTATGAAGTGTTGCAAGTATAACAATGTCTGTGCACTGGACAAATCTCCCGAAATATCGCCTGCAAAGTGTCTGAAAAGCTAATCAAGGCGTGTAAAATACTGCAAAGGGTTTCAGAATGTAACATGCTGGTGCTGAAAGCCACAGTCGTTGCCTTAAAGAAGAAAGCACTGTTGCACACGTGATGAAGTAAAACAAAAAGCCACTCTGCAATCTAGCTAATTATTCCTTCTTCCTAGAACTCTTTACCCAAGAGAGATTTCAAGCTATACTGGTCCTTGTGCATTTCATCATAATCTGCCGGGGAAAGGATTAGTTCCTTCAATAGCTGCTTTTTTTGGCAGTGAGCAGAGCTTCTTCTTCTGTTCTGACGTGATTTGAAATGACACCAAAAAAATAGCACATCATTGAAAGGAATATGAGATCAATAACGAAAAGTGTTGGGTTTAATGATCTAATTTAAGGCTTTCTAGTGATCACTTTTAAGATTTAGACGAAGAGTTAATATCTTTGAGGGATTTTTAGAAGGATAGATTTGTCCCAGCATCTGCAACATTTGGGACGAATATGTGGCAAATAGTACGATTTATAAGACTGTACTTTCATCTTCCCCCCTCCTCCTCAGTTCTATCACAGTACCAACACATAAACAAGAGCATGTGTGGTCAATGTCCGCATGCCCCACTGTCTATTGATTTGGTAACTCCCTGTTGAAATGCAGTATTCACAGTGGGACCACATACAGGCTCCATTCACCGGCTGAGAGCCTTATGTGCCTCTCTGTTCTCATCAGTCATCACTATGCAGTGAAGGCATCACTGGGATGTAAGGGCAGATGTGATGTGATTTTACCATTGACATGTATAAAATAGATCATGGGCCAAAATGAAACCCTCAGGGTCAGTAATACAGGGAATTACATTGATCTACGGGTTTCACTCATCCTGCCAGTAATGCAGGCATTTCAACATTGTAAACTGCTTGTGTAACTGTAATGCTTGTGAGCCTGTGCGCAATAAATCTGTATAGTAGGAAGTGTGCTCTGTGTGTGTTGAGTTCAAGAAAAGTCAGTTCATGCCTATTGGCCTGTTTCATGACTATGGCCAACTGTGGTCTGTGGGAGGCAGAGGGCAAAGAGGGTGGTTAGCTCCTCAGTATATTGTGTTATTTGCTTGAGAGGAAGAGTGAGATTGAGTGTGTGTTTTGTCTTTGTTTTTTTGGTGACACATGACATGAAGACAAGTGTAGGGGGCCTGGTGGCTCAGTGGTAGAGCATTGGGTTGGGATCCAGAAGGCAGCTGGTTCGAATCCCACGCCACCAGTTGTGGCCCTTCCCAGGTCCAGTGCCCAGATAAAAATGGGAGGGCTGTGGCAGGAAGGGCACACGCAGGCAAATCAACTTGCCGAACGCATTCGGCTGTAGCGACCCCTGAAGGGACAACCCAAAAGTACAGAAAAGTTAATGAGGAAGTTAATAGATAAACTTGTTGATGTCTGTACACATGGATACAGACACCTGGGATTCTTGTTCAGAATCACAATCAGATATTATTAATGCTAAAACATACAAGGAATTTTCTTCGCCCATTGACGACATGGTTTCATTAACAAATGAAATGATCATGCGCAATCCAAATCAAATCAAAATCAAATGAAAACACATTAGCTGGTGTGCATTTGACAGATATTCAAGTGGTGCAATTACTAAGTGAGAAATGTGAGTGGAGAAGTACATTTTTTCCTTGCTGTTCTTTATTGTTTATTGTAAATAGAGCTATGAATGAAACTCTCTGATAGGGGTGGGGTGGGGGAGGGGAGAATGCACGGTGGCCCCACAAAGACAAAAAAAAATGCATGATTTGTGTGTGTGTGTGTGTGTGTGTGTGTGTGTGTGTGTGTCTTGGAAAGTAGCCACAGAGGTGGGGGTGGGAGGGCAGTCAGCATATTTTTTTTTTTTTTTTTTTTTTAGACAACATGAATGAGGCCCCACTGGGTGAGCTTCCTGTATGAGGGCTATAAAAACAAAACTGGGGCTAAAGAATGTGGAGCGCCCCCACATTCCTGAACATTCTGCCAGGTACGGGACACACAGCACGTCCCCTGCTCTTTCCTTGAATAAATAGAAAAATACCTAAATTCCTATGGAGCTGTGGCATCAAGTTAAAAACAAGAAAACGTACAAATGTGAGCCTGTAAAGGTCAAAGTTGCACTAGTATCCATGTTAATTTATGCCTTTTAGATTATCCACTATCTGGTGGGTCATTTTACCTCTATGGTGGTGCAAGAGGAGAATCGTGGCATGTCCAAAATCTTAACGGTTCATCACCTGGAGAACGTGTTCTCTATATGTCACTGCAATCTGCATGTTGGATGTAGATATTTATATTATGCAAGACTTCACATTTTTGATGTGTCCGGGAGATGAAAAGCATTGGGATTCACCCTCTGAGTTATCAGCAAATTTAGTGGAAATAGGTTTAGCCTGTTATTGAAAGAACAGTTCTTTTAGCTGCGACTTTAACAAGAAAGTAAATTAGTAATAGAGAAAATATTTGAGACAAGCTGCAGCAGCTTTATTTTAGGCACGTTAAAGTGAGTGAGGGAGTTTAGTAGACGTCTGAGCTTCTAATCTTTTATTCTGTATTTTCCAGTAACACTGGCACTGGGTGTGGCTGTGGCAGGATGTTGATTTCATCAGACGGGTACAATTCAAACTCATAGATAAGGTTTTGCTGTGTTTCTCTGGCCATTTCAACCTTGAGCCACAAAAACAGAAGTCCCAACCTGCATTCATTTAAACATGATTATACCCAGTACAAAATTTTGAATGAACAAATGTTTTTTTTAAGGCTAAACTCACATTTTATAAGCAGGGTGTTGTATGTCTGAGCCTTTTCCAGGATCAGGGACCTCGCCCCCAGACTTGGGCAGAGCGCTGCTGTGCTGAGGTCATGAGATGATCTCAGCTGCTGACCAAGCCCACATCTAATCACACTTCCTCCAAAATGCCACTGCAAGCGAGCAAAATAGAATTTAATTAGAGTAAAAAGGAAATGATTCGGCTCTTTTGAAAGTACACACTCAGTTGTGCTTGTACGGTAGCTTTACAAGAGGAGGTTAATATTTAAGATAATATAATATATAACAGAAACGATTAAATGAAACATTTGCTACTGCTGGCTTGACTCAGTTAAAGGTTAAAGGTTTCCGTAGGGTCACATTCTAAAATCCAAAGAAAAAAAAAGAGAATAACATTAATTACCAAAAAAGTACATTTCAGCTTATTCAATTAGGCAGCAATCTGGCCAAACAACGTGACACGGGTGCTAATAAAATTACACCATTATAAACACATTAGCACATGCTAAACTGCTCAGGCTGCTCTTATAACAATCAGTTGCTTTCATTTTCTTCTAAATCTATGCCAGAGTGTACATTTCCCAGGGATGTTGTGTGTTATAGCGACAGAAGGAAGAACATTCATTTAATTTATGTTAAAAAAAGAGAAACATTTGTGTCTCCCACTGCTGTCTACCATTTACCTCAGCAGAAAACCACGCTAACCAAAGTTTCCTGTTTTACTGCTGATAAAAACAGGTCTCATATAGAAAGAACAAAAGGAAGCTGCAATCTCTCACACCAGAGACCATCCGTTCCCAGTTAGGGGTTAGGGTAGGGGAGAAACAGCGCATTATTGTTAAGTAGATGAAGCAAAAATGCAGCTGTTGTCAGCTGTGTCAGGGCGGGGCCAGTCAGACCAGGCTCTGATCGTAGGCCAGGCCCACACCTGACCCTAAACGAAAACAGATCTGGCCAGAATTTCCCCTGCAGAAGGAAAACACGGAGTATACACAGAGTCTGAGTTGGACGTTTGCTTTTGTCTCACATGTGCAGACAAAGAAATTCAGGGGCTGCTAGGAAGCAGTAGATGAAATGGGAAATGATCTCAACATGATACACACCCTCACAGCAGCCGTCATGCAAGGTGCTCACCTGACCCACCAGGAGCAAACTAGGTTCAGTGTCTTGTTCAAGGACACTTTGACATGTAGCCAGGAGGGACCAGGAGTCAGAGCAATGACCCTGTGGTCAATGGACAGCTGGTTC
Source organism: Channa argus (assembly GCF_033026475.1). Lineage (NCBI taxonomy): Eukaryota > Metazoa > Chordata > Actinopteri > Anabantiformes > Channidae > Channa > Channa argus. The sequence goes on from NC_090207.1 coordinate 8,008,390, forward strand.
ACAACGTGAGCTACAGCTGCCTGAGCTACAGTAAACCCGCAATGCATGATTTAATTATCATGATTTTATTGAATCAGCAGCTGCAAACACAGGTGCTTTTTGCAGATGAATATGTAAATGAGCATATCTTCACTTGCATGATATGAGACATGGATTCTGGCTTCTGGCTTATACCCATTGATTATTGTTGCTGTATTTGAAACCCTCCCTTCAGTTTCGTGACGTAAATTACCGTACTAAATGTGCATTACACCAAAGTAAAGCCATAGAGAGCAAGTTGAAAATTGGTGAAATTGCCCTTTAAAATATAACAACCCTTTTCCTATGAACAGAAATCCTGTGTTTAGTTTTGCACTTCCTTTTTCAATACAATAATATAGCAAGCAAAAAATTGACCGATGAAATCTTTGTGTTTTCCCTTCGGCCATTTCCTGGCATTCTAAAGTAACCTTTGGAAGGCATTAATCAGCTGAAGCAAGGAGAGGAAGCCTGGGTCAAACTCACAATGACATTTAGTGTAACATAATGTCACAGGAGTGTAAGAAAGAGGCGATGACCTGAGGGTGTATCACCGTAGGACAGCAGATGTGAAACTGTGGATGGGAGTCATGGGATCGAAGCCTGTAATCTGGAGAATAGCTGGGTCAGAACGTCAACTTGTAGAAACAAAACTGAGCCTGAACACAGCCAAGTTTTAGGGGTTTTTATCCTTGTTTCTTAGTTTCACTGATACATGTTGTCAGGGAGGGGGAAACATCTTCGCAAAGGATCCCGAGACACGGATTCAGTCCTTATGAAGCTGTGGTCAAATGTGGCGTCAGTGCCAGGCCATTAGAAGGGGAAACCCTGTTCTCTCGAGTGCTGTTTGGCCTCTCAATGCCAGCTATTGAAAGGTTTCGAAAACAGCCCATTGCTAGAAGAAGGAACGTGTATCCAAGTCTTGAAAACAGAAAACATTCCTGAAGCAAAAACAACTTAATGAAGAGAAGACTGTTTGTGAGCAGTAAATGAGCAACTGGACAGAAGTTCAGCCAGATTTTCTCATCGCCACACTGAAAAAAAGGGATGCTTCTGGGTTACATTCGGTGAATTCCAGCATGCCACTGAAAGTCCAGAAGGAAGACAGCCAAGTCTCTTAGGAGGAGCAGTGATGACAACATAGTTTGGACATGTGATGTTGATTAGAACTGCAATCCCGTGACTTCAGAAAATCACACATGATCTCTTGTATGCTCCATGTTTTCACTCTGCAGTAGTTACGCTTCAGTCATGTTCTGTTAGCACGCTCCTCTGTAGCGTCTGTGAGGTTTATTTCTGCAGTTGCTCTTGTGGCTGTGGGTTTCATACACTTGACGTTTGCGTCTGTAAAATGTGGTCAGCTGCAGGTCCGAGTCACAATGGAGAGCTATTGTTTGCTGCTCGACTGTGGCAACTAAGTAAGCCCCTGTCACGTAGTTTTTATTCTGTGAAAACCGTTGCTCCATTGAAGATAATCACCTGACTCAAAACATTTCCACTTGCACGCTCCTGCACATTTAACAACACAATCTTGCAGAACAAAAAAAAAAAGCACTATGATGTTACTATGCTTAGCATCTAAAACTATGCAACAACCAAACAGAACAAGAGGAGCTATGTGTAAAGAGCTTGTTCTTCTGATCTATTTCAGCCTTCTGAGCTCTCTGGGCTTTAGTGAGTAATTCAGAACAACCAAAGCTTTTGCAATGGCTTAGGCAGAGCAAAAGCTGTTAAAACCGGAGCACCCATTTCCCTGGGTGTTGGCAGTAATGACAGGCGGCCTGGGGGATGACAGTACTGAAGGCAGTGTACATCTTTACTTGATGATAAAGATGAAAACCAGAAAATGCAACTGAAATCTAGGCAGGTCTGAGTTTCCACATGACATTAGCCATGCAGAGAGCTTCTTCACAATACATTCACACCGTCAAACAAAGGGCAAGGATCATATAACACAGCTGATGTGTACAGGGAGAACGTCTCTAACAAATCATCTCCAAAAAGCGAAGTTCTACATGTTGGTTATCTCGAATGGACCAGGTGCTCGGTGACAGCTAGTAAAAACCTCTCGCTGCCGTTTTTGACCTTTTCCTGTTTACTACGTGTCCGCTGTCATCCTCTCCGGCACTTTTTAACAGCGGCTACATGTCCCAGATGGCTGGCCGGGCCCTGCGATGTCAGCAGATTTGTGAGCCGAGCACGAGCTTAACACGAAACACTGACACGGCACAGCAGTCCTCCAGGGAGGCAGTCAAGGAAACCTGCAGAGCTCTACAGTTTGCTCTTTGTCTTTGTGCCATTATAGAAATGGTAGGCTGGTTACATTACATGGGTCATATCAATTCTATAAGTGTCAGAGGCTCTTGGAGGGCTATTAAAGGAATAATTAACCTGTCAGTACATAGTACACAGTTTCTACTGGCTTTTCCCCCAGCCGCTCACTGTATTTAGCTCATGAGCTCATAAACTCACACGATCAGACAAAATAAGTCAAATCCAACTAAAGATAACCAAAAAAATAAGAGTAAAAAGTTACTGACACAACCAACAGCTTTCTGTAAAAGGCAAATTTATTTTGCATCTCTGCTTCTATGTTAATCTCAACATAAATATTAAAACAGCACTACACAATAGTCTAAAAGTGTTTTGTTAAAAAGACTGGTATTAAAACAGGCTGTTAGAAAACCCTCTATTCTCTAACAGCCTGCCTGAAAACTATCCTAAAATGAAGCCTAGAAAACATTTTGTCTACGAATTGTTCATTATATTCATCCCTTAAATTCTGCCGGTTTAAATCAGCACCACTTCGGTCTGTGCCATGTGTAAGGCATAAAATCCAGCAGGTAATCTTCTCTTAATCCTGATTTTGTCACACTGTCTGTTGAAAAAAATAAATAAATTACAAATAAAAAAATCAATCCCAGTGGCACCAGGGCTGGAAAAAAACAAATGGCACAATTGAACTATATTATCTCCCATACAAGACACTGCCCTTGTTAAAAGCACAGTGAATTTCTTATTCCACAACTGCAAAATGTTTATCTTTGTTATAGAATATATTTCAACATGTTCAGTATATAAAGCTTTTTAGTAACTAGTAAGAAAAACGACCAGAGAGACGTAATGAGAAGGCACGGAGAGACAGTGGTGACAGTGGCTGCTCAGTGAGGAGACAGTGAACGTTTCTGTCTCGTTTGTCCAAGAAGAGCGATACCACGGAGGCCTTGAGTGTTTGCAAAAGGCAGTGTCCTCTGGAGCATGGCGGCTTCTGGAGTGGCAGTTACGTAAAAACAGCCTGTTGTAAGGCCAAAAAACAAAACATATGAAATCTTGCAATGGTTGTGTGGCCAGTAGTGATACAAGCATCTCTCTCTGCAGGTCATAACATTGATTAGATTTATTTCATGCACACGCCTGGCCGAGCGGTGCACCAAAATTATTGTTGAATCTCATGAAATCTAAAGATGTTTGTTTGCCTTAAAAGTTGGCCTAACGTAATTAAATTACATGGCTTCTTTTAAACAAGATCATCGAACACCATCTGAAAGGAACGCGACCAACACACAAAACCATGATTTGGATGAAATCTCATTGCTACTGGAGTGTTTTGTCCATTATTTTTTTCTCCCTGCTGGACCAACAGTGTTTGCAGTAAACTCCACTGGTTGGCCGGGCGACGTCCACGGTCATTTAGACCCATGTCTAAACTGACGGAGCCGACACAAATGTTACTATTAGGCGTTGTCGTATTTCTGCAGAGCCTCCTCTAGTTTGCCTGTGATTTTTTGGTAGAAGGCGATCTGCTGCTGTAGGTAATGCTGCATCTGTGCCTTGAAGTCTCGCACACGAATGTGGTGGAAGTGCTGGATCTCGGCCAGCGTGGCACAGGAGATGATGTTGCAGCGTTCGTTGATGCCGTCTGCCTGTGTTCGGTCCATCTTGCCCTCCTCCACATGCTTCTGGCTCTCTTTCACCTTTGTTAGGGCTCCTGTGTGGGGATGAAACAGAACAAAGATTCTGATATTAATTCTGACACAATACTTTGGTCCACAGACACAAATTACATTAGTTCTCCATAAGTTTAAAATTTTTTATTTAAAAGATTAGATCCATTATTTTAACACGTAGGAGTTTTTTGGAAACGCTTGATTATGCCTTAGTATGCGAAACCTGATTTGATCAGGCTGGTGTTAAAAATATTATTGAACTTATCAAAAAACATACTTTTCCTACTCTAAAACCACACAGTCAATCACACAGACTTTACTATAAGGTTCAAGATTATGAGTTGACAGGGAATCTAAAACTTTGGGAAACTGACTAAAAAAGGGTTTAAAGGCTTTTAGCACAAATAGTTTGTCCCAAACTCCCTGAGAATCAGAGCCATATCCTCGACTGCTATATTTAGGGTATGTGAGGGGAGGCGGCTCTAGAAATATCTAATAAATCATGTCACTTCAAAGCCTGTTCTAATACAACCATTTAAGGGGATTTTTATGCCCTCTACTAAAGTACTATAATGGAAATGAAGTAAAATTAACATACAAACCTACAAAAAGCTGTTGCATAAGGTAACTATTAATAACTATTCTTTAATTCTGGTATCATGGTTAAACAATTCACCACTGACTATTTGCTCAATCCCTCCCCTGACCGGCAACTATCCAATCACAGCAACTGTTACTTCCAAACTATCAAAAACATTTTAAGTTTATTTCAGTCCTTCACTTTTGTGCTTTGCATACATTGAGCAGTATTAATGACTTAGTTTGATCAATTTACAAGCAAAGCACAAAAGTGAAGGACTGAAATAAAGATGTCAAATGTTTTGACGAGTTTGCAAGTTCATGAACAATGTCATGAGTAAGGTAAGTGGGAAATTATCCAAAGCGCTTTACAATGTTGCTTCACATTCACCCATTCACACACATTCACACACTAAAGGCGGTGGCTGCCATGCAAGGTGCTCACCTGACCCACTGGGAGCAACTTGGGGCTCAGTGTCTTGCCCAAGGACACTTCGACACGTAGCTGGGACCGAACCACTGACCCCCTGTTGCCTTACCAACTGAGTTACAGGCGCCCTTAGTTATTTATTGGATTTAAGCGATTTTTTACTCAAAAGGCCACCAAACCCACTACCATACGTAGTGTTATTGTTGCTAACACACGTGAAACTATCAGACAGCAACAGTCAGATCTGATGTCTTCCTTTATCACAGCCCCAATGCTATGACTAACCGACTGTCAAAAGCTAAAGTATAACATCTGCTGACTGGTTTAGAAGATGTTCAGATCACATATTGGCACACAAGGGAAAAGGATTACACAAGCAGGTTTAACTTTGAAAATGTTCCCTTCTTTGCTTGCAAAATATAACAACTGTGGTTTATTGGTGACTGGTGTGTTTCAGCCAGTGATTATTGGTTGGACCTCTGTATTCCAAAGCAGTTACTATAGGAAATTTTACAATTAAATGTGAAATAGTCGAAGCTATTACATGTACAACAGGAAACGATACCTTGTAAGAAAAGAAATTCACAATATAACACATGCTGACTCAACAGTGTCTAAGATCAGTCACCCCTTAGTTTCCAAACTGACAGGAAGAGCAAGTTGCTCTAATGACTGTTGTGGATTTTGTGGCATAAAGCTGTTAAATGTTATGGTTTATAACCTGCCATTTTAACATGATTCAATGCTCACTGCTGCTGCTGCATCCTCCTTTAAAAGCCTTCACATAAGTTTTGCTTGTTCCAAAAAGAAATTAGCCCCCAACTTTCCAGAGAAGTTGTCTGATCAGCGCAGAAAGTAGAGCATCATCATCATCTAGAGCTCATGACAGGTGATATTTTCTGTTTGACTAAAGGGTGAACTCTCATAAATCAATAAGTTGAAATTATAGAAAAAAATGCCAGGATATAATGGAACATGTGACATGCTGTGACATGTGACCAGTAGTTTACTGTTGTCTAAACTACTGGTCACATGTCACAGCTTGGAGCTTAAAAAAAAAAAAAAATCTAAGAAAACTCCGGGGCGAAGGATCTTTAGTATTTCTCCTTTTCTTAATTAAATTAGCAGTCTGTAGCTTTTTGCTGATACTTTTCCAGTAAAATACGACATGCTCAGAATAGAAACTATACTCGATGTGGAGAGGTGCTTTTCACACTGACCCGGACACCCAGAACAGAACTGGCAGCAGTGCAAAGAGGCTCCCTTCCAGTGAGTCTCTCTCTTCCAGGCAATAAGAGAAGGTCAAACCCTGGGCATCACATACTGATGGAAAATAGTACGTTGTGTGTATCTATGAGATGCTACGGGCTATGACACAGTGTTAGACGTCCTGGGTGGACCGAGTCTAACACTACAACTATCTAGATTACCGAAAGTTGCGTACGGCGACCTTAACGTTGCAGCCCTATTCTAACACATGAGGGTGGTAATTTTTGAGCCAGTATCATAACATTTCCTGGATTCAGCTTCTCAGTTGTCAGGATTTTATGTATCTGTGTTTCGTGGCTGGAAAAAATGAGATCTAAGATCTAATCAAATAATGAAGAAAACCCTTTGCAGATTATTGATCATAGTTGAAGCCCTGAGGTGTTACCATTAAAACTTGCTGTAGATCCATTACATTTTTCCTTGTTCCAGTTGAAGTGGCAGAAAAACTGGTTTACTCAGTAAAGAGAGACATCAACACTAACACACTGTGTTATGATGTGACGTCATGACATGCAATTGTTCGTGTAACGTGAGAAGTATTACTCCACACATGTCAGGTGACAGAAATCCTACTGTAAGTATTGGTCATAAGATGAGGTTAAGGTTAATTACGTGCTCTTAAGGGATGCTGCAAAACTTTTTGCATTCATCTGTCATGAGACTTTCAAGTCATTGTTTGAGTCACCGAATGTCTGATTCACCCTGGTTGTTTCCGGAAATGCAAGACCACAGGAGACATTCTAACCTAACGTTGCACTCATTTGGCCTCTGACTTCAACTCAAGTTGACATAAATACTTTGTCTGCCTTTTAGTTTACAAATCACAACGCCCCCCCATGTACAGCTCTGAATTCCACCACACAGCCAAGAAATATGTAGACAATCTTTCCCCAAAAAGACATGTCTTCACCCTTCCCCCTCAAATCTTCCCAGTTTGCCTTCTGGCTGTAGCTCTCTCCACTGTTGTTTAACCCACATCTTTGAAACTCCACTAATGCACAACAGCCTAAACATGACGGACAGAGAGGCACAGATAATGGGAGAACACAGACAGGGTGGTGCAAAAAAGACAGGAACAAACACAGCTGTCCAAAGACTTAAATGCCATTCTCAAAGGTGTCTACTGTACCTAAAAGGCCTTTGGCTTCCTGCGTTTTAAAAGCCCACTAATGTACTAAGGAGGAATAATTGTTACTATGGAGACTTTATTAAAAAGATAAGAGTTCAGTCACAGAAAATAGTGTCAGCAAATTGTGGAAGAGCCACGTTATTTTCACAGGTGCTGCAAATAATCTTTACAGACACCAAAACAACACTGAAACTCTCAAGTACAATATCTGTTATGGCCATTAAAAATGTCATTTAGGACAAAGCAACATGTGAGTCAATGTTTGTGTAAATGCAGCGCTTCTGCGACTAACCCAGTCATCTAATCATCATTGCAGATGAGGTTTTTCCATTCCGAAAATATCCGACTCTGGAGAACGTTTCAGCTCAACACTCTTAGTTTAAAATGAATGATATAAGAACCAAAGAAAATACAATACATACTGCTGATCACTTTATTTACTAGATTTCCTTGGGCTTCATAAGGTAAAATGAATGTAACATCTGTGTGATGTGCGTCACACATATTTATAGATCCAAATTGTGTAGAAAGTGAATCCAGGTGACTGACAGTGGGATGGAAGTTCTTTTACAGATTTTGATTTCCCGAAGTGCAGGAACTTGGTGGTATACCTCGAAATTAATGTTACAAAGAAATATGAAGATCTGATTTCATCCCGTTAATATAAACATGAACATTAAAGATACAGATCTCATGATTACTGCCCAAGCTCCACATCAGCTGCACTGACTAATGCGGCCTGTAACATACTGCTGTGTCCCACTATAAATAAGAAAACAGCTCTTTAGCAATCCTCTCTGGCTGAACAGGGGTGCACGACGGCCGCTTCAGCTCTTATGTAATCCCTGGTTACACAACACTGAGCTACTGTGAGCCTGTGACCTGAACACACAGCGGCAATTCCCACCTCATCGCTCTGCCACCTCTGTCATCCATTTGCGCATTAGAGGTCACTTAAATATTCGGTAACAATATATGAGACAGGCCCGCAGCGTTAGCACAGGAGGGTCAGCTGACTCAGCAGGAACATCTGGCCTCCTTGTTAATCGGGGCTGTCCCTCACTTGCCTGCCTGCCATTGTTTCACCGCCTTATGTGGTGATAAGACTGTTGAGGTCAGAGAAAAAAGCTGTCGCTATATTATGTGCAGAACAGATCAAATTAACAAATAGATACATAAATAGAGTGATAATGGAGATAAAGCAGTAGGCATTTCACCAGCTTCATGACTTCACATACTGTAATTGTGTTCTGTACGCATCTATGCTTTCAAGCAAAGTGGTTCAGAAACAGAAGTGCTCTTTCCTGAAAATAGTCCACTTCATTAACCCGTTTAAAGACTTTTCATTAACTGAATACAAATTTCAGACTTGCTCTATTGACTTAGCTATAAATTGAAAACACACCCTGGTCTAAAATCAACAACGTTATTTTCCCTTAAGACGCACTGCAGGCAACTCAGTATATTCGCACTGTTTAAAGAAGAACTTTTAAGCGGTGGAACTGGCTGCGTTTTCATAGTCATTTGACAAATAAAGACTATTTGGGCTGTGTTAAAGAGATGTTTTCACTTCTGCTTGCACTTTGTTCTTGAACTATATTCAAGCTAAACCTTTAATATTGAATTACCACCTCTTTCAGGACTCAATTATGTTTTACACGAGCATTTAATCTCTCATCAGAAAAAAAATAAAGGCGTCTTCGGAAATTAGCCATACCAGTGTAATCTGTGAACCCTATGTTTGGACTGTAAACAGTGACAATTTCTGAAAACCTTCTACTCCCTTACTCTCTCAGAATAAGTAGAAACAACATAACCTAATGTTGCTGAGGTCACATTATCAGATCAGGAGAAAACTACCAGGACGAAAATAAACAATGGGAAATTCAAGAAGTTTATAAAAGCCAGATTATTTTAGTATCATGTCCTAACACTGTCCCTGCCGAGCTGGATACTAATGGGGTCTAATGGCTAATGGGGACCCTGTGGAGGTGGAGATCAATAACATGATGCACAGTCTGTGGGAAAGCTCATGTTTCAGTGGTCACTTCTACAGGGACACATCAAAACCTGTCTGGAGTCTGTGGTCCTCAGGAGACAGATGCAAGGAGCTAAGAATGGAATTCAACTGTTGACAAGACTGATAAGCAGTGCTGTGACTGGTTTATCCTAATGTGAGTGATAAAGACTGCAAGACCACCACCAGAGAAGGCCTTGAAAATACAGGTAACGGCCGAGCTAATTGGCCTCTACTTTCAAAGGTCACCGGCTTCTCTCATGGACACAGCAGTGTTCAGTCCCAGTTGACCTACTTGGCGCAGTGACTTTCGGTGTGACCATTTCTAGTGCGGAAATATGTACTTTGGTTTGAAACAACAAAGGATGTGGCCTGGCCTCTCCACAGGTGACTGAGCGAGAGTGGAGAGCAATAAACACACATCATCACGGAAAAGCAGCACTTGTGGACATTTCCTCCACACATTTAACAGGAAAGGCATGTTAAAACCGATCGTGTTTGGAAAAAAGGTGTCTTATAACATATGTAAGACAAAAAGACGTGTACACAGCAGCTGCTCAGTATCGTCACATAACTTCACTTAAATTTAAACTACAGTATCAGTGTACCTAATACCTCAGATCCCTTTCTCCCTAATTAGAGTAATTTCACTGCATTATTAAGAGCTGCCCACTGCTTGATTATTGTATAAGTGTTTGAGGTAATTAGACAACAAAAGTAGAGTTGAATGTCAAATGCGCATAGAGTTGGTATTTGCATGTAAAGGCAAGTCAATCTGAGAGTCAACTTTTAAAACATTTAATGAATCTGTCACCCCCATGCAGTGTAATAAATGTATACAGCCTGTCGAAGACATGTTTAAACAAAGGATAAGCTGGGGTCAAAGTGTATTTTTGAAATTTACTTTGGTTCCAAAATGCTTACTGCAAAACAAAATGCATGCAATTTTTTAACTGGACTAACATAGAGGGAACAGATGAGATCGACATTACTTTTGACTCATTTTGCTACAAGCACCTCTCATTCAATCTGCTGCATGTGCTGGCTTTCCCATCAGCTTTGTTGCAGCACGGTGAAGTCCCTTTTTCACTACTGCCGCCTTCTCTCAAAACTTTGCCCTGAGGTAGGTCTTTCATGCGTGGTATCAAATCAGAGTGTCTTATCTGTAGAATTAGGTCGGGCTTATCGTGCCGACTATGTAAATGGCTGCGTCACCTTATTTGGGCTGTGTGCAGCCTACGTGGCAAACTCGATTTGAGCTAACTGGGAAGTTTGTGTCCCACTGCAGTCTAAACACCGTCTGTCCTGTTTCCCCAGTGTTGTCTACTGTGACTGCTTCTTCCATAACTCATAAAAGGGACATTTTACCATGCAGTAAGAACATCACTGGGTCATGTTGGAGGAAGGCCTTGATCACTAACACTGACTTTCTATATAAAGACTAAATAACATGTGGACAATGATCTATGACTGAGTGTCAGTGTTGTGACAAGCCACATCACCTGAGCACTCACATGTCATTGTCCACCGGTAATGGAAAATCAAACATAACCAAATGAGTGGAGCACATTTCATTCAGCAGGTGGGACCAACATGGGCAGCAGCACACAGACCAGTTCCCTAATGCAAACACTTCCTATTTGTTTTGCAAAGGCGCAATTCTAATTGTAAACTGGCTAGTTTTTGCCACCTGAAATAAATTGCATTCTCTTTTTTACTGGCCAGCAAACACTTGACACTTGACTTTACCTCAACGGAACTTGTGGTAAACAGTTGGCAGACTGAAGTTATAAACCCACAGGTGGCATACTGTTTTATTTTGTATGTGCATAAGTGGTGCATTTCAAATAGTAAGAGTTTATAAATCCTTTCAGTAGATCAGTTGTAGTGAGATTTCTTTCTGATGCTCTGGGATTTGCACTGTGTATTTCTAGCTAATTGCCTACAGTGTGTTATTTTGACGTCTCTGGCTTTATGCTGACCAATCTTGAATCTCTAATAGTTGTGTCCTTGATTCAAAATTTGAATATAAATTGTTTTTAACACAATCAATCTAACTACACATTAAAGACCTGAAACCATCTGTGTCTGGGTCTCATCAAAAAGCAAAAACAAAACACAACAATACTGATTTGACTGCTGAGAGGCACACGCTGAAGCAAGTTTATACAAAATGACTAATCAACAAGAAATTTATTATGTGTATGACAATGTTTCTAGTTTACCTTTCTGGACATGGATGATGTCTGGGTAGTTTGCCAGGTGTCCTTGGTATAGAGCTAACAAATCCATGATCGGATCAAGGTCCTTGCTGGGCTGCTCAGCAAAATACTCTCCGATGGCTTCGTATGCGTCCCCAGTGAAGGAGATAGCCTGGTTGAGTCCAGCGGAGTATGGCTGCTGGTCCATTTCAAAGGCTTGGCTGAGAAACTTGAATGACATCCCCACCTTTTGATACTCCTTCTTAAAGCCACTGATCTGCTTGCGGGCAAACTCGTTGACAGTGGCGTTGAGCTGCAAAGCGCTGTCATCCATCCTTTTGGTGAAAGTTTTGAATCCATCTATTTTGCTCTCGACCTCCTGGAAATCGAGTGGAGCTGCTGGGTGGCTGATAGTGAGGAAAAAGTTGGCTCCGACCATCTCGTCCTTCTCTGCCTTCCTCTTGCCCTGCTTCCAGGCCTTTTCGTCTGTGCTGCTGCAGGTGAGGAAGTGCTGGAAAACATCACATTTGGACAGGACAGGGTGGGTGGTCATGTGATTCATCCACCATATGAGGCCTTTCCTCCTCTTGGAGATGAAGTCCTCCTCAAAGCGACCTGTGGCCTGCTTCTCCGGGATGTGTGGCACTGAGATAACAGGAAATTTCTCCACCAGCCGTGCATACAGCCAGTCAAAGTGCTTATACCTCCTGTTCACCGGGTTGTGTGTGTGAGTGGGTGTCAGCTTATAGGAGATATAGCTTTTCATGCCTTTGAACTTAGTTTGTTTAGTGGGGTCGTCGATTGCACAGGTGAATGGGTATGGGTTCTCCTGCCACTCAGGGCCATATTGACCCATCACCACGCAGATCTTATCCCCATCTTTCACAAAGCCTGATGCCTCCCCGAGCACAAACGCCTCTCCTCCTGACTTTACAAACGTTGAAAACCTATTCAGGTTCCTGCTGACAGTAGCAGAGCTCTTTGCCTGTTGCGCATTACCTCTTGACATTGAAGATGTTGACACTCTATAGGTGGATGGTCCATTGCCTTCAAAGTCATGATACCTTCCTCCACCAGTCCCTGGCTCATCTGCAACAGTAGAGCTGTCATCCCAGTCGTCATCCCAGTCATCGTCGCTCCCTTGGCTGGGCTGCTGATAAGCATGTTGCGGCTGTGGAGGCTGCTGCTGTGGTGGAGGTGCAGCGAAGGAGAACCCAGGAGGAGAGGGCTTAGAAAAGTTCTCAACTTTATTCTGAGGCTTATAAGACCCATCAAAGCCTCCGGGTGGGATGTTCGCGTATCGGGAGTCCCCAGATGTGCTGCAGCTGTTGTTGTTAAACGTGGAGGCGGCGTCGTTCCTTAGTATCTCCACGTAGGAAGCGGGGAACAGCCCCCGTTCTCCTTTGCCGTTTGTCCCTTCGAACCAGCCCTCGATGTCCGTTTCGCTGTACAAAGTTAGGATTTCGTTCTCCTTCACCGACACCTCCCCGGGGTTTTCAGAGTTGAAGTCGTACAGCGCCCTGGCTCTGAGCGCCATGATTCACCACAGCTGGACGAGGAGCAGGACAGCGGGCTAACTTAAGGCTGATCTGCCCGGGACAGGAGCGAGGCGAAACGGGCAGCCAGGCCAGCTCAGGCAGCCCACCCGAAACTACTCCCAAAACTCGGCGTATAAACTTCTCGCAGTGTGGGAAAATCCTGCTTATATCACTTCATGCACGATCCGTCCTCTTGGTCCTACCCGGGGGGTGGGGTGGGGTTATTTTAAATCCCGAGGTTGTAGTGTATGAAACTGGAGCGAAACTATTTTCCGCTGCAACAACACAAATCTGAGCTTCTCCAGCCTCCCTCAGATCCGAGACGGACGGTTGTGTCTGCACACGCTGCGCAGCAACCGCAAGTCAACCAGGCTGGATAATCGAGGGCGGAGCTACAATATGCTGCAATCCACCCAGACAACACAAATCAACCGCTAGTGAGTCCTGTTACAATAAAGCGTTTTCAGACTTGTTGAGCGCTTTATACCCGTAACACATCCCCGAGCAGTGAAGAGGGTCGGTGTCATTTAGAAAAATAACTGGTTGTGGAGATGTCAAGCTTCACTCGAGTTGCTGATGTAAACAGGGGCCTGTAGATTTTCATAAACCTGGTGATGTTTCTGTATAAAGGAAAAATGCACTGGAAAACCAACTAAATGAAGATATGTGGATTCGGCAATTTTCAGTTAATCTGGTGATACTGAGTAATACCTGGTTAATTAATAAGATCATAAAGTAGAAAAAAGCAAAGCTGAAAAAAGCGGGACTGTTTTTTACTGAAATAGTTTTGCTTACGCTGAAACAGCTGAAGCTAAATGCTTCCTTACGCTCCTTAAAAACTTCAAAGACAAAAAATTCAAAGGCAATTATGTGACGTCATTGATGATGTCGTCAATGACCTCATAATTTTAAAATGTTTAAAAAGTCTGAAAAATATCAAAGAACTTTATACAAGAAATAATGTCCTTTAAAAAATGAACAGTGTTTCTAGCTGAAAGTATGCCGAAGTAGTTAGTTGCCAAAAAACATACGGAGGACGTAAATGTGAATAATAATAATAAAGATTAGGATATCACTTCTGTGAAAGCTCCAGTTATTTCTAAAAAGAAACGGTTGTGCTTTTTTCAGCTTTGCTTGGAATATCCTTTCAGCCCTGGAGCATTCACAGTGCATGTTCTTCTTAGAAATGTATTTTTAGTTATTATTCTAACATCCGTCTCCGTCTCAGCTTATAAGGTACATTATTGCTTGTATATGGCTTTTTAAATATCTTTTATACTTTATAATATTTGTATACTCAAAAAGTATTGCCTTTATGACGTCATCAATGACTTTATCAGTAACATTACATAATCAAGTTTCATGAAGGTTTTGCTTTTGAGGTTCTTTAAAAGTTTTGAAGTTTGCCTAACAAGTATAATAATTAAGTGACATTCGTTTCAGCTATTTCAGCAAAAGCTAAACTAGTTCAGCTTTTTTCAGCTTTGCTTTGAAATTCCTTTCAGCACCGAAGCATCCACAGTGCATTTTCTTTTTGGAAATGCGTTTTCTAGTTTATATTGTTCCTGTAATCGTTTTCTCTTTTCTTTGGTTGTATAACACAGGGGCTCACTCTTTATGTTTGAAAATGTGTCTTCATGTAGTTTGTGATTGTCCCATTTCCGCACCTGAGGTCTGTGTGCTACTCAAAGTCATGAAGCCAGACGCCAAACCTTTAAGTTCACAACCTAACTGATGTAGGTAACAGATTCAACATCTGGTTAACCTGGGAGAAAGCCAGACTTTCATTGATTTTCATCATCTGAAAAAATGCCATGAAAATAAACAAACAAACAAACAAGCAAAAAGAAAACACTGAATTCATGCTGACTGGTTCACATACTCATACTTTAGTTCATAACATCAGTTCAGAACTGAGTGACAGAATCATGTATTCTGTGTCTATTTCTAAGAAGATTAAATCGAGGATTTATAAATCACTTAAGTGAAAGTATAAAGGTAAATAGATTGAACACGTAAGCTGGCATTTATTATGCCTCATATAATTAACAGTTTCTTGCAGCTGCAGATAACACTGTTAGTTCTGCAGCCAGCGACTTCACATGCGTTGTCTCAATTAATCTGTGATGCTGTTCAAATATGCACATACTGTACACTAGTAATTTAATAATTAACTTTGCCAAGGGACATTGTCAGTGAAATAAAAAGTCTATTTTGCACTGATAACACTTATTTCATGTTTAATGGTCTTATGCTGCATTAAGGATACAGCTTACATCCGCAGCTTTAGGACCAACAGTCTATAAAATCTGCAATGAAACTTACTCACCTTATTCATGGAGCTGCTAACTAACCCATAACCCTTGTTCAAATTAAAATTTTAGTGGCCCACACTCTATATACAGTTTAATGGGCTTTTACACCATCTGTGTCTAAAAATTCCCAAAGGAAAAAGTACATTCTTCTAATCTTTAAGAATTTTA